>NC_082678.1:46045579-46348610 GCF_025265405.1 Mesoplodon densirostris | reverse complement strand
AAAGCACAGATGACATACTCAGGCCTTCTGGAGGACCCCTGGAAGTTGAGGATAATTAACTAAATTCCGGTAGACCCCATTCAAAGAAATATCACACAGCCATTAAAAATGGTAATTAAGCATTTTGGGTACCATCTGACTCCAGAAAAGCGTTAAAAGTTCGGCACGGGGCAGTAGGTGGGGGAAATGAACCTATTAAAGATGTAAGTCAAATAAACTGGGAGAAACTATTTTAAACAGATGGCAAAGAGTTTACATTCTAATAAAAAGATCTTACAAATAAAAATGAGAAGATGGACACTCAATGGCAATATCAGCAATGGATATAAATAGGATAATTCACAAAGATAAATAAAATGGCCAATAAACCTTACTGATAACTAAATATAAACTTAAACTAGAATACTTTTTTTGTTTCTCAGACTAGCAAAGATTCTTAGAAGTGCATAACCTTTTTTTTTTTCCTTTGGCTGTGCTGCAGTGGAAGAGCAGAGTCTTAACCACTGGACTGCCAGGGAAGTGCATAACCTTTGACACAGCAATCATACATGTAGATTATTATCCTAAGAAAATAACTAAGCAAATACAGAGAAACATAAGATAGTCAATGCAGTATTATTTTTAATAATGAAAAGCTGGAGCAAAACTCTTAAGAGAACTAATTAAATAAATTAGAGTATGAACTGGAAAATGTTGCATCAATTAAAATTATTTAGATCTATATTCAACATAAAAAGATATTCACTACACAGCAAGTAAAAAAACTACATAACTAAAAATACATGTATTAAGTGATCTCACTTTTTGTTAGATATATTTGTCTGTGTATATATGTGTATACACATACATACACACACACACACACAACCACATACATAGTTTTGTGTCTGTCTTCCATCCAAGTACTAACCAAGTCCGACCCTACTTAGCTTCCAAGATCAGACAAAATTGAAGACATTCTGGGTGGTATGACCACAGAGAGACTGTCCATCTGTCTGTCTATCTATTGAGAGACTGGAAAGACATACACTAAAAGTATTGACCTGGAGGAATTTGTAACTAATTTTTCTTTTAGCTTCTTTTCTCCCTGATTTTTATTTAATGAACATGCATTACTTGTGTAGTTTTTTAAGTTAAAATGCTTTACAGCAACTTGGGGAAATGCTTGAGATGAAAATCATAATGTAAAATATCTAAATTATGATTTCAACTAAAATCAACTCTTGGTTAATCAGAAGAAGGTCAGTGATGGTCAGAGGATCACTCAAAAAATCATGGTCTACACACCAATAGGTCTCAACTGTGGTCCTGGGCTAACAGAATCAGCACCATCTGGAAACATGTTAGAAAGTCTTATTCTCAGGCCCACCCTCATCTATTGAGTCAGAAACTATAAGAGTGGGGCCCAGCATTTGTGTTTTAACAAGTCCTTCATGTGACTTTGATGCTTGCTAAGGTTTCTTTTTTTTTTTTTTTTCCGCTTGCTAAGGTTTAAGAAACTATACTCAATTCTTGATTACCTAGGAAAGGTGGAATGTGGAACAGGAACATCCCATTAACTTAGTAATTAGGCAACAACTGAATGGTTCTTACTAACCCCTTCTCTTCCAACTCTAGTGGGGAGGAGAAGGTTGAAGAGAGTAATGTCAAGTGAGTGAAACTGAAGGCCCCTGATTAACTTGCAACCACATTAATTCACCATCACCAGCTTAAGTAGCCAGATAGTAAAAGGAGAAAAAAAAAAAAAAAAGGTGTAATTGGCGGGAAAAAAAACAGTGAAAAATAATGCATCAAAATGCTAACAGTGATTAGGTTAAGGTCTATTTTTTTTCTTTTCTCTCCTATCTGCCGATGTAGTAATAATACTTTTTTAAATGTCTTAAGAGAGAGAAAAACATTTTAAAATCAGATGAAAATCTAATTCGATTTCTTTAAACAATTTACTTGAAGAAGTACTTCAACTAAGCTGTCTAAGGTACACAAAGTAGATCTTGAAACAGTGAAATTCTAAGCTAGCTTTGTAAACTGGGTTTAATGCCTCAGTAGTCTCTTAATGAAAAGAAAAAATATGTAGGCCATGCAATTTGTCCAGAGTCACCAAAAATGCCAAAACTGTGTACAGGCAGACCTCATTTTATTACACTTCACTTTATCACACTTTGCAGATAGTGTTTTTTCACAAATTGAAGGTTTATGGTAACCCTGTGTTATCAGATGACGGTTAGAAATTTTTAGCCATAAGGTATTTTTAAATTAAGGTATGTACATTGTTTTTTTAGACATAATGGCAATGCACACTTAATAGGCTATGTGTAAACATAACATTTACATGCACTGGGAAAACAAAAAATTCATGTGACTCACTTTGTTACAATTTTTGCTCTTTATGGCAGTGGTCTGGGACTGAACCTTATCTCCGAGCAATGTCTCCGAGGTCTGCCCGTATACCACTACTCGGCTCATACAGCCTTATTTTGGAAAGATAGCTTATTCCTAATGATGAGAGCATCCCCAACACCACAACCCTCAAATATCTTCTCTGTGATAGTTTCTTTAATTAATTTTGTTTTAAAATTTGGCTGGTTTCCTTTAATAACTCTTACCCTAATTGTCCAAACAAATAAATTTGACCTGTACGGTTGACAAACCAAAATCTAGTTTTCTTAAAAACCACATCAGCAGGGACGTCCTGGAAGCCCTCAAAATTTCAAATAAAATAAGATCCAAGTGATCACCAAACTTTCCCACTCCTGCCTTGACTCTTCCCTTAATCTCCAAAATAAACTGAGAATAGATCCATTTTGAGACTCAGACTAAGCAGCCCGTGGTATAAGGTGGGCAGAGAACAATGAACCAGAAGGGTATGTGCTTCCAACTGTGTACTTTTAGGCAAGTGATTCAGTCTATCTGCTTCCAATCTACGTAAGCAAGTGGCTATAAAAGTCAGATGACCCCATAAACCAGAAGTTACCTTTAAAAAGATTAGACTCTGAGAAGTGAAACCAGCTTGCATCCATGACTCGCCTGGTATATCTGCTGCTAGAAGCCGTCACCCCCTCATCAGGCCCAGCGCAGAAGCTGGTAAAAATCTGTGACTGCAAGGATGAAAAGAAGGTAACACCCAACCTTCCGACTTCACTGTAGTCCACGATGCATATAGTCACGCTTTGGGAAACTTGAAATTTTCTATGTGACCTAGTTGGCTTTTGGGGTTTTTTTTGGTCTGATTTTAAATAAATGTTTTATAAGACATTTGGAAAGAATGGGAATAAACTTCTCTGTACACAAGTAACCATTAAATGAAGCATACTGAGGAAATTAATTTTGTTACTTAAATCCTCTATTCAATCTGTCAAATCTGAGAAAGGTGTTTTGAATCTCCTACTATGACTCTGGTTTGTCTTTGAGTTTTCAACTATTTTTTTCTTCATCCACTCTACAAAAAGTTTTTAGCTCATAAAATTTAAAAATCATGATAGACTGTCTCTTTTTTGTTTTTTTGCCACACGGCAGGACTTGTAGGATCTTAGTTCCCCAACCAGGGATTGAACCCAGGCCCCAGCAGTGAAAGCGCCGAGTCCTAACCACTGGACCACCAGGGGATTCCCATAGACTACATCTTTTATCAGTATAAACACTCTCTTTAGTCAGTTTAAGGATGTACCCTTAAATATAACTTCTTGGAAATAAAAATAAACCCCATACCGTACTTCTAAATAATCCTAGTGTCAAAAAGGAATAAAAGGATAGAGGGTCTAGTTCTGTTATGGCAGTGTGACAACCCATGCTATTTTAGCCGATTATAGCTAAAAACTATAGACAGTGTACCAAAAACAGCTACCAGAAGATTCTGAAAGTAAACAAAAGCATCTGAATTGTAGGGGGAGGCAAACCTTGAAGAAGCAATTGCACTGGACGAGCTTCTCCATTGTTTTTTTTCCCTTTATGGCTTTGTCCTGAGGGTAGACCTGTCCAGGAGGAAAACTGCCGTAGTGACCACGAGGATGCCTAAAACTCCAATAAAAACTCCACCTTTCTGGTCAGATGAAACGGGAAAAGGAGCCCCCAGGGCGCTGAAGGGTCAGGGGAGAGTCCCAGAGTGAAGAGGACCAGAGAAGGAGATCTCCTAATTCTGTGTATGAAGCCACATAGGCCTCAGGCTCACCTCTAAGCCACTGATGCGTGGAATAGTCCTAGCCCAGCTTTAAGAACTGAAGTGATATTTGAACCACCACCCACAGAAGGTGAAACAGAAGCTGCAGTTTGCACCTAAGGAGCCTTAGCATTTTCCAAAGGATGACACAGGACCAAAGTCTACACAACATAATGGCAATGTCCAGGATACAATTCAAAATCATCTGATAAAGAAAAACATTTGGAAAATATGACCATTTTTCAAGGGAAAAGATAACCAACAGATGTTAACGTCAAGATGACCCAGATACGGAATTTATGAAAGACTTGAAGACATCTAGTATAACTATGCTCCAGGAGGTAAAGGAAAACACACTTGAAATTAAAAGAAAATGTTTCAGCGTATGAACTATAAGAAACAAATAGAAATTATAGAAATGAAAAATATGATATGTATAATAAAAACATACTCAGTGGGCTCAAGAGCAGAATGAAAACAGCAGTGCAAGAGGTCAGTAAACTTGAAGATAGATCAGTAGAATTTATCCCATCTGAAGAACAGAAAAAAAAAAGGTTGGGAGAAAAATAAAAAAGAGAGAGCCTCAAAGAGACCTGTTGGATAGTAACAAAGGGTCTAGTATATGTGTCACTGGAGTCCAGAAAGAGAGAAGAGATCAAGGAAGAAAAATAATTTAATAATTATTTCCTAATTTGGTGACAGACCTAAATTTTTAGATTCAAGATCAGAGTACCCTAAACAAGAAGAAAATCATATCTAGATACATTATCAGCAAACTACTGCAAACTAAATATAACGAACAAGTCTTTACCACTTCACATCTGGTAGACTAGCCTCTATCAAAACAAAACAAAACACAGTAAACAAGTACTGGTGAGGATGTGGAGAAACTGGAACCTTTGTGCACTGTTGGGGGAAATGTAAAATGGTGCAGACCGTATAGAAAACAGTTCCTCGGAAATTTAAAATAAAACTACTATATGATCCAGCAATTCCACTTCTGGGTATGTACCCAAGAAAACTGAAAGCAGGCTCCTGAAGAGAGATTTGTACACCAATATTCACTGCAACCTTATTTAAACTAGCCAACAGATGGAAGCATATATTGCTCAATATGTAGATGACCATGTATTCCTCATCTATAAGAGGGAATAAACAATAGTACTTACCTCAAAGTGTTATTCTAAAGATAAATGGGTTAATACCTGTAAACTACCACATGTTAATGCTATACAAAAATTTCCTATGATTACTATTAAAACAGACTATTTTAAACCAACACACAGACAAATTTAGCATAAACAGAGATTAGAGAGAAAAACACAAAAGCCATGTTAGGGTTGAGTAAGGGGACATGACCACAGATAACACAGATTATTTGAAGCTCTAAGAGAATCTCTGGGAAGGGGTCTCAGCTGTTAGCAGGAGGCCACAAGGCTGTTTGAGTGTCCTCATGACACAGCAGCTAACTTCTTCCAAAGTGAGCAATCCAAAAGACAGAGCAAGGAAGAAGTCACAATGCCTTCAAAGAACCTATCTCTGGAGTAATATGTTATCAATTACAAGCTCAGTCAGCCTATACTTAAGAGGAATGGAATCAGGATCCTCCTTTGAAGGGAGGAATAACAAATAATTTATGGACATATTTTAAACCACCATGGATATCTTCAAAATACTGAAACTGAACAACCTAGAACTAGTAGTTCACATGGTATCTAACAGATACCGTTGTCCCTGTGAGTTTGCTGGAGCACCTTAGTGTGCCTGAGCACAGAGTCTGGGACCCGATGCTCCTGGAACTGCACAGTGCAACCTCCCAGGTCTGTGCTTTGGTGCGTAGTTTTCCTAACTGGACTGAAAAGGAGGGAAGGAGGATGCTTTCTGTTTTTGGAATGGCTTGACAGGACACAGGACACATTCCAGGAAAGCTGAATGACTCACCATAAACTCTCATGCCAGGGAACCATAAGATCTTTGCTGGAGGAAGCATGCAAGAAATTCTAGCTTCAAAACAGCCATTCTACAGCATTGGAACGGTTCAGTGTCAGCTGCTATTACTGAAGTGCTATAGAGAGGCTATAAACAAACCATTTAGCCTGAAGCAACCTGCTTTACTTCATAAAGAAGTAAATATTGGGCATCAAGATTTGTTGTACTGTGTTGGGCTAACAGTTATATTCTTTCTCTTCCCAGTTGATCAGTCAGTATCTTTATAAACATCTTTATACTTAAAATAACCAATAAATAAAAAGCAAATTTATACTTTTTACCTTTATATTTTGAAACAATTTCAGACTTAACAGAACAGTTGTAGAATTCCCGTATACCCTCTACCCATCTTCCCCTAATATTAGCATCTTACATAACTATAGCACAATTATTAAAACCAGGTGACTAGGACCGATACAATACTATTAACTAATTACAAACTTTGCCAATTATCCCAGTAATGTCCTTTTCATGGGCCAGAATCCAACTGAGGTACCACACTGCATTGCATTATCATGTCTCCTTAGTCTCCTCCAATCTCTAACAGTTCCTTAATCTTGTCTTTCATGACCATAACATATTTGAGTAATACTGGCCAGTTATTCTGTGGAATGCTCCTCAATTTGGGTTAGTTTGATGCTTTCCCATAATTAGATTGAGGTCATGCATTTATGGCAAGAATCCTACAGAACTGATTGTGCCTTTGTCACTGCATCATGTGGTACACGGGCCTCTCACCGCTGCGGCCTCTCCCGTTGCGGAGCACAGGCTCCGGACGCGCAGGCCCAGCCGCTCCGCGGCACGCAGGATCCTCCCGGACCGGGGCACGAACCCACGCCCCCTGTATCGGCAGGCGGACTCTCAACCACTGCACCACCAGGGAAGCCCAATATTTTACTTTTTTGAACAAGGTATGATTTAAGAAAACTTTCACGTACCAAAATACATTTTAAACACTTAGTATATAATGCCTACTGTATCTTCATCAACATGTGCTAAAATTCTTATAACAATTAATAGAATTAAAGTTGTGCTTATTTTGAATTTTAAGAAATATCAGTTACACAAGAACCTCCAAAGAAAATGTGAGACTTAGGATGTCACTCTCTAAGAATGTAAGTTCCATGCAAGTAAGAATTTAATTTTGTTCACTGCTATAATCCTAGTACCTTAAAAAGTGCCTGCCACTCAGCATTTGTGATATTAATGGACTAATTCTGAAGAAACAAAATACCAATAAATTCATAAAATGATTTTATTAAGTTCATGAGTGTGGAAAAGGTTCAACCATTTAAAACACAGCTTTTATGCTATTTATACACTTGTTTACAAGAGCCTATTTCCAATCTCCCTCAGGGGAGAGGCAGCCATGGGCAGTAGTGCTTCCAGGTATCGTATAACACACAGGCTTCTTAGGCAGTTTCAGTTGCTGCAAGACCAGATTTAGGTAATCACACTCAGGCCCACCCAGGCAACTCAGCAGGACTCTGCACAAGACACACAAATATGAACAGGTCCACAAATGCAACCACCTCCTTGGAACCCTTCAAAGATACGCTTCAAATATAAAAAGTAAAGATGGGCTTCCCTGGTGGCGCAGTGGTTAGGAATCCACCTGCCAATGCAGGGGACACAGGTTCGAGTCCTGATCCGGGAAGATCCCACATGCCGCAGAGCAACTAAGCCTGTGCACTACAACTACTGAGCGTGTGCTCCAGAGCCCGAGAGCCACAACCCCCGAAGCCCGGGCGCCTAGAGCCTGTGCTCTGCAGCAAGAGAAGCCACCGCAATGAGAAGCCTGCACACTGCAATGAAGAGTAGCCCCCGCTCGTCGCAACGAGAGAAAGCCCACGCGCAGCAAGACCCAACGCAGCCAAAAATAAATAAATAAAATTTTAAAACCCTTAAAAAAAAAAAAAAAAAGAAAAGAAAAGATACCATAAGCTCCACTACAGCTATCTTAGTAGATGCCTGATTTACCAAAGCCACCAGAAACATTGACTCTGCAGCCGCTCACTCCTGAAAGCAAACCTTGTAGCCCGGATCAAACCATGCTGATTATTTACAGCAGGAGGCATGTTCAGGGACATTTAAAGGCATTAACATTATACCTTCCTAAACTCTAGAAAATCTGCTTCGCAGTGATCCAATCTTGTGGTCAGATAGTCACAGATAGTGTTAAACCAGCTCTTAAATGTTCTAATATACTAAAAAAGTAAAAGCAAAATTTTAAGTTCAATGTTTAAGCTTTTCATACATTAATGCAATTTTCTGTGTTCTTACATAATTTTGTTTGTTCTGGGGAGCAGTCACATTTTATTTTTCCCATTCACTCATTCTGGTTGTATGCAATATTTCACAGTTACATTTACCATGATAAACATTTACACTGTCTGAACTACCTATAACAGAATCCATCTGACAGAAGTCAGATGATGAGGTAAAAAAAAAAGTATGACTATTTTATAGCTCAGCTGTCTAACTGCTTTCTAAACCCTTCATACCCATTTATTATGTGACTGGCAATGTGCAAGAGTATCAGTTTCATGAGCCTCACAACTACTGGGATCATCAATTTTTGATACTGTAGGTGTCAAAAGGTGATAACTTATTCTAAACATTTTTCTAACAAAGTTGAATATTTTCAATATTTTATTATCTCTACTAGTCTTTGAAAACTACCTGTTCATGTAATCAAGATCCTATCATGCACTGTGAAGAACACCTCATGATCCAATGGGTTTTAAAAGTTATCCATAATTGTGTTATATGGGGTCAAAGATATAAGGCTTCAAAAGATTTTAGTTTTAAAAAAGAAAAACTGCTCAGATTTCAATCATGTGGACTGGTGTCCTTCCAGTAAAGACAGTTTCCCAAGTAGATGTTTTAGTTATAGGCATGAATGCATATGCTCATGTATATGCATGTATGAATATTTGTGTTTACAGCTATGAATTATGGACCTCAGGTTAAATCCTAGAAATGATCATGAGACAGAGTTCACTCACAGTGGAGAAGCATCAGACAATTTACCCCCTAAATTCTTGAGATAAATGCCTATTTAACCTGTGCAACACTGCTCAGGTGTTGGCCACCTCTGACACGTTCCTTATCAGCCCAAGTTAGTCTCTTCTGTACCTTAGACATAAAGCCATCATATACTGTATATACAGCCCTGGCCTTAAATGATTTGTTATCAGCCCATTTCCTCCAACAGAGTATGAGCTCCGTATGGCAAGGATGGTGTTATAATCATCTCAGTGTTCCTAACACTACACATGGAAAACAGTACCTTCTGAATTGGCAAAACTTTTGAACAAAGACATAAATCAGACTTTCCACACAGTCAATCACTTCTGCAAGTAACTCATATCTTAATGCCTGGGTATGCTCCTTACCACATGTTATAATTCTCTTGATTATTAATAGCAGAATTAAATTCAAAATTTGCTCTTTTTATTTTTTTTTAAGCAGCTGTTAGGCAAGTACTAAGTGAAAACGCAATTTTGAAATCAACTTTTGAAAACGATGTTTTTAAGTTTAACTTAACCACCATATTTACCCAAATTATACACAACATACTGTGGCATAAAACAATTAAATAATAACATTAAACAGCTCAATGCACTTATTCAAATCCTGAAGACTGATGGTCATCCTTTGATGTTAAAGAAAGAATATTCTTATTCTTTGGAATAAATGTTACTTCTGAATTCAGTTCTTATAGACCAGGAAAAGTACTTTGGGCAGCTATGATTAAATTTTAAGCAACTGAACAGCAGCAGGACTTTTTCTTAGAGTGGAAGAAAAATTTTTCTCTACACATGCTCCCATAGTTATAACATACTACTCTATGAAAAGAGTTTCTGGATAAATATTCGTATTCTATAAATTCTAAGAACACTGTAAATCCTCAAATATTTATGATTTATTAGCCAGATATTACACAGAAGTGTCCACAAAGTACAACCTACTGATTCACTAATTATTTAACTAGTTTATGGTCACCATCCATTTACAAGAAAAGTATTCTACGTTCATTAAACCACAAATATTTCAAAATTACACACCATAACCTTCTGCCAAGTGCTCTTGTGCTGGGAGTTTTGAGTCCCCAGCCCGTCAGAGGCTCACCTGACAGGTCCAGCTCCTCGGTGGAAGACAAACTGGCCAGACTCCAGCTGTCACTGCGGGCCGCCAGGACAAACTTGTGAGCATTGATGTGCCTGCCCCCAACCTTTATCTTCAGATCACTGATGAAGAAAAATACCCACAGATATAAAATGTCATTATAACTAGGTATAGCCAGGATTCACAGCTGATAAATATATGAGTATTGACTGATCAACATACATCTGCAAAAGAAAAGAAAAATCATAGCAAAATTATTTCTCTATGCTACCACTGAATTCTGATGGCTCATATTTACAATATGTTGCTAGACACGTTTTCTATTTCTAACTTCTAGCTTTAGTTCACATGGGATGTTCTGCTTTCAAAGACATTCCCTAATGTCACCCACAACATGGTGACCCTACAAGTTATCAATACATAGGATTATTAATATTCATATAAAGAGTAGAAGAGGTTTTATGAAGGAAAAAAATCAAGATTAATCATCAGGAGAGAGAGACAGAAAGATTAAAGATCGTGATGACAGCTCTGAGACTACAGTGCTGCAATGCTCCACACTGTATTAATGCTCAAGCAAGGTTAAACCAAAAACCATGAACAAATTAGCTTTGACAAAGCAGTCAAGAATATGCAACCCAATATCTACACTCCTGTTCTCACCAGAAACATTCAGACCTATTACTGGCCATTTTTTACTCAACCATTTATAAGGAAATGGGGTGAGAGAAATCTTTTTTTCAAACATGTTTCCATATGTATGACTTACCACTACATGAAAAGAGCTTTCCAAATAGTTATTTATTTTTAACTCTGAAATGTCAAATGCCAAGGTGGGAAAGCATCTGGGCAGTTAACAAAAACCTAAGGGTGACCTACTGGGCTGACACAAGCATGGGCCAGATGGCAACGCTGGCAGCAATCCACAGGCACGAATCAGCCTCATCCCGCCTGTATCTGCAGGTCTTTCTATTTTCAAATTCCCATTGAAAATAATTTGTTAGGTTGGAAAGGTTTTAGAAACGAAACACAGAGGGCGGGGGGGAGGAAGGGGAGGGAGGGAGGGGGAGAGGGAGGGGGAGAGGGAGGGGGGAGAGAGAGAAAGAAAGAAAGGAAGAAAGGAAGGAAAGAAAGAAAGAAAGGGAGAGAGAGAAAGGGAAGGAGGGAGGAGAGAGAGAGAGAGAAAAAACTATTACATGAATTGACTCATCCACTTAAAAGGAGGTGCAAACAGAATACTGCTTCTATATAACGCTTGATGCAAACACATTTTACCCCACAAAAGCACTGTCTACAGCACACTTTATAATTATGTAAGCATATCAATTCTACTTCTATTAAAGAACTAACCAAGTTGCAACTAATTGCAACTAATTCTGTTAGATCAAAAGAGTAATAGGGTACTTATTATTTCAAACTATTAGAAAATACTGTTAACACAAAACACTACTAATAAAGAAGAAATAGAATTGATATTCTATTTAAAACGGAAGATAAAACTGTCTCATATCATATCCTATGATTAGGTTTAAAAAATATAATGAAAACAAAGCACAAATAATTTTTACACTCTAAATTTATTTGTAAAATATTAAATTCTAATAATGTAAATGAACAGTCACTGTTTACTGTTTCTGCCACAAATCTGACTTTAGCCACAAAATTATAAAAATGAATGTTTCTGTAAAATTCCTACTATTATTCATGAATGTCAAGTCAAAATTTTTTCTTTTGTAGTCTTAACATCTCAAAGAGAAATAAGTATAAGGATTTCACTAATCTCTAATAATAATAATTTTTAAAAATACGATTCAAAAATGTAAAATTGGACAGGTCAAGTCTATGAGGACTCTATGCAGAAACAATTAGGAGGCTAGCAGTTTTTTAAAAATTTCATCCTAGTCAATTAAAGGCATTTCCTTTTAAAATATGGATGCTAGGATTTAACAACTGGAGAGGAAACATAAATAAAGAGCTTCTTGCTAGAGTGTCTCAATCAAACACTTAAAGAGGAAAAGTTATAAGTTTGTTTGCTAAAAGAATGGTAGTAAATAACTACATATAACCATCATTTTTAACTGTCTTATGGGACCAAAGCCTCCTCCTGAACTTAAGAATAAAAGAAATGCACCAATTTCTTCCACATCGCTCAATTTAAAAATTTTAACAGACTCTTCAGTTATTCCAATTACTGAAATACACATAAAAACACTATTTAAATTCAACAAAATGCATGTTCATGGGACAAAGTTTTTTCCCCCCCCCCCATCTTGGTAAAAGAGCATCTGCTTCAGGAATTGATATTCCAGTTTCACTTATCCCATCTCAAAAGGTAAGTCCTCTTTGAAGTCTCCATTCCTCATCTGATTATCAAGTGTAGATAACAAAGGTATTCAGCTTTCTTTTGATAAAGGACAGGTTTTAGAAGAGGAAGAGAGACCCACCAGAACCATGGAATCATACCATAGCCGACCAGGTAAAAAGTGGCCAGAAGAGGAGACTGCCCAGTCTCAGTCCCAGTCTCCTAGAAGGACTACAGTATAAGAATGCAATCAGGGACTTCCCTGGTGGTGCAGTGGTTAAGAATCCACCTGCCAATGCAGGGGACACAGGTTCGAGCCCTGATCCGGGAAGATCCCACATGCCGTGGAGCAACTAAGCCTGTGCGCCACAACTACTGAGCCTGCACTCTAGAGTCCACGAGCCGCAACTACTAAGCCTGCGCACCTAGAGCTCATGCTCCACAACAAGAGAAGCCACTGCAAGGAGAAGCCCACGCACCCCAATGAAGAGCAGCCCCCTTGCTGCAACTAGAGAAAGCCTGCGCACAGCAACAAAGACCCAATGCAGCCAAAAATTAATTAATTAAATAAAATTAATTAAATAAATAAAATTAATTAATTAAATAAAAATTTTAAACAAGGAATGCAATCAACTGTTACATATTACAGAAAGTAAATTATGAGAATTCTGAAGGGTAAGAGCCTTGGACAGTGGGAGAGCTATGTCTGTAATAGAAATGCCAGGCTTCCTGGGGCCAGTGTAAACAAAGTTTTCACTTGTCCATGGGAAAAAGAGGAGGGGGAAAACAAAAAAAGACAATGAACTATATTTTACAAGTAGATACATCCATTAGATGTAAAGAAAGCCCTGTCCTTTACTCAGAGTATGTACTTCCTATTTTTTTGGTATTAAATTTTTCTTTTCTTTTAGAAATGATTAAGATGGTAGATGGCAATTCTGGATTTTGATCTATTTCAAATGTCATAATTTCAAAATTTTACTTAATCATCTAATCCAATCATCCTTCTCCCTAGTAGGCAAGTCCTTCCTTCCACACACATTCATGTCCATGTTTCTTTTCCACATCCACATCCCAGCTCAGTCCTTCATCACTTCCGGTCTGGACTATTTACAACATCATGGCTGCTCTTGTCTCTTTATAATTTCATCTATACGATGTTACCAGACTAATCTGCCTAAAACACCACTTTGATTATGATAGTCCTATAACTCAAAAACACTGTTCCACACTTCCTAGAGGATCAAGTCCAAATTCCTCACCTTGGCATCCCCCATCCACCCTACCTTACCCACCTCTCCCAGTGCTCCCTTACATGGACATGTACCCTAAAATAGGCCCCTCACTGTCCTCTAAATCCTCCACATGTTCCCATGTTTGAGCCTATTCTCAGCCACTCCCTCTACTAGTAATATCACCGTCTTTATCTATTAAATCCTACTCAGCCTTTAACATTTACCTCAAAACTCATTTAATAACAATATCGCTTTAATAACAATTAAAAACCGAGCACTTACTATATGCTAGACTGTTGTTCTAAATGCTTAAACAGTATTTTATTAATTTAATCCTCACAACAACCCTAAGGTAAACAGTCGTATTATTATCCCCATTTTACAGATTAGGAGGCTGAGGCATGTCATATAGCTCCAGCTCACATAGCCAGTAAGTGGTCAGCTGAGCTTCTAACACAGGCTGTGTGGCTCCAAAGTCCACCCTCAACCATCATGCTACACTACCCACTCGTTCCAAGATGCCCTCTTTGACCAGCTCAAGAGAAAGTGACCTCTCCCCTCTGAATCCCTGGACCTGTAAGCTAATTCCTATCTATACCAGCGATGCTATCACTATCGCTCCTATACTCTGTACTGAATATAAGCAGCAAACAAGAGACAAAATCTTGCCTCAAGGGGCTTACATTCCAGAGACTAAAGGCTGGTCAACTATTAGAGAGAAATAAACTTGGGAAGAAAGTCAATAAGAGAGGAGAAGTTGCAATGTAGCCTGTGAATAAAGCAAAAGGGCTTGCTTCCCCAAACTGGCCCAGTGCCAGGAGCTTACCTATACTGTTCCTGCTCGTAGAGGTCGGCCACAATCGTCAGCAGGCGGCTGATGAAGGACTCTTTGCTGCTTTCCTTGTTTGCCTGCGCAGCCAAAAGGGTGCATCTCTTCTCTGTCTCAGCCAATTTCTTCTGCAGCTTGACATACTCCTGTCGGAGAAGCATCAAGTGCTTCTCCAACTTGGCCACCTCCTCTGCAAGGGAGACAAAAAATCAAGTTTACCACAGCAGGTGTAAAGCAGACAGCATCCACTCATCCCTCATCCTGCAGCCAGGATGGCTACCAAAATGACTACAGCTGACCCCTGAACACGGGGTTGAACTGCGTGGGTCTACTTACACACAGGTATGTTTCATTAGTAAATATATACAGTACTACACCATCCACAGTTGGCTGAATCCGAAGATATGGAGGAATCCAGGTCACGGAGGGCTACAAATTACACGAAGATTTTCCACCGTGCCGGAACGTAGGTGTTCCTAGCCCCTGGAGTTGTTCAAGGGTCAACTGTAGTCACGTGACATTCCTACTATTTCTTATTGATACTCCTACAAGACCAAGAATGGTTTTGTTTCAGGGTGCCATCACAGTCCAGGGATTTCTTCCCAGTTTCCCTGAAGATCAATATTTAATATATGGAGTCTCAGGAATGATTATCAAAATTACTTGGGAGGCTTTTTCAAACCACTAGTAGTAATAAGTAACTTCTACACATCACATGCTGCTCTACAAGCTTTCCGTGAACTCTCGTGCTAGATCCATGACAACCCCATGGGGTAGGTACTATTACTAGCCACACTTTTCAGATGAGGACACTGGGCCACAGATTAAGAATTTGCCCAAGGTCACGAAGCTGGTGAGAGGCGGGGCTGGGATATGAGCCCAGGCATTCTCATTCCAGGGCTTGTGATCTATTAACCACTACCCCACACTACCTGACACCTGCCCTCCCTCAGGAAGCCTCAGGGCAGTCAATAACGGTTCAGATGGAAGCAAGTAATATTCCACAGGTGTGCTGGGGCAGATTTAAAAGGTTGAGAACCACTGTATTTGATTCATTAAATTCAACAAACATTTACCGAGTAGCTACGAGGTGCCAGACACTGCAGTGGTAAGCAAAATCAGACCTATCTTTCCTCAGAGCTTTTAGTTACCGGGGAAAGTAAATTTTTATAATTAAAATAACAATCCAACAACCAAATGCAAAACTACAACTCGAATGAGTACTAGAAGAAAAGAACAGAGCGATGAGAACCTATAATAAAGAAATTTAACTTCGGACATCAGGGAAGACTCCCCTGAGGATGCAAGCAGTCAAGAGACTTCTCTCTTCCTTTACCTGGAACCTTGGTGGGGATGCATGCAAGCACGCATAAATCATCGTATCTAGGGAACCACAGTGCTGCTATGGTCATTCTCTGGGCTTCGGTCCATCCACCCCCTACTCCCCACCACAAATATTCCAAATCTTGACACCGCCCGCAAGCCCATCTCCCACCCAATCTGCCGCATTCTTGGCCAGTGTCTTGAGAAAACTGAGCTACTGCCACGGAGCCCCACCGTGCCAGCCACTACTCCCGTCTACCCCACGCTTTCTCAGGGAGGCCATCTCCCTCCTACCCAAGCTCAATCGCTCCACCTCTGCTCCAAACCCATCACTCTCCTCTGGTCCTCTGCGTGACCATCAACCCCCCCGCCTCCAGCCACTTCCATCTCTTTCAGCTGGGCCCTTCTCATCAGCACATAAGGCTGTCCAGGTCTATACGTGGTAAAAACAAACCTCTCCTCTCCTTCCACACATCCGACCCACCTCCGCCCTTCCAGCTCTATCTACCACACACATGTCCTCACCCACTATTCCCCTGCCACTCCCTCCTTCTGTCCCCACCACTCCCTTGAAACTCCTCTCACTGATGACCTTCTAACGGCCAAACCCAACAGACACTTGCCAGTGGGTCTCCTCTCCTTCCCCCCGCCCCGTGACACGACTCAGGACACGACTGTCCAGCCCTCTTTTCTTCTCCTCTTTCAGCAACCACGACGCCACCTTCTCTCCAGCTCTGGTGCTGTCTCCTTCACATGCTTCTCTGCATCCCTCCCAACCCTGACCACTGACACTACCCAGGGGGTCTATCCTTGGCCCTCCTCTCCACTGTGTGATCTCCCAAGGCAGCAGATCTTTGGTCTGTGGTTGATACCAAAATCTAGTGCCAGTGATCCGTAGATCCCTCTCTCTAGTGTAGACCTCTCTTCTTCGCTTCAACTATCCATCTGCCTGACAGACATTTCTCCCTAGTGGCCCACAGGCACGTCAAATTCTCTATCCCCAAAACAAAGCTTCGAGCAAATTTGCTCTTCCTTTGTAGGGTCCCTATATTAATAAATGACACCAGCATCTATCCTAGTTACCTGAAGAAGAACTGTGGGATGAATCCTGGATGTCTCCCGTTCACTCACATGACTCTAACCCTACCCCAACTCAAAAACTGACCTTCCCACTTAAAAAACAAAGGAATGGGGCTTCCCTGGTGGCGCGGTGGTTGGGAGTCCGCCTGCCGAGGCAGGGGACACGGGTTCGTGCCCCGGTCCGGGAAGATCCCACATGCCGCGGAGCGGCTGGGCCCGTGACCCGTGGCCGCTGGGCCTGCGCGTCCGGAGCCTGTGCTCCGCAACGGGAGAGGCCACAGTGGTGAGGGGCCCGCGTACAGAAAAAAAAAAAAAAGGAATGGTTAAATAAAGTGACACATGAGTTTGAAGTTATTATGTAACTATTAATGTTTTCAAAGAAGTATGTAATACTAACCATGCATTTTCAAATTATAAATATTATTAACAGAAAAAAAGGAGACGGTGAAACAACATATTTTATAAGTCCAATTTTATTAAAAACATTCACATATATGAGGAATAAAAAGACAAATACCACAAAATACCAGCAGATTTTTCTCTTCTTTGAACTTTCCTGCACATTTCAGGTATTCTACAACAAATGTCTTCTCTTTTCATAATTATAAAAAAAATATTTAAAGAGAAATGTGTTTAAATACTTAAATACTAATAGCCTATCTCCTTCATACATACAATAGGGAACTTTTTCCCCTTCATCTAGAGAATCCACATTAAATAAATGCCTGGAGTCAAAAACCTGGCTATCTCAGGTATAAATCAGTATTCTTAGGAAAATAAAGGAGAAGGCACTTGCAAGACGAAAGTTTGCTTACAACTGCTAAAATGATCACTGTGCTCATGAGTTATATATCAGATGAGAATTCCTAAAACTATTTTTTTTTCAAAATACTGCAATTATTTGGCCTACTAACCATTAAACCAAATATCGTTTTAAAAAACACTAGCTAAAGGAAAACAGTACTTACAATGATCCTATTGCAATATTTTTCAAATCTTAGCATTTACATTTACACAAAGCCCCTTCAGTAGCACTCAGGTCTACACTTCTATCCTGGTGCGACAAATCACTGGTTTTAAAGAGTTCTTCATAGTTACTCGGACTAAAGAACCAAGAAATTGCAATTATTTACCTAAAATGGGGACACATTTAACACAAAGCAATAAATTCATGTGACTGTACAAAATTTATATTTTTTTCTTCCTGTAGAGAAAGCAATGGAGTTGATGGGTCTCTTTAAAGAAAAACTGGCACTCATTTTCTAGCTGTGGTAACAGAAAATGTAAAAGGACATATGAATTAGCAGTAGCTTCAAATGATGTCCAAAAACTGCTAACACTCGTAGCAAAATGAATCTATGGTGTCGCGATAATGGTTATCTTTGGAGGAATGGATGGAGAGTGGTAATTGGGAGGGCACATGAGGGGTGCCCTCTGGGATGCTGGTAACATCCTTTTTTGTTGTTGTTTAACTTAGTAATGGTTACATTCCTGTTTTATTTTGGTAATTCATTGAGCTCTATACTAATGCTTTGCTCTTTGCATGTATCTTATGCTTCAATTAAACAGTTTTAAAAAATTCATATACACCTGTAGTGGATTCTGGAGTCCAAGCGATGGGGATCTAACTCCTTTGAGTAACTAGCTATGGGGACCATGGGCAAGTCACTTCTCTGAGCTTCAGTTTCTTCGTACGTAAGATGGGGTCAGGCAGGAATCTGCTACTCAGTGCTGTAGTAAAAACTCAACGAAGCTACTGTAACTTGCACACGCACTCGAAACTGTCAGCATTGCTTCCACCCTCCTCTTTGCATTCCACAATTACGTAATTACTGGATAAATAGTTTAAGCTATCATAACTGTTTACACAACATTTTTTTGAGTCATGAAAAGCAGAATGAGCTTCAAATGTTTTATTGACTTAGGAATTAAGATTGATCAATTAAAATCATGGCAAATCAACAGGACATTACTAGAAGGATGAGGTGAACAAAAGTAAAAACAGAAATGGAAACACCGCTAACTACTGAACGAGCTACTTTAAATACTGCATCACCTTGTATAGCAAGTCTGCAGTGACAATTCCCGAACCAAGAAGTAAAGCCTAACATGCTTTAAAAAATCATCACTACTATTCATTTGAAAGAGGTGTAAGTTAGGCTGTACCTTAATAAAAGCTCTTAAAGAGGCAACTCCTAATCTACCCTAGGAAAAAGTCAATGTCTATAATTGATCAATCTAGAAATGGCAGTATTATCACTTAGAGGTAAACAAAGAGTGGAAAGTGGTCTGCAGAGTGGGTCTGAGGGGTAGAAAATTTATTTTTTGTTGTAAGTCTTGTAATATTATTTGAATTTTAAATTTACGTGCACTTACAAAGCAAATATACTATTTTACACAAATTTTAAAGATTATGGAAAACAATTACAAGTATGAGGAAAAATAAATAATTTTCTAATACCCAAGTGTAAGGGTTCTTATATATCACAAAACTTTAGGAAGGGAAGGAGCCTAAAGATCATCTCTTTTGGTTCAATTCCCAGACAGTGAACCGAGGAGCAGAAAGGGGACAGGCCCACGACCAGCAGCCTACCCACCTCTTGCCTCAGACTGTGCTTGATGACATTACTCCCAAACTGGCTGTGTAAGAATCACTTAGGCAGTTTGAACTAAAGAGAGAGAGCGCACCCAAATTCAGTAGAATACTGAATACTACTGGGAATACTACTGTTTAGATAGAAGACTGACGGAACTGCAATTTTTCTGTTCATTGACTTGTTCAAAAGTTTTCATCTCTTAGGAAGACAGCCGTATAACCTAGTCATTCATCAAAAATTTATTAAGCACCTATGCAGTGCCAGTGTCAAAGTAAAGAAAACCATTTTGGAACATGTTTTTTTACAAAGTCACAGGGTAATAGAGAAGATGGGCAATTAAATAAGACAAATTGATAAAACCTGACAGCACTCTGACAGGGGATGCAAACAGAGCATGGAGCAAGACCACCTGGCTTAAGCCAGCACAAGGAAAGACACTCCAGACAAGTGATGTTTTACTCCAAAAGATTTAAATAAAGCCTCTGTTTGTAGCATACTGGGTCCAGAAGATGTAAGGAAAAGGCTTCAGTCTTTTGTTTTCTTGGTCAGATTTTCCTTTTAAACTAGTATCAGTCAACGGGTTTGTGCAACAGGCATAATACTAGGCTCTAGGAGAGATACAAATAATTAGAAGGCAAGACCTAGTCTTGTCCTCCATAACAGTCACTGGCACCACTCACCTGCCTCTCCCTAAGTCAACTAAATGGATGGCCAGAGGACACCTTATCTTGCTAGTTCAAACTAGTGGCTACAGTCACATCCCACTTGCCCAAGAGATAGCTTCCAAGTTTTCACAGGGTATAGCCTGTGGCTGTCGACTGCAGATTTTTCTTCCCTGAAGCAAACTGAATCCTTTAACCTTGGTTTCAATCACACCATATTCTAGACAACCTTTTGCTCAAGAGCTCCAATCCATCAAGACTATAGCATCCGTAAATACTCTGCATTTCCATTTCACTTAAACTATCATTCTGCAAGTATTTATGAAGCACCTGCTATGAACTAAGCATTATGGTAGATCAGCAGTTGCCTCTTTGAGAGTTTTTTAAAAGGGCAGTCTAATTTGCACCTCTTCCAAACAAATAATGTATTGATAGCACCAAAGGAGTACCAAATATAGAATCAAAGTAGTATCTACAGGAACTCACAAACAGGAGGGAAAAGAACAAAGCTAACAGTCACAAAGAATCTGGATACTGATTCATGTGGGGGAATTATGAGGACATTTGCCTTCAAGAGTAGAAAGTTACCAACTCCTTTAACCCTTAAAGAAAAGATCATAAAAGTTCTGTTTCAAACACCTTCTCAAGGAATCCTTGTAAATTTCTTTGGATATCAGTTATACACACGTGAACCCAAAATCTACAGCAATAACCCTAGTCTCTCTCCAGAATTACTGACACAAATTTCTACCTGCAACCTCGACCCTGACATTGTTGTTTCCGTCAACAGTTCCCTAACGAGACATAAATTACAAAGGTTATATAAATTACAAAGAGAAGAGGCAAGATGAAAGGAGGGCTTTAGGATATAGGGCTCTCATTCATGAAATCAGAGCTGCTCCCCACCTAGCATCTTTTGTAGGAGGAAACCCTGATCCCAGGTAGCACCTACCAGTGGTATTGCAACTGCCACACCATTTCATAGTATAATGGAGAGAGCACCCCAGGCTGAGATATTATTCTGTGGGCAATGTGTCTGCTTGCAAATGGCAATACAAATGTGTCCTTGAAGTACCACCAAGCTGTAGAGTTCTTATAGGAAAAAGTATACAATTACCATTCTGAGCAATAATGGAGAGAGAATCTACAGCACAGTACAGAGCACAGGCTCTGGAGGGAGACTGACTGGGATCAGATCCCAGCCCCAGCACTTTCTAGTTGTGACACTTCAGGCAAAGGCCCTCCTTCTCCTCATATGTTAAGTATGTTGTAAACATTAAACATTCTAATACATACAAAGACCTTAGAAGATTACCTGCCTTGCAGTAAGTGGTCAATAAATGTTAATTATTACAACGCTTAGAAAGGCAACACGATACAGCCCTTAAGAGAGTGTACTCTGGGACTTCCCTGGTGGTCCGGTGGTTAAGAATCCATGCTTCCACTGCAGGGAACTAAGATCCCACATGCTGAGCGGCCAAAAAAAAAAAAAAAAAAAAAGAGTGTACTCTGGAGCCTCACTTGACTGGGCTGAAACCCTGGCCTACCCATTACTAGCTGTGTGACCTTGGCAAGTCACTTACTCCTCTCCGTGCTTCGATTTTCACAGGTGGGAAGTGGCAATAATAATGGTGTCTCAGAGTGCTGTCGAGGAGTAATTGAGTTAAGATAGATTAAATTATTTAGAACAGTGTCTAGTTTAAAGGTTTACTACCACTTCTTTATCAAGTGACTAGTTTTCAGCTGTGGCTTCTTCTTTCTCTTCCTCCAACTTTCCTTTTGAAAAATAAGCCTAGAAATTTAAATAATAGATAAACCTACAGTTTTGCCGAAAGAGCTATGCTAAGTATCGGTGAAGAATGTCAGCACTTGCATTATAATTTAATCATGTTTCTTTCCAAACAATACCCATTTTCTCTTCACCAACGCAGCTGGAGGTGAGACATTTTGATGAGCTCTCTATAATTCATCACTCTTGACCTAACCAAAGATGCCCGAGACAAAAAAAAATCTACATTCACTATTAATAGCCTAAAAAAGAGACCAACATCAACTGCAATATATATATATATATATATATATATATATATATATATATTTTTTTTTTTTTTTTAAATCAGCAAGTCATGGGACAGTCAGAAAAGGAACCAACAATGATCCTTATAAGACTCTTCCGGGCCTCCCTGGTGGCGCAAGTGGTTGAGAGTCCGCCTGCCGATGCAGGGGATACGGGTTCGTGCCCCGGTCTGGGAGGATCCCATATGCCGCGGAGCGGCTGGGCCCGTGAGCCATGGCCGCTGAGCCTGAGCGTCCGGAGCCTGCGCGTCCGGAGCCTGTGCTCCGCAACGGGGGAGGCCACAACAGTGAGAGGCCCGCATACCGCAAAAAAAAAAAAAAAAAAAAAAAAAAAAAGACTCTTCCTTCTAGGTCAGGAGTTGGCAAACTTTTTCTGTGAAGGGCCAGATAGTAAATAGTTTAGGCTTTGTGGTAGAAAGCAGATCAGTGGTTGCCAGAGGTCAAGGGAATGGGATTGAATGAATGCAAAGGAGTTCAAGGAAATTTTTTAAGATTATAAAAATGTTCTATATCATGATTTAAGATCTTAAGCCAAAGCCCATGCTCATCCCACTGTACCATGCTACCTATTTTCAGCTCTAATGTCACGACATCAAACAGGTATTTATTAATTCACTGATTTAGAAATTAAATGTTCTTTCCATTCCCTACCTTACATGTGATTTCTACTCCCCTCTGTATTCATTACATCTTTTTAGATTAACAAAACCCTGATATTTCCTTTCTCTACACTTCTATAGCTCTTACTTTCTAGTCCCAATTTTAGCAGTGAATTAGTGTTCTTTGTATAATCCTTTAATTACCAACTTTCTCCCTACTCTGCTTTAACTATGTCCATTAGATAAAAGAAAAATGATCGTAAAAGCTGTGATAACATCTCATTTTGAGAACTACAAGAATTTTTGTTTCAGACATATATTCGAGTCTTCTACATAACAATATTTCATTAAAGCATGTATCAGAGTCCCAGAAAATACTATCTTCTTTGTTGGCACCAGAAAAGATAAGCTCCTCACAGGTGATGAATTACTACCACTACTACTTTCCTAAACCTGTCATACTAAAGATGTCATTTTTCTTTCACTGGGATTACTGAATATTCACTAACCAAGAGTGCTAACTATGGGAAAATTGTGTAATGGAGAATAAGAAATAAGTGGATACATTTACTGTTGAGAATTCAAGTCCACAAAATACCCTAATGAAAAAAGGAAGGGAAGGAATTCCTGGAGGCCTAGTGGTTAGGATTCTGGGCTTTCACTGCCGTGGCAAGGGTTCAATCCCTGGTCAGGGAACTGAGATCCCACAAGCTGCACAGCTAGGCCAAAAAAAAAAAAAGAGGAAGGGAAAGGGAAAGAAGACAGCAATACCATCGGGAGGAGATTACAAAGGAATAGTAAGATATCCCTGCCAGTCTGTACCCTCCCAGTTCACACAAAGTTTGGATATTACTAAAAACGTAATGGTGCTAAGAGACATTTCACATTTTGACTTTTCACACTTTAAAAAGTCTAGCAATTCTGTCATAACTCAAATGCATTGACAAAGTCCAAAAGCCATTATTTAACAAAAGCTTGCTTTAAAAAATCCTTTTACCCCAGTTTACAAATAAAACCAATTACTCAGGACTTCTTAGGAAAGATGACCTTATTTAATTATGTATATGTGTGTATAAGCACATAGTTATATTTGTTTACAAAATGATTCAGTAAAACCCTCTTTTATTCAATACTGGCTCAGTTTGAAAAAAACGTTTTGGGGGATATACTGATCTTCGCTGAAGCTGAGTGATGCAAAAATCTGAGTTTTTAAAAACTCCCCAGGTGATTCTAATATGCAGGGCTCTCCAGGTTGAGAACCGCTAGCATGACCTACCAGGATGACAGCAGAAAGGAAAGAACGTACGTGAGAGCTTTGTAAGAGTCACAGGATGTGGTGACTGACTACAGACTCAGGGGGAAGTCAGGGATGATTACTAGGTTATGGACTTGAGTCCGGCTGGACAGTAGTGCCACTAAGCATCAGTGCAAAAGAGAAAAGTCACTCAACTATAAAGCACAATATGCATGTTTTATGAGAAACTTTGCCTTCCCCTCTAGGTTCCACTTCCATTAAGGCTGCGACTGTGTGTTGCTCACTTTGTCATCCCTAGCAATAGTTGCTTGTACCTAATAGAAATGAAATACATTTTTCCTGATTGTGATTCAACTCTGTTAAGACTTGTCTGCAGGTCAGTGGCGTGACTTAATACGTTTTTCAAGACCTCACTCTGGGGACTTCCCTGGTGGTCCAGTGGGTAAGACTGCACACTCCCAGTGCAGGGGGCCCGGGTTTGATCCCTGGCCAGGGAACTAGATTCTGCATGAAGGTAGCAACTAAAAGTTCACATGACACAACTAAGAAGTCCACATGCTGCAACTAAAGTCCGCATGCTGCAACTAAGACCCGGTGCAGCCTAAATAAATAATTTTTTTTAAAAAAGCACAGCATTAAAAAAAAGAAAAAACCTCACTCTGTGTAGCACTGATCACAGATAGGGCTGGCTTCACAGGAGATACTCAACAAATATTAGCTCACTAGCTAATTTTCACACAAACGCCAGTCTGACTGGAAATGCTTCCAACTGCCTGCTAAGACATAACCACCTAAAGGTATACTGGGCATGGCAAAATCTGTCCACACCTGAGGTCAAGATATTTGTTCTCAAATCTCTTCCTCTTCTTCCTGTTAACAGCCCAGCCATTATCTGAGTCACCCAGGCCTAGAACCCTTCAGTCATCTTTGATAGCGCTCTCTTGTCAACATGCAAACAGGTTTCCAGAGTCCTGTCTTTTATGCTGTCTATAGTGAGTATCTCTCACAGCAGTCCTCACCAACCCCAATGCCCCTTACCCAAGGACTCATCTTCAATTGCTATGGCACCCACTCCAGCCTCCCTCCCTCGTTCCCTCCCAAGTCCATCCTCTACATTATATAGCCTTTTCAACAGGGCTCAGACAATTCTAGTCACGTCACTACCTTGGCTGATAACTTTCAGTAGCCTCACCCCACGGTCCACAGAGCAAAATGCAAATGCTTAACCAATCCCTTCATAATCTAGCCCTTAACATACTTTTCCAACCTCACATCCTGCTATTGATATTTCTTCCACCGAGAATAGTGACCTCCTCCCACCCACATCTCCCCATGTCCAAAAGCGCCCTATTTTTCCAAAGTCCAGCCCAGATAAGCCCAGCTTATCTCCTGCAGCAAAGGCCTCCCCTGACACCCAAAACATACTCCCCACTTCCCTAAGACACCTCTTCCTACTCTGAATTTTCCAAGTAACTCCTAAGCATTTTTCACCTTCCACCCTACAATGCAGTTTCTTTTTCTTTTTTTCTAAAGTAATTTATTTATTTTTGGCTGCGTTGGGTCTTCGTTGTTGTGCGCGGGCTTTCTCTAGTTGCGGTGAGCAGGGGCTACTCTTCATTGTGGTGTGTGGGCTTCTCATTGCGGTGGCTTCTCTTGTTGCGGAGCACGGGCTCTAGGCGTGTGGGCTTCAGTAGTTGTGGCACGTGGGCTCAGCAGTCGTGGTTCATGGGCTCTAGAGCGCAGGCTCAGTAGTTGTGGAGCACGGGCCTAGTTGCTCCACGGTATGTGGGATCTTCCCGGACCAGGGCTCGAACCCGTGTCCCCTGCAATGGCAGGCAGATTCTTAACCACTGTGCCACCAGGGAAGTCCCTACAATGCAGTTTCTAACACACATGCTTTTGTCTCCCCTCCTGGACTGCAGTGTTCCCTGTGAACAGGCTCTAGGTCTGGCTCTTCTTTTTTTAACCACTGACTACCTCTCCCTCCACCCCCACTCCAGGCTCATCCCATCCTCCACCCTACAGTGCCTTAGTAGGTGGAGTTCAATAAATACTGTAGGTCCCTGGCCTACTCAGATTTAACGAGAGAGCCTGAGGACATAGTTTCTCATTTTGTTGGGCATGTCTGTAAATCAAGATAATGTCCCAACTACAGAAGCTCACCTTGCCAGTGACTGAACCCCACATATCTTAGCATGATCAGTAGCTCTACTCTGGCACATCCACAGTCACTGCAGTGATTGGATAAACTTTGTTCCTTTGTTTTAAAATATATATATATATCCTCAAGGAGAAAGCTAACAGCCTCTGCTGGTGACAGAAACGAAAGAAAGGGAAGATAGAGAAAAGAAAGGAATGGTATATAGAGAGATACTGCTTGAGGGGTCACCAGACAATACATAATTATGAACAGACTGGGACGTCTGATGGATGAATAACATAATAAATGAAGAGATAAACTTCCAAACTGGAAGGAGCAAAATTTCTCCTTTCCCTGTTTCTACCAGCCTATACCAAGCATTTTCTGGAACACTGCTGTCCAACAGCACCTTCTGGAATGATCCAAGTGTTCTATTCATCTGTGCTGTCTGCTAACATGGGAGCCGCTAACCACACGGTTACTGAACACCTGGAATGAGGCTAGCATGACTAAGGAACTGCATTTTAAATTTTATTTAATTTTAATCAAATTTAAGAAGCCATATGTAGCTAATGGCTACTGTATTGGCCAGGGATTGTCCAGAATACAGAATGTCTTCACCTTGTTACTTGAATTGTTGTCAAAAGTATTTTCCTGACCAAATTCCAGTAAGCTTATAAAAGTCCATGATCATTTTTCTGTTTAACAAGTCACATTTTTTTCCAATTTTCACTTTTATTTTATTGAGGGGAGAGTGGTTTAAGAGGAGACTAAGAGAGGGGACTTCCGCAGTGGTCCAGTGGCTAATACTCCACTCTCCCAATGCAGGGAGCCCAGGTTCGATCCCTGGTCAGGGAAATAGATTCCACATGCCGCAGCTAAAAAATCCCACACGGGGCTTCCCTGGTGCTGCAGTGGTTAAGAATCCGCCTGCCAATGCAGGAAACACGGGTTCGAGACCTGGTCCAGGAAGATCCCACATGCCACAGGCAACTAAGCCTGTGTACCACAACTACCGAACCTGTGCTCTAGAGCCGGTGAGCCACAACTACTGAGCCCATGCGCCACAACTACTGAGCCTGCACCCTAGAGCCCATGCTCCGCAACAAGAGAAGCCACCGCAATGAGAAGCCCGCGCACCACAACGAAGAGTAGCCCCCGCTCACCGCAAATAGAGAAAGCCCACACAGCAACAAAGACCCAATGCAGCCAAAAATAAATAAATAAAATAAAAATAACTTTAAAAAAAAATCCCACATGCCGCAACTAAGACCTGGCACAGCCAAATAAATAAATAATAAATATATTTTTTAAAAAAGAGACTAAGAAACAGACTGCATGGTAGGTAGACTGCATGATACACTATTTCTTTTGAGATAGAGATTATCCCCCTTTCAAAGTTGAGGAAACTGAGACTGAGAGCAATTAATTGGCTTGCCTGTGATCACAGCTTAGTAAAACTAGGATTCAAACCCATGTCTGCCTGCAGAGACTGAGCTCTTAACCATGCTTGAATTGCTAAGACTAAACTGGGCTGGATGAAAAGTAGGTTAGGCAGTTCCCAGCAGGCTGATGTTATTCAGAGCACATTAAAAGTTGGACCAGCCAGCTTACTTGACAACAGACTAAGGATGTATCCAGGCAACTTTCTTTCTTAAAAGCTGGACCAGCCAGCTTACTTGACAAGAGACTAAGGATGTATCCAGGCAACTTTCTTTCTTTTTTTTTTTTTAATTTTATTTATTTATTTTTTTATTTTGGCCACACCGCTTGCAGGATCTTAGTTCCCCGACCAGGGATTGAACCTGTGCCCTCAGCAGTGAAAGCGAGGAGTCCTAGCCACTGGACCGCCAGGCAATTTCTGGCAACTTTTCTTGATGTCTGGTAAATGATGCTCAATAATTCATCCACTCCTTCAACCATAGGCACGATTCTAAGTTGGAAGATACGGCAGTGAACAAGACAGGAAAAGTCTCTGCCCTCAAGGGGGTTATATTCCAGTAAGGGAATTAAAAAACAAACAAAACCTAGGGACGATCTCTAAAGAGGTGAGAACTGAACAGACACCTGAGTGAATAGAAGTTGATTAGCTGCGTGGAGAAACTGAGGAAGACTGTTCCAGGCCAAGGAAACTGCAAGACAAAGATACAGAGGTAGGAGTGTGTTGGGAATGTACAATACAAAGAATAGCAAGGAAGTTAGTGTGCAAGAGCTTTGTGAAGGAGAAGAAATAAAGTATCAGTGTTAACCAGCGGCCAGATCCTGTTGGCCTGTAAAGGTCACCGGAAGGCTTCGGAAAAATATATTCCAAATGCATATAAGATATAAAATATATAAAATATATAAATTATAAAATATATGTAAGATCATGGAGAGCCATGGGGAATGTGGAGAGCGTGCGGAAGGGTAGGTGTATTGCGAAGAGTGGGAGAGACATGACCTGATTTATGCTTTAAAAGGAACACTGGAAACTGTAAAAACAGGCTGTGGGGAAGCAAAATCAAGGAGAAAAAGTAAAAGCAGAAAGACCAAGTTGGAGTGACTTGTTCGAGTGATGAAGGAAGCTTAGATGAAGGACAGCTACAGAGATGTAGAGTGGAAATGGCAACTAACTTTGGGAAAGACTTTAGCTAAATATATATGGTCAAACCAATACCCATGGATGCAAGGAAAGAAAGAAGCTTGGTTTCTAAACGAGGCGCATTAAGAAGTTACTGTATAACAGCCCCTGCAGGTTCTATTTACTATCCCTAAGCGCAATTTCCCACATGCTCACACTCACACCACCTAACGAAGACCATTATCACGGAAATTCCCACAGAGCATGCTTACAGATCATCCAATTGTTACATGACACAGATTTTTGCTATTTGTTTATATTTAAATGAGTATTTCTGAACAAGCATAGCCAGCTCCGATAAATTCTTTTTAAAGTACATGTCGTGTAACACCCCAGCAAAACACTGTTTAGATAACCTTGCCTTCCTGTGCATAACAAGCAGTTTCAGTTTAATGAGGTAACTGGACTAGGACGCTCCACTCAATTCTTCCCAAAGTCTGTGACATTGTTTCCAAAAAGCTTAAGTCAGAACACAGGCTAGGAAATTGGAACACACAAAAAAAAGTAAAATAAAAACTGTCGAGTCAGAACCTCCTGACTATGCTTACCTATCTGTACTCCCTTGCCAATTTAACCCTGCAAGGATGTTTTGTTTAAGGTGTGTTCTCCACCAGCTGCATGGCTCTCAAGGTTATCCTAACACAAATCTCAAGGCACTTGCAGGATAACCATCAGCATATTCAGCCAGTAGGAGCTCTTCAGGCTGGAACCGAACTGCGAGGCACAGCAGGTGCTCAGTAAAACTGCTGAATGAAAAACCAACTGCCTTCTACAATTTCAATCTTGGTAATGTATTCCCAAAACATTCCTTAACTTCCCTAACTGGTGTAAAAGCGCTGGAGTACCCGTCACCTCACATAAAGCCTTCCTGAACCTTTCCACCCCAACTCACTGCTCTGGGCAACAAGCTCCATTTCACTGGTTGCCCACTGTGTTAAAAAATCTTAAACAACGTTCTGTGACTCATCCAATAACTAGCTTCAGGGGATGCCTCAGCTTTCTTCTGTTCCTTTTAATCCTCCTCTGCTTTCATACAATATTTATCTGATGTTTCCCCCTCAGGGGGTCTAACATGGTAGAAAGAGCAGACAAAAAGTGGGTGCCTGCCCCAGATATCTCTAGAACTCGGCCTCAATTCCTTTATCTATAAAGTGCAAGTAACACCCATGCCGGACCTCCTTCACAAGGTTGTTGCCAAGTCTAATCCAAATGAGAAAAGCCTGCAAACTGTCAGGTGCTGCCCAAAAGTAAGATCCAAGTAAAGATAGGTTAGGACAAAGCTTAGCTCAAAACCAATCGGACAGGTGGAGGACCAGCACACTGCAGTCACTCAATAAACATTAAGTCAAATAAGGAGTATTTTCCTCCAGTAATGGGGTGAACAGGAGAAGCACACTAGCCAGGTCCGACAGCGTCACTTTAGGGTCCCTGGCAGGTAACTCCCATCTCTGGGTCTCCTTTCCCGCCACCTGTACAACAAGGCTTTGACAACGAAGGCTTCTACTATTGCTACGTTAAGGGCGGCTCAATCCGAGAGGCCAAATTGCCTTCATCTGCAGGGGCACAAAGAAAGTGCCAGAAAAGCGGGTAAAGACAGGACTGAGAGGCAAAGGAGTCGAGGTCTGGTTTAGCACATCTCTTAGGAGCAGCGTGACCTTGGCCAACTCCCCTACCAAGCAAACCCCCTCCTTCCGTCCACATCTCAACCTGGAGAAAGAATCCCAGCCGCCCCGAATCCCGAGGCTGCTGGGAGCCCAGAGCCTACAGCCCCCTCCTGTTTGGCTCGTTGGCCCGTGACAGCCCTGTCTCACCCACACCCCTCACCCTGGGAAGAGTCCTAAGCTCTTTCGCAGGGGAGGGATGTACCCCTTCCGGATGCGGGACCTGCCAGGACAGCAGTTTCGATTTCCTAAGGAGAAGGGTTACGTCCCCCGCCGTCCCAGCACCGCCGGTAATCAAGGGAGCCTCCCCGGCGGCCCTCGGAATACCCGAGGCTGCACTCAGTGCCGGCACGGGACCTCACGACCGGCCCAGCACCCTGCCAAGGTCCCGCGGGGTCGGAGACGCCGGGAGGGGCGTTGCCATAGGAATAGCGCTCAGTACCCCGGCCCGAGGCGCCTGGCAGAGAGGCTGGAGAGGAAGGCTCGCGAGACCCGCTGTGCCCCAAGCGAACACGCCCGGCCGTTCCTTCACAGGGCTGCTTCGCCCAGCCAGCAGCGCCCCCACAGCTCCGCGCCTTCCCGCGTTGCCCCACAAAAAACCTACCTTCCGCCATGTCGGGCCCAGCCCTGCCTCAGCCTCGCGAGAAGTGCGCCGCTCTACTTGGGCGGTGCGTAACGGAGGTTCCCAAGTCTCGCGAGAGTCATGGGGGCCAGGGAGAGGGAGGGATCGAGACTAGGTAAGAGCAGTGAATGAAAGTGGAGGAGGTAGCTGGACCGGGAGGAACCTAGCTCTCTTCACCTATACTTTCGAGGCTCTGGACTTATCAAGCACTGACTGTGCGCTATCATATTACACGCCCTAGGCAGGGGACTGAAAAGGATGGCCGCAGCGAGCATTGACTACTCTTTGGGAAAATGTGGCCACGAGAGGGTCGAGAAAGGGGTTTTCGTGGTTTTTAGGTTTGTTTGTAAAGATGTGAGAGGCTGAGAGAAAAGAGCCAAAGGAGAGGGAAAGGCTAATGAAGGTTCACTAGCCTGGGGAGGCGGGATGCCCTGCAGGCGAATGCAGAAGGAAATTTAGGGGAAGGGATTAACTGTAGACTACAGGCAAGTCAATTGTTTTCTACTAAAACATTAGGAAACAAGAACATGCATGCAGATGGATGTGGAAGGAAGAGATATCAGGGAGATTGCTTGGTGACATCATTTTTATGGTTGAAGTTCATAGGCAAGGGGACCAAAAAAGAGTGAAGAAAATCTGGGAGAGGAACCTGAATTTGGAAGGCCTGGTTGCACGTGTCTTCTGAGTGTGTGGATGGGTCACTTTTTTCTAGCAGAACTCAGCCACCTGGCTGCAGAAGCAGAGAATATGGATTGTAGCATTTGCCCAAGGCTTGGGATTCATTGCCAAAAATAAATTGAGAGTGCTGTGAGAATATAACTCTGGTGCAGACTGGGTAGAGGCTGATGTACGAGTCATAAAACTGCAGGTCTCTATAATATTGAAGACCAATGCAGTGTGAACAAGGTTGCCAGAGCCCTGTGTTAGGGTGGCGAACTGAAGTTCATAAGTTAAACAGTACTAGGAGACAGTAAACTCCAGGACAGAGCCATGGAATATGGTAGCTGAAGTGGAAGTGAGAAGCTAGAAAAATCAGATATTGGAATTCAGAGGTAGAGAAGGTAGGAGACCATAAACCAGGTGCTAAAATCTTTAGTCAATGTGGGGATGACTAATAGCAAAAAGGAGGGCTAACGAATAATATAACTGAATAGTGTGAAACCTGTCAAAACAGATTTTTACTCAAAGGACAATCAAAAGAATGTGGATTGCACCCATTCCTAGAAGCATCCACAGTTAAGGACTGCGGGGGAAGTGGTGGCCCTGGAGAAGAGCCAAGAATAAGAGATGACAGGTTGAAGGAAGGATCTGAGAACCGGATGAGGGTGTCAGAATAGAAAAGGGAGGATTTGAAAGGGGAGAAATTTTAGGTGCTGCCAAGGTTAACCATTTAGTGGGTACTGAGGTGGAGTGGAGAAGGAATTTGGAGTTTAGATCATGGTAAACATAGTCATGGGGTTAAAATGTTGAGGAAGGAGGAGGAATTCTGGGGGAGGGACACCTGGGAGATGAAAGGGGAGAGGGTATTGAAATGTTTAAGAACAGTGGTGTGCTCAGGGAAATAGCATTCCAGTTGTGGCAAGAGACTAAAGATATGGAGGAGGTGTGGGCAGGGAGGTGCCTACAGCAGCTGCATCAAGCAAGCAGAGCTTAGAGGGCAGGAGAGCATTTGCCAGGCTCAATGGAGGTGTTGTAGCTCAAAGCTTCCCTGTCAAGAATGGTTTATAGGTGTGCTAAATGGTGAGCCCTTGGAGCCACTAGGGTAGCCAGGCAAGACAGTCTCCTCTGGCCACAGGCAGCCTCATCTGTTTTATCTCAGAGTGCCCTACAAATATTTCCTGGGTCATAACATAAATGTGATCAAGAAGTCCTGTCATAGCTGATGCCTGGTTTTGCATCATATGACTTATCTTTGCCTCTTCACCAGCACCAGCCTAGTGTCTGGCATACAGCAGGTGCTCACAATATTTTTTAATACGTTCTTTTTAAATTAATTATTATTCATTTTTAGTTGCATTGGGTCTATTGGGTCTTCGTTGCTGTGCGCGGGCTTTCTCTAGTTGCAGTGCATGTGGTTCTCACTGTGGTGGCTTCTCTTATTGTGGAGCACGGGCTCTAGGCACGCGGGCTTCAGCAGTTGTGGCATGCAGGCTCCAGAGCGCAAGCTCAGTAGTTGTGGTGCACAGACTTAGCTGCTCCATGACATGTGGGATCTTCCCGGACCAGGGCTCGAATCCGTGGCCCCTGCATTGGCAGGCGGGTTCCTAACCTCTGCGCCACCAGGTAAGCCCTCAAAATGTTTGATGAGCTGTTGCTGTGAGCTATACCGGGAGTCAGGGGAACTGGGTTCAGATTTGGCTCTGCAACTGATTTGTTGTGTCGATCATGGTCAAGTCCCTGCACGATCTATGCTGCCATCTCAGATTCTCTCTCTGTTTCAAGAGGGAGTTGGACATTCTAGAATCCATGGTTCTTAATAACTTAGGGGATCATGACCTTGGAGAATCTGATGAAAACCAGGGACCCTCTCCCTTAGAGCAGCACACATGTAGCAATAAACAAATGTGCCCTTTCAGTTTGCTTGGCCTACATGCCCACAGTCAAACAAGAACTCATCATAAGGGATTTAATCAACTCAAGAGCTTCACTACCTCCTCATCACGAACTACCTTCAAGAAGCCCTCTAGGGCTTCCCTGGTGGCGCAGTGGTTGAGAGTCGGCCTGCCGATGCAGGGGACACGGGTTCGTGCCCCGGTCCGGGAGGATCCCACATGCTGCGGAGCGGCCGGGCCTGTGAGCCGTGGCCACTGGGCCTGCGCGTCCGGAGCCTGTGCTCCGCAACGGGAGAGGCCACAACAGTGAGAGGCCCGCGTACCGCAAAAAAAAAAAAAAAAAAAAAAAAAAAAAAGAAGCCCTCTAGCAGAGGTGAAAGCACTCTTCTTAGCGCTTTCTGTAATATAACCCTATCTCTGGGCCCTTGTCTTCTGAGTAGACTCTTACTGGCTTGAAACCCCTGAGCTATAGGACTACTTAATACACCCTGTAAAATAAAGCATCTACAGTACTCAGTGAATTACAATACCCAGCAGGGTTGGACGGAGCTACAATATTAGATATGACCTGAGAAATCTGAGCACTGAAACATGATTCATTTTAGACCTAATTCATGTTTTGTTGTCTGATTTAGAGGAACTTTGTATGAAGTTGTCTCGGACAGGGAGCATTAAGTACAGGAAGGGAAAAATGCTGCCTGCCTTAAGAGCACAGGGGAACAGGCTCTTTCAGGGGAGGTAGTGTCATATCATGATAGAAGGGGATAGGGAGGGAATCACTAGACTGGTAGTCCAATGAATTGGGTTCAAGTACAAGCCTCAACACGCCTCAGTCTCTACATGACCTGGGAAAAAATATCCCAGAGGTAAGAAATAACGGCACCGCAGTATGTAAGGGAGATCATGAAACTGAATCCAGGCCATGAAACCTACTTGCTGTACAGTCTTGAGAAATTAATCTGAACCTAATTCTGCATGAGGATCCTTGTAAGAATTTGACTAGATCCTTTATGAAACACATCTAGCACAAGCCTGCCACAAAGTAGAGGCTCAATAAATAGGAACTTGATCGTTGGTGCTCATGAGGGTTAAAGGAGAGGTCACAGTGCTAACACACAGTACTATTATACTGCACTTGTTCTTAATGGAGACTGCTGGCAAGGGAAAACCAAGTACCTTATCTATGACTTTCTGTGCAGCTATGTCTAAGATGAGTCTGGCTGCCTTTTTTTAAAGCCTTTCCCTTCTCCTTCACTGCAGCCCAGTGGGGTGTGCAGACTCCGAGAGACAAAGAAGCCTAGTCCTACCGAGACAGCCAGGTTACACCATCTGAAACTGAGCAATCAAAAATACCTGAATTCTGTTGGGGTTTGCAGTCCTCCAGAAAATGAACAATTTTAATTTGGTGAGGTGTTACCAACTCTATCTTTATGAGAGGGAGGGAGAAAATCAACTGATCCTTCCTCAAAGCCTACGGCCTTGCACACAGTAGACAAAGTCAAAAGCTGTTCATTTGCATTGGACAGCATGGGAATAAAACCTTTTTGCTATATACCTTGAGTAGATGATTATGCTTAAAACTGATATTTAAAGTTTAGGGACATCATCTAGACCTTTCTATAATAGTTTTATTTCAGATATATTTTTCAGAAAAATTAAACCCTGAAAAATGAGCCCCCATTTTCCCCAAACTGCTCTCAAGTAGGATTTTCTTCTTGTGATTAAGAAATCAGGGCTTCCCTGGCGGCGCAGTGGTTGAGAGTCCGCCTGCCGATGCAGGGGATACAGGTTCATGCCCCGGTCCAGGAAGATCCCACATACCGTGGAGCGGCTGGGCCCGTGAGCCATGGCTACTGAGCCTGCGCGTCCAGAGCCTGTGCTCCGCAATGGGAGAGGCCACAGCAGTGAGAGGCCCGCGTACCAAAAAAAATAAAAATAAAAAAAAATAAAAGAAATCAGGCTCCATGTTCTTTTCTCAGAGTTTGTAAGGAAGAGGCCTTAAAACCACTGGCAACTTCTATCAAGACAGACAAGCTTTCAACACCTAACACTGTAAATCCATATAAACTATATATAAAGATGCAGGGTGAAAAGCTAATATTCACATCCTGAATCCTGTTGCAGTTTGCAGTCCTCCAGAAAAAGGAAAAAATTTGTTAAGGGGGAAAGAACAGGGGGAAAAAGTACTCAGTTCTTGCTGCATTTGCCACTAACTTACTGAGTGGTACTGGGCAGGTACTGGGGCCAAGTCTGCCCATCTGCTTAGAGGAGGGAAGATGGGGATTGAGATGGTGCCTGTGTTCTCTTCCAGTTGACGTTTGAGACTAGGTTCTTCAACCTTTTGGCTTATCTTCATGGTAGAACCAGTCTAAGCCAAAGACAAAATCCCAAATAATGCTCTAACATGTGCTCATTTTATTTTATATAAGGTTCTAAATCAGCATGCACAAAATTCTGATTAAGAATGGTGGTTGGCCGCGTACTGGAAATTTTAAGACCATTATATCAGGTTGGAAGTAAAGTGAACTTCCTACTCTCTGGTTCCTTCTTTAAATAAGGTTTAAAAATTTTTTTATCTAGATTCACCTGTGGACTCTTTGCTATCATGTGCTGTTTATATAGAAAGAATCCCATAACTTGCTTTGGAGACCTGCATCCTGAAACCAAAATAGCTCATGATACAGCCTCTAAGTCATCATTTATTGATTTATAGAGCACCCATCACATGATCGAGGTGCTTTACAATACAGTAAACATCACAACAGAACTCACATAGTTAAATACAATCAACAAATTACAGAACTAAAAAAACAAACAAACAAACAAAAACCTGGAATGAAGCAACATTATTTCAAAGATGCTGAGAAGTGGCAGTACACAAAAGGTAATTCCACCAACTGGGGACCAGACAGGCAAAGATACACAGGCACCACAACCCCAAACGGGCAGATTTGTAGAGGGTGAATGAGCATATAAAATAAAATTTCACAACCAAGAATGAAGGCCATTAAAGACACTATGACACCCAAGTAATCACAGAACTAGCGGAATAACCTCACAAAAATATTACCTTGTAATGACAAGAAAACCAACCTCATTTGGATTTTAAACTCACAAGAGGCCAGAAAGCCACTGAGATCATCCATCCCATTATGAGCACAGACTGAGATCGATAAGCCTTTACAAGAACTTGGAATAAATTTAGGAAACAGGCAACGGTTCTACAATCCATAAGACTATGCAGGTGGTGTTGATAGTTGGCACGAGGTCAGGGAGAAAAATCCTTTTCCTAAAGCAGACAAAACTCACACTAATGATGAGGCACTGCTGGGACAAAAGCCACCTGGGATCAGTGTCACCTGAGGGTGGTTTGACATCAAACGTAGAGGCATTTAGATTCACAGTCAGATGAACACTGGGAAAGGCACAGATGACATCTCTGACAGAGGAAAAGAAGCCAAAACCTCTCTCGAGGCCTGTGTTTCTGTATGTAGCACGCTCAGGGCACCAGATGGAAAGGGGTGTCATGAGACGTGCACTCATTCCTGGCTCTCCTTCTACCCCCCCAAGATCTAGCCCTAAAGAGCACATGGTTACACCAAAGTAACTGCATTAATGTGGCACTTAAAGTTCAAGAATAGTTGTCCCTGAGTTACTAGGTCATTTGCTCCTCTCTGAAGAGTCAAACCCCAGGTTTTAACTCAAGAGATTGCTAGCAGAATTACAGCAATAGGAGAACAAAATTCACACTCCATCTTGCCACAAGCAAGCACCATGTGAACAATTTCTGATTAAAGAATAAAAAGGGATTGCATTCAAAGTCCCACGTAGGCATGCAGTACTGGCACTTTGGGGCAACAATGTTTACAGAGTCCTTGAAAAAGTAAAGTCACACACCAAGTTCGTGAAGAAAATAGGGCTGCAATGAATCAAACAATCTCACATTCAGCCATTATACATTTATGGGCTTTTTAAATGCTTCAGAGTGAAGGAGAGACTGAAATTTAGAAAAATCACTCTCTACTGTGACTACATCCTCAATTATTTTACTTCTGCTTTAAAAAAGACATGCAAAGTTCGTAAAGGACTGGCTCCTTGCAGGAATCCTTTCACCCTTCTGCCCAAGCATTTCTCCAAACCCCCCAGAGCAGAGATGCACCAATTCTCACTGATTCTCACAATTAAACAACATGTCCCATCAGGTGCCGTCTCAAGTTCTATCCCTTATATGCCAAAGACTACCTCCAAGTCCCCGCCTCACACTGAACACAGAGGAACCTGGGCCCACCTTTAACACTGCATATGCTCATTTTACATTTCCTGAAATTATTTTCAAAAACTTATGATATGAAATATACTTATGCTCAAACAGTAATAAAATCCAAGTGCAGTATGTCAGTGGCAAAATCTGTATATGTCAAATAACAAAGCCTTTACATCCCTGTAATGCTTTGAGATTCACATAAGAATCTATACACAACCCAATACATATACTGCCATGGCCATGTGATTTTCAAGTATTAAATTTGTTTGCATAAGGAAACAACCTGAGATTTTTCTAAACTGCACTTCTCTGGCACTCAGTATTATAACCTTCATTCAATACAATAAAAGCCAACAACTTGACAATTATTGGAAAAAAATTATATTTTGGAAGAACTCACTACATAAGGTGACAGAATTCCAAAATCAAATTACATGAAAATATACATCGCAATTTCTTTGTACAATAGGTGAGAAAAATCTGCAGTATAGAGAATAGAGGCAAAGAAATATGAAGAGCTAAGGAAAAAGGGTGTGGGTAAACAGCATTTTTAATAGCAAACCCAGAAGTTAAGTAGAAAGCCTGCAGCTGTGCATGCTTTATTCATCCAACCTTCACATTAGGTAACTGAGGGCAAAAATAAAACCAAATCAGAATTTTGTATTGTTTAGGGTAAATTTCAATAATTTCTGAATTCAGAACCAACTCTTTTTAGTTCTTGGGGATAATGACTGAATTCAAGAGCTCTCAACAATGAAAAAATGTTATTGCTATATCCAATCCAAGAGATGGGTGCAAGTATAATACAAAAGGGATGAAGCACCTAGTGATGACCATTCCTCTGAAGTCATCATTAAAAATCAAGTAGTTGCTTATTGAGTGTTTCAGTATTTGAACTAAATGATCCTGGCAGACAGAAGAGATAAAAGCAAAGGGGAGTGTGTCAAAACAAAGAAGATACAAAGTTTAGTAAGTGAAAAGAGTTTAATGAAGCCTCAATGGTTTAAAGGAAATTAAATGGAAACTTTTAATCCTAATTGCTTTTTATCTGACATGCTTTAAGGAGTCTTTTAAAACTGATAAGAAACATTGAATAGGGAAAGAAAACCTGCTAAAATCTTTTAGAATTTACAGGATTCTTATTCTACTACAAGAAAGCATTATTTGGTACAAGGTGTGTTTGTGGATGTACATGAACAGTATATATATTATCCGGATCATGTTGTGCTATGTACAGGTCTTTACAATTCTTCCTGAAGGTTAAAACAGTTCATTAGAATTCAAAATGCGTAATCATCTGTAAGTTGGCACTTGTTAGGCTCTTGTCAGCATTGATACTGGCATGTTTTATTGCAGCCCAGTTCCAGCCAGTGTTTGCCAACTTGTTACAACAGAAGTCCAGCAATAGGTGGGTAGAGTGCAGGAAAAACAGTGCCATGTTTCTCAATTGGAGACCTACAAGAAAGCAAACAGCATTATATAATGATTTTATAAATTACAAAAGAATTAATTGATTAGAAATTTTTATTTGTATTCCATTTCTTGGGAAACAAATTTTTCATTTCACTTTAAGCTCACTTTTGTGCTTTTCCAATATGATAGCCACATACAACCATTTCATTTTAAATTCAAATAATTGTTAATAAAATTTTAAATTTAGTTCCTCAGTCACACTACCCACATATCGAGTGCTCAGTAACTACCATGTTGGACACTGCAAATATAGATTATTTTCATCAGTGTATAAAGTTCTATTACTAAGCCTTAACTTAGACTTCTCTAGGTTCAGTCCAAACCTATTTTATCCATGAAGCTTCCGACAGCTGACCTTCTCTCCCAATTAGTTCCCTATTGTTTTGTATCTGCTGATCTCATGTGTTCACTTAGACTAGAAGAACCACAGCTAAATAAAAACAACTACCACCTTATCGAGTACTTATTATGTGCCAAGCAGTATACAAAGTGCTATACAAACTTATCTCATGTAATGCTCATAATCACCATATGAAGGGGTTTCCCCCATTTTACAGAGAAAAGAGAGACAAGGTCACAGAGCTAATTAATAAGTGGCAGAGTTTCCTGTTCCAAAGGTTAGGAAAACACTAGTTTCAATTAATAAAAAGTCTAATTAAATGACTGGACTTTTCAGAGCTTTTATTATATGAATGTGTCCTTTGAGTATGTAGGGGGAGCAGGAGAAGGGGGCAGGGGAGGAGAATACCTATTACTATTACATCGGACCAAGTACTCCAGAAACACAGAAGTCTGTTATCACCTGCCAAGCCAATGCTGGTCACAAAGAAGTCCGATAGAAGATGACTGGGAATCCAAGGGATATAATTTTAAACTCCTAACAATGAAGCCAAATGTACTTAAGAGCCGTGGCAAATATTTAACTCACACCAGACGTGTGAAAAATTCAGTGTGTCTTCTAAATCCCCGAATGAATTTATCAATATTACAATCACCCGAATTCAACCATACCAGGTCTGATGTGGGCAGGAAGAAAGCTGTGGGTTTATCTATGGCCAAACATGTGTCTATTTCCCGAATTTAGACTACCTCCCTAAGACAGCTCCTGAGAAGTAGAATGACTGCTAAATCTCTCTCCAAAGGGCTCATACCAATCAATGTAAATGGTCCCCAGCAAAGCACTGAATCCACCAAATATGAATATACCACCTTCACCAGCAATCACAGCTGAGCCCTGAGATGGCTGCAGTGCCAACCAACACCTTGACTGCAGCATTTTAAGGAGCCCAGAGCCAGAAGAGTCAACCGAGTCATACATGGAACCCTGGCCTATGGAAACAATGAGATAAGAAATGCTGTTTTAGGGCTTCCCTGGGGGCACAGTGGTTGAGAATCTGCCTGCTAATGCAGGGGACACGGGTTTGAGCCCTGGTCTGGGAGGATCCCACATGCCGCGGAGCAACTAAGCCTGTGCGCCAAAACTACTGAGCCCGCGTGCCACAATTACTGAAGCCCGCATGCCTAGAGCCCGTGCTCCGCAACAAGAGAAGCCACCGCAATGAGAAGACCGCACACCACAACGAAGAGTAGCCCCCCACTTGCTGCAACTAGAGAAAGCCCACGCGCAACAACGAAGACCCAACGCAGCCAAAAATAAATAAGTAAAAATAAATAACTTTATAAAAAATAATAATAAAAAAATAAAGACTATGTGGGCACCTCAACCCTACAGCCTATCTTGTTCTGTGCATTAGGTAGATGAGTAAAACATAGACCCTTTTTTAGAAGATATTAAGTCATGGAGTCTGATGTGATTTCCTAATTTAATTTTCAAATGATTTCACTTTTAGTGCAATCCAAACAGATGACCGGAATTGGGTACTTACTGAGGCATTATTTCCCAACTGCATCATATCATACATAACAAGAGCAGTAAGACAAATTCATAAATGGCTAAAAGTTAAGACTCTAGGTGCTACAGTGCTTCAGAAAGGGAAGAATTTGCTTGGGGATGAAGAGCAATAACTTCATGAAAGAAGGGAAATTTGAAATGGACCTCATCTCAAGTGGCAAAAGAAACAGAACACACATTCCAGACCCTTGGCGCGGGAAGTGGGTTGAGTATTTGAGTTGAATGAATGACGAGATACATTTCAGAAAGAGGGGGACTATATGAGCATAAGAGGGAAGCTACTAGTAATTTTTAATCAACATACAATAGACAAGATTGGGTCCCTGAATGCTAGTTAATTAAGTACATCTGCTTTAATTACTTTTTTGTTTGTTTGTTTTTTTGGCGGCACCACACAGCTTGTGGGATCTCAGTTCCCCAACCAGGAATTGAACCTGTGCCACGGCAGTGAAATCTTAACCACTATACCACCAGGAAACTCCCCTTAATTACTTATTAATCAGTGTTTCCCAAAGAATGTTTGTCTTTGGCCATAGGTGGGCCAAAGGATCCTCGTGATGAGGATGAGCTTCAGACTGAAAACAAAATGCAAAATCATTTACTCAGTTCTTACCGATGAAAAACACACAGTTCAAAGACTATAATTTTTTACACAGAAGCCTGAGCTTAATAGTAACACAATAAGTTAGGAATAGTAACTAAAATTAACCAATAAAGTACTAGTGCATTAATTTAATTAAAAATTCTGTCCTATTTAATGTCCAGCTGCCACACACACCCTTCTACAACAGTGTACAGCCTTTACAATGCACGAATGAATTTATATGTAGGACTTGCGACTTTAAAGAAGGATGTGTAAGCAGTGCTGACCTGTTTGCCAAGATTTCCAGTTATTGCTTCCTACACCTTTAATTGTAAGTTCTCAGTTTAGTTTCATCATTAACAGTATATTATACTGTTTTTCAATTAACCTATTCTATGCAAGGAGATATTTTGATTCAACATTATTATTTGCCTCCATCTTTTTACGTGAACCTTAATCTTGATAAGTATACTTTAAAGACATGTATGTTATGATCAAGTATAAATTAACTCTAATCCCACCAACAAAGAAGATAATATATAATCCCTTACAAAATTGGTTTGTGACACTTCATTCGTACTTATTTATTTTATTTGCAATATACTATCAAGGTAAATAAAATTCTTGATTATTTCCTAAATTTATAAAGTACTGTTTATAAGGTAAAATCACGCATAAGCTTAGGCTTCAACCTATTATTTCCTTCCTCTCAATTCGTTGTTGTCGCCAAGCTCTTTTCTGACTGGAAAACAGTATGGGTAAGGAAAATAAGCCCTGAAGTGTTTGTTGTTCCTAAGATATTGTCCGACCCATAAAAGAACCAATGCAATGAATGAGCGGAGCTTTGTGAAGACTAACATGGCAGTTGTATCCAGGACAAATATCTAGGATGAAGTGCAGGCCGACACAAAAGATGTTCAACTAGTAACAAGAACTTGACCTAAGGTGGTGGAAAGCAAGAGTCAAAAGAAAAGATGAGGATCACTGACTAGACATGCGGGAGGTATTAGATGTAATGATAATGAAATCAGGACAGGACTATTAGCAAAAATAAAACAGACATAAATAAGATGGTGAAAAACAGAAACAGTTTGAAGACTGCAAGGTTATTGCTACATCTGTTGGGAACAAAGAGAAGTAAGGTTAATTTTCAGCATTTTAGGTTATTATAACAAGATCTAAAAGTAGATATGAGTCTTTTCAGAAACTTAGAGATAATCAAACATGAAAACAGAATGAAAATTGGGTAGACTTTAGCTTAACTTCTGATTTACCTTTGCATTTGATACGTTTAATCATAAAAATCATAAATAAAAATTAAGACAGTGTGATACCGGTTCAAGGATAGACAAGCCAACCAAGGAAACCTAGAAAGGTCAGAAACAAATCAACACATACCTGGAATGTAGTTTTACAACATAACCAACACTGCGTATCAGTGGTGAAAGGATGGACTTGTCAATAAACGATGCAGTCAACAGTTATATATTAGGGGGAACCAAAGGGTAAAGTTGAACTCCAACTCACACCATACATCAACCAATTTCAGTGAACTCAACACATTTGTGAAAGGCAAAACCATAATAACTTTTAGAAGACAGTATACAATAGTAGCTTTCTGATGGCAGGGAAGAAACTAAGACACAAAAAGTAAAATGCATACAGGAAAGAACTAAAAAATTAAACTACATTAAAATTAAGCACCTCTGTTCATCCAAAGACACCATGAAAAAGTGAACTGACAAGGATACAAATCAATAACCTAACTGAAAAACAGGAAAGACCAGAATAAGCATTTCACAGAGGAAGTGTCAATGGTCAAACACGTTACAATACGCAATTGCATTGGTAACTAAAGCAATACACATTAAGTCCATAATGACATATCATTTTACACCAGATCAAAAACTTTGGGAAAACAAACTTTGAAGAAGTCTGATAATATCAAATGTTAAAGAGAATATGGAACAAATGGAATCCTTGTCCTTGCCAAAAGGAATATAAATAGATGTAACATTTTGGAAGACAATTTGGCATTATCTACTCAAAGTGATGTGCATATACCTTTAATTTAATGCCACCCCTAGGTATACACCCAAGAAACTCTTGTAGTATCTCTGCAACAAGAAACAAGGATAGCCACATTCTCTGTAATAGCAAAAGCAGAGCAAAATAGGGGAATTCCCTGGTGGTCCAGTGGTTAGGACTCTGTGCTTTCACTGCCCTGGGCCCAGGTTCAATCCCTGATTGGGGAACTAAGATCCTGCAAGCCAGGAGGCATGACCAAAAAAACCCAAAAGAACAAAAAACAAAAAAACACCAAGCAAAAACAAAACAACAACAAAAAAAACAAAACAAACAAAAGAACCCCTCCCAAAATAGAGAAATAATGCAATGAGAATCAAGAGTAATTTATCTAATGAAATACTACTTAACAGTGAAAATAGAAGAAATATAACTGCACATAACAAAGATCAATTTCAAGAATATAACGATGAGCTAAAAGTCACAAAAGAATGCATACATTATAATTCCACATATATTCAGTTCAAAAGCATGGAATATGTTGTTAGGAATACAAACTTGATGAAATTGTGAAGAAAAGCAATGGTAAACAAAGAATTGGGAATATGAAAAAAGGATGGGGTAGGAGGGGAATATAGGAGATGTAACAGGTAGTAATAAAGTTCTTTTTCTTTCTTTCTTTTTTTTTTTTTTTTTTGGCGGTACGTGGGCCTCTCACTGTTGTGGCCTCTCCCATTGTGGAGCACAGGCTCAGTGGCCATGGCTCAGCGGCCATGGCTCATGGGCCCAGCCGCTCCGCGGCATGTGGGATCTTCCTGGACCGCGACACGAACCCGCGTTCCCTGCATCGGCAGGCGGACTTTCAACCACTGCGCCACCAGGGAAGCCCTCTTTTTCTTTTTTAATATTGATTGACTGATTGATTGGCCAAACCACACAGCTTGTGGGATCTTAGTTCCCCACCAGGGATTGAATCCGGGCCCTCAGCAGTGAGAACACGGAGTCCTAACCACTGACTGGACCACCTGGGAATTCCTAAAGTTCTTTTGCTTAAAATAGGTGGTCAGGTACAGGGATGTATCATGTATTCTGATTTTTTAGATGCTACGTTTCATAAACAGGTTTTATCACCTCGATACTTGATTTTAAAAAGGGAAACCGAATAACTGAAATGTCACACATTTGGTCAATTCATCTACACCGTGTCCTCTTCTAAGCCAGATGGGTGGCTGCTATCTTTGGCTCCTTGCTAGACTTAAAACGGACTTGTGGACAGATGGTGTACAATAAAAGGGAAAATTTTCCTACTGGCCCTGTAAGTAATAAACAAGGAGATAAAGACCAATTAAAACAAGAAAGGTAGATGTTTAATATAAAATATGATCCTTCTTTAAAAAAAACTGGGAAACAAAAATTTAAGTCATTCTTTATTCATATAGCACAGTATGAGAAGATACAAGAAACTTCAATGCCTAGCTTAGTCAAAGATGGTAAACCAAAAGGTAAAACGGAGGAAACTTAGCTTTAAATAAAAAACAGAACTCTATAATGAGAAATTTTACCATCAGTGAAAAGAAACAGACTGCTACCATACTAACAACCAGTTTAACACAGAATATCTAGTAAAAAACAGCTGCATTTACTGAAGGAAAAAGCAAGCGGATGACACTATTTCTGCCGAGAAATAGGAGACTACTGGATACTACCACTAAAAAATGAGGCCAATGAAAACAAGCAATTCAAATACCCAAATCACACAATTTCTAAAAACATTTATGATGTGTATAAAAATGCAAAAGAACAGGATGATTTTTTAAATGAACTTACCCTGAAATAAGTGAAGTTACAGCTGTTGAATAAATGTCACTCGAAAGCAGTCTCTTGGCTTTTTCTTACACAGCGGGCAACTTTCCTTTTGAATTCTCCATTTCTGTCTTCCCTCCATTCTTTCTATAAGTACAAAAGTAACAGCAACTGATTTTATGTAAGCTCATCTTACAATCTCAAATACTAATTTTAATTTTGAATGTAATGCTTTGGCAATGTGAACACTTTTAAAATGTTAAAAAGTTGACAAGGTAGAAAAGTAGTCAAGAAACACTTCTGCAAGGCACTCTGCTAGGGTACATGCAAATGACCTCTACAGGCAAAAGTCTTTTTAAAAAAGGAAAAGGCCCTGAAGATCATTAGCAGTTTTGTATCATGCTAAAAAGAAAGCTACGACTTAAAATAAGATATCCAGGCTATCTGAAGGATCACCAACTCTCCCTACTGGTAGCAACCAGAAAATAAAGTAGACGTAACTGTGCCTCCAATATCAAGTATATGGGTGTAATGCATCATACTGAGATGATACTGAGTACTATTTCTAGTGGGGGTGGGGGGATGAGGGGGTGGGACACATGACAGTGACAATATCACTATCACTGCCTGGCCCATGAAAATGGAACACAAAACAGCACCAGCATAGTTTCACAGGAGAATAGAGCTGATTCTACTTAGCATGTAAATACCAGGAAATTCTCACAAAAATGCCCAGCCCTTTTTTCCCCCGCTATATCATCCACTTAGGGACAGCAAAGACTACAGAAATCTTCAATACTTGCCTGTGCAGAGGAAGAGATTTGAACAACAATTTTTGCCCTCAAAGCAAGGCACCCCAGAAAGCCAATCATCATAATAAATTATGAGATAAACTATAATGCTAACATCTACAGAGATTTGGAGATGTTTGATGAAGTATTTATGGATAAAATGTTATTGTCTGTAATTACCTCATTATCATATTTAAGAAATTTTAAGGAGAAAGGGTCAATTCCAGAAAAGAAGGAAGGTCAATCTCAAGAAAAGAAAAAAAAAAATCACCTAAAAAGAGCACTTAGCAGAGAGAAGTAAGACTGAGAGCAGGGAAATCAGATAGAAAGCTATTACAATAATGTAGGTAAGAAGTTTAAAGGACTCAAATCAATGGCAGAGGGGTGGAAAGGAATTTAGATATATAATTTGACTGACATTCTCTGGTGACACACAAGACTGGGCAAGGATGACTTCTAGGTAGAAGATAGATTGGTAGATGATGGTTCAAAGCAGGAGCTAGCTAATAACAGAGTCGCCATTTGTTGAATCCACTATGCCACGCACTGTGGATGACCAGATGGGTGGTGTTATCATCTGCATTTTACATGTGAAGAACCTATGGAATCAACAGACCAAAAAGCACATATGTTTATCTCTTAGCTCTCCTAAGATCCTATTAAAATGATCATACTGGAATTATTTTTTTAAGGTATAAATCCTCACTATCAAAGAAAATGGCATTAAAATCATCTAATAATGGGGAGAAATTTTTTCTGGAAGACCAAAAGTAGATGGAAGAACAATGAAACACGCATTAGAGGAGAGAAAGTAGTAGCCTACAGGAGTCTCAATGGAACCCCAGCAAAGGAGGGAAAAGGATCTATTGAATAGAACTCTGAAGTTAAAGTTTGGAAATGACAGCTCTGAGAAGTCAGTAAGAAGTGGGGTTGAGGTGCATGCCACAGCTAAAGAAGACCGAGTGCAGCCAAATAAATAAATATAAAAAAAAAGAAAAGAAAAAAAAAAAGATGTGGGGCTGAGGGACTTCCCTGGTGGTCCAGTGGTTAAGACTTCATGCTCTCAATGCAGGGGGCTCGGGTTAGATCCCTGGTCATGAAACTAGAGACTGCATGCTGCAACTAAGAGCCCAAATGCCACAACTAAAGATCCCGCATGCTGAAACTTAAGATCTCGCATACCACAACTAAGACCCGGAGCAGCCAAACAAACAAATAAATAAATGAAGTGGGGCTGAAAAGAGATTGACAGAAAGTCTGTATGACTCAATAGTTTGGCCTTTACTCCTACCTACACCCAAAATTTTAATACCTTCCTAAAATAATAATGATGATATATAGATTTTATATAAATATACTGAAGACCACTAGAATTAGAGCTGCTAGTGTAGGTACTGGTACTGAAAGTAATTACTTCTTCATTTTGGCATTTAAATGCTACCCCTCTTCCTCCAACTCACTCTTAGTTTATTTTTTTTTTCACTCTTAGTTTAACATCTGGCTTATTACTCACACACTCTTGAGTGAAACCAATTCTGCACACAGGCGCCCCTTATGTTGTTTGGACTGATACTTCACTTACTAGAAGTTAGAATGATTTTCTGTCAGTGTTTACTTCAATTCAATTACTAAATTCAAAAATTCAAAGCCAGAGATTTGAAAGGGGGTTATTAGATGTAGTGTTTTTCTACATGTAAGATTTCACCCAAGTTTTTATGTAGGTTTGAAATAACGAGGAAAAAAGGTGAATTTAACCTCCCAGCTTTCACATATACTAACAAAAGTTTCCCAGAATAAGAATTAGAACAAAAGGACTGTTAAAGGATAGACGGCTGAGGAACTTGGACTATTCTAGATTAAAGGAGACTAATAAAACATGAATACAGGACTTCTGTGGCGGTCCAGTGGTTAAGACTGCACACTTCCACTGCAGGGGGCATGGGTTCGATCCCTGGTCAGGGAACTAAGATCCCACATGCGGTGGAGTGCAGTGCAGCCAAAAAAAATTAACAAATAAATAAAATAATTTTTTTAAAAAAGAAAAGGAGAAGGAAGGGAAGACCAAAAAAATGAAAATAAAAACAGTAATGTAAAAATCAGAAACCTAAAATAAAATGGTAAGAAACACCACCCTTTACAAAAAAAAAAAAAAAAAAAAAAGTAAAAAATAAATAAAACGAATACAAAATGTAACGTGAGGACTTCCCTGGTGACACACTGGTTAAGAAACGGCCTGCCAATGCAGGGGACATGGGTTCAAGCCCTGGGCCAGAAGATCCCACATGCCGCAGAGCAACTAAGCCCGTGTGCCACAACTACTGAGCCCGAGTGCCACAACTACTGATGCCCATGCGCCTAGAGCCTGTGCTCCACAACAACAGACGCCAACGCAATGAGAAGCCCGAGCACTACAATGAAGAGTAGCCCCCACTCAACACAACTAGAGAAAGCCCTCGTGCAGCAACGAAGACCCAACACAGCCAAAATTAACTAATTTTTAAAAAGTAATGTGGGTTCCTAAAATTCTGGATTCTGCCGCCCCACCCATTTCATTCTTAGGAGATACATGCTGAAGTATTTAAGTATATACTTAAACATAAAGATCTATAAAGTTTTCTCAGTTTAGCAAATAATAATAATGGTAATAACAACATTGTAAAATCTCCACATTTGTGAACCTATATGTGTAGGGTATAGGGGTGTTTAAGGGTGTTTATTTAACTAATGCAACATTTTGTAGGTCTGAAAGTTTTAAAAATAAAAGCTTAGGAATAATAATATGGACCTACTAGGGACTTGATAATAAGTTCTCATAGGTATGACAGCTGTTTTATAGTTATATAGGATAGTGTCCTTATTCCTTTTTTTTTTTAATTTATTTTTTGGGGGGCGCTGCGTTGGGTCTTTGTTGCTGCTCACAGGCTTTCTCTAGTTGCGACGAGCACGAGCTACTCTTCATTGTGGTGCGCGGGCTTCTCACTGAGGTGGCTTCTCTTGTTGTGGAGCATGGGCTCTAGGCACGCGGGCTTCAGTAGCTGTGGCTCGTGGGCTGTAGAGCACAGGCCCAGTAGTTGTGGCACATGAGCTTAGCTGGTCCGCAGCATGTAGGATCTTCCTGGACCAGGGATCGAACCCATGTCCCCTGCATTGGCAGGAGGATTCGTAACCACTGCGCCACCAGGGAAGTCCCTAATGTCCTTATTCTTAAAAGATGCAGGTACAAATATTTAGGGGTAAAGCTTAGTTACGTCTTACTTATCTTTGTACAGATTCATGAAAAAATTAAATGAATAAAAACATATATCGATACACACCCAGACATATATACTTATAAAGCTACTATAGTTCTAATCAAGTTTAATTAAACGGGAGGGGAGATGTGTGCATGTGACCACCTTACCGCAGCATCAACATTAGCAGGTGAGTCTCCATTAGGGTCGGCCAGCATAGAAATGACACTAATCATGATGGTTTCCACGGTGTGAATAGGCAGCCAGCGTTCCTCTGGCTTTTCATAACCATATTTATCTTCCCCGGGCTCGTGAAGAATAGAAATGCATACATCACCATTTTTATCAACTGCAGAATTAGAGAATAAGATTACTGTTTTAAATATTTAAAATAATTTGGCTATACATAAAATACATATTATAATAAACATGGTCCCGATTCCCATGGCATCTGTATAAAATTCAATACCACTGTACCATTGAAAAGATACAGAAGTTAATTTCCAAAATGGAACCTGTTAACCTTTTAGGAAGACCAAAGATTTTACCAAGTAGGATCCACCTGACAAACCCAAAAGGAATGTAAGCTACCTTTTTCGTTTGTGCAAAATTTCAAGACACATAGTATGTAGATGGTGCCTAGCATTTACATGTAATAAATACAATGAAATGAAGAAATGGCATCTGCTGAATCTGTTCTTCATTTGTAGAAAGTATATGGTCCAAACACCAGAAGTGAGTTTCTGGATAATGAATTCCTAGTTTCCCCACTAATTTATTGATTGAAATTGTTAATAGTCAAAGGTCTAGAGACTTTCCTAAGAAAAAAATAAAAGGTAACATGATAATATACTTCTAAAATCACATAAAGGCAAAATTATATTTTCAGGGGAAAAGTATACTCCAATCCATAAAAGGAACATGTCATATTGCTAGTGAAAATTCATCAACATAAGTGATATTCATTAGGCCCCTAATCTATAAAACAGTTTTAAAATCCAAGCCACAAATTAACTGTTGATTAAAAGGGGTAGAGGAGTCCTAATCCACATTCACATCACACAAACATGCCCTATTAGGGAACCATCAGAATCATAACGTTCACTAATCTTCTACAGCGAAATTTTCCCTATTGCAAAAAGCATACTTATTGGAGAAATGTTAGAAAAGACAGAGAAGTATAAAATTGTGGTTAAAAATTTTTTAACCAAATTTCCAAATCCTATAAATAACCAATGACACCATTTATGTATATTTCATCCCTGACTTCCTACCTAAAGTCCAACAAATTTATGATAGGTGTAATGTTAAAGCCTACTTTTCACCTCCTAGCTCAAGCACTCCCCTGTTGTTATAAACTCTGGGTAACCAGAGTCAAAGTTCGTGTGCACTGTGGCTCTACGATAAATGCTCCTTGAACGTGCGCCGTGTTCCAGGCGCCCACCACCTAACCTGGAGTTCAGCAGTGAATGCAACATTCAAGACTCATGCCTTCAATGTCTTGTATATGAGCTGTTCTGCAATTAAGGTTCCTTTTCCCAACGCACCTACACCTCCTAGTAAAATCTCTTAACTAAAATGAAATAACTAACTAGATCAAGAGGCAAGAAAAACAACAGCAAATCTTGTAACAGTGCTATAAAGTTGAACAGAAAATGCTTACACAGTATTAAGATATTTTCCTCACTTACACTTAAAATTTTTCCTTTGAGAAAAGGAAGTCATTTTCTTTGAGAAAATTTAACATCAAATGTTTGTATAGAATTCTATCAGAGAGAATCTATTTAAGACCCGTTTTCCTTTTATAAAAATTATCGTAATTTAGCACCGTTAAAATTTTTTAACCTTGTGTCATTTCATTTTAAACATATAGTTTAGTTTCTTAGAAAGAGGTTTTTATGCTTAATATCTATTACCAAATCACACTTTAAAAATGCAAGATATGAGCTGATAATTCTGAGTGACAAGGCAATAAAACTAAGATTTTTCTTTATTGAAAAATTTTTAAATGTCACAACTGAAATCTAGTTTAAAATACTTTTAGGGGCTAAATTTTTCCATGTACAGAAACTTTATGTATTTCCTCTTTAGTCAAATGTCTGTTCATATCCTTTACCCATTTATGTACTCAATGCTTAGTTTTCTTCTTGCCAAACTGCTTCTTAATTTTCCTTGTTTAATTTTTGCCTGTTATTTTTTTTCTTTCAATACCCCAATAATGTTTTTTAATAGCTGGCCTTATTATCTGACACAAGATTCATTTAAGAATCCCATACTGAATTTAGTTACCATTTCTCTTTCCTCTTTATAGTCTTCCAATATTTCTTGCTTTTGAAACTAGAAATTCCTTGTTCCTAACACCCAGAAAATAATATTCACTATTTTTAAAAATCACTTGAAACTTTTTATTCCATTTAGAGTTTCAATTCACTTTGCTGTTTGGTGTGAAGAAAATTTCTAAATCAATTTCCCCGTAAGTAGCTAGCCAACAGTCTCAGCATCAATGACTGAAAAGAAAACACAGCTCTTCTTCCATCATGAAACTAAACTACCTGAACCATGCATACCCTTCAAGCTATCTCCCTTCTCTTGAAGTTGTGCTCTAAAGTTAGGAAAATCTGATTTCTCCTCGTCTTCTCTATTTACACTTGGGTACCCTCTTTTTTGCCTTATGGGAAACTGTCTTCTGCTTCCAAACAGGATGCTATGACTATTCTCACAAAGTGATTGGGAGAACATATTCTCCTGGGTATTTTTAAAGTCAACCCTTCTGGGTCCAAAACAACTGATACTGTTGAGGACATCTTCCTGGACACATTTTCCTCTCTTACTTCCGTGGCTCACTTCCTTTCCCTGGTTCTTGAAGCCATTCTCTCAATCACTTTCTTCTTTTCCTTGTCCTTGGTCTGACTTTTGATGTTATCCTAATCTCCAAAATTAATCATCTTTTCCCTAAGTAAATTAAACCATTCATTATATCACAGTGTTACCCACCATCTCCCCACTGCCAGCTTTATTAAGATATAATTGACATAAAACGTTGTGTAAGTTTAAGGTATACCTCATGATGATGTGATATACGTTACCTGTCATCTTGATGTCAGTAACTTCCAAGGCCCTAAGCTCACTGCTGAGCCTTGACTAGTTTTCTTTAATTACCTAAGTGGTTATGGCAACTGAACCTCCAGAAAAACAAGTCCCAAATTGAATGCATCTAAGTCATACAAATAATTTGTATGACTTTACCATATAATAATTTTTAATAAAACAGCTTTGGAGATATAATTCATGTATTTGAAGTATACAATTTAATGGTTTCTAGTATGTTTAAAGAGTTGTATAACCATCACCACAATCAATTTTACAATATATTCATCACCACAGAAAGAAATGCCGTACCCATTAGCAATTGATAAAATCCTCTATCTCCTAGCTGTTTTGTCTGGTTTTCCCTTCCAAACCTTCCCCCGTGAGTATAAACTTTCTAGACATAAATATAGTCATGATGAACCTACTATATACAGCTTTAAAACTATTGAGTCCCCACGACTAAAGACACATATTCAAAATTCTATTTAAGAATCACATTCTCCATCATTCCCTGACTCCCTATTCTATGTTACCAAACACCTTTATAACAACATCACTGTTGTCTCTGTTTCACCATTAAATTTATGCCCATCTTTCCCTTACACATACCATAATATCCTTACAGAAAGACCATAACTTGATCATCTTTGTATCTCCAGCACCTAGCAGAAACTCAAATGCTGGTTTTTCCTCTCATTCCCACTGCAGACCACTCTCACTCCCCTTTCTAAGTCTAGCTCCTTCTGAACCTGCCATCCCTGGCCCATTGCCTCCTCGGGTATCCTTTCTTCACAAAGCATCCCTTCTCTCAAATCAAGTCTTAATTACTTCACTCTCTAATGCCTTCTCCCTTATGGCCTGCAAACCAACTATCCCTTCAAGCTTAAAAAACAAAGAAAATAAACACTCATTTCAGTTGCCCTCTTAAACTACGGAGGCCATTGCTATTGTTCCTCGTAAGAGAGGTTCCATGTACTGCTTACATATATTCTCTCGTATAATTCTCACAGACAGAGAAACTAAGGTTCAGGAGGCTTTACCTACAGTAATATAGCTAATTTGTGGTAGAAACAACATTCAGAAACTTTGTTACATTTTCCTTTGAAATAGGTGCAAAAAGATTGACTATTACACATCAAATAATTCAAGAGAAGGCAGGAGAAACTGCCAAAAGGCTAGGAAGAAATGAAAGAAACGTCCAAGGCAGATGTGGTCAATTTGTGCCTCCATATATCTTGTAGGACTATCGCTAATGTGTTCTACCAGAAAGAAATTATTTTTCTCCCTTCTTCCTGGTGCAAAAAATAACTATGTCTTTTGTGATCACTGCTATCTTAGATGTGATGAAATATGGTGGCTTCCTTGGTTCCCAATAGTTTTCCATTTGCCAGTCTAGTCTCTCCTAAGTAAGACTCATCTGTTTTTCAAGTTACTGGGTGCTATTACACTTCCTTGAAACAAAGCCTTGGTTTATTCATGCATCCGTTACCCTCACTGATTTTTGCTTAAACTAATATTTAAGAGTGTCTCTTCCTTGCAACTGAAAGTCTGGACTATGAGAAGTAGAATGCAGATTAGTGTAATTGTCTAAAAAGACAACTTTGATTACAAAATACTGATAGTCAAAATACTTAGGAAAGAAATTCTTGCAAGCTCTATCATACAAAACAAGGCCAGGGCCTCCCTGGTGGCGCAAGTGGTTAAGAGTCCGCCTGCCGATGCAGGGGATACGGGTTCGTGCCCCGGTCTGGGAGGATCCCATATGCCGCGGAGAGGCTGGGCCCGTGAGCCATGGCCGCCGGGCCTGCGCATCCGGAGCCTGTGCTCCGCAACGGGAGAAGCCACAACAGTGAGAGGCCCACATACCGCAAAAAGAAAAGAAAAAAAAAAAAAAAAAAAAAAAAACAAGGCCAAAAGTTCAGGGAGACTGTGTATACACATAGTTTATCTAGCCTAACCTTTGGCTCACAAAGTGAATTTTAAATGGTAGTACATCTTTGGGTAAAAAAGTCAATGTCACCATTTTATGCACAGCAGTACTGGATACTTTTGAAGGTTTAAACACACAGTATTGTATCTCATTTGATCCTATCAATAACCTTATGATGTAGGTAAGACATTCCTTTTTGACAGCTAAGAATATACATTAAAAGTTAAGCGTTGCCCATAGTCTAGGAGCTAAGATGAGAAAATAGAAATTAAAAATCCAGATTTAGTTACTTCTAAGCTCTTTGTAATAGCCAATGAGTCACCTAATACCTTGGAAATTATCTCCTCAATTATAAGAGCTCTATTAATGCTGAATATCACCCACCAACCCTGCCTCTAGTTAGGAACATCATGAGTCTCAAAACGAGCTGAAAACTAAGTAAGTGAGTAAATAAATAAATAAATGAAGTTTTTTTTTTTTTCCCATGTGATCTCTGTCACTCCTTCTCTTCTAAGGAATCTAAATCCAAGCCCATGTGCATAACAAACACAACAAACTTAGTACAAAAATTCCAATGCAATTTCATTGAGAACTACATCTTCCTTATTAACCTTGAAAACTTCAGTGACAGGCCATCATACTTGCAAATGTAAAAGTAAAACTAGATAAACTTACCATTTGGGTGCCAGATTTCTGTAATGAATTTCATTTTAGGAGGCCGAAGGGGATAATCTTTTGGGAAAGTGAGATGAGCCTTAAAAACACCACCTTCACTGGAAATACAAAAACAAAAACAAGTTCTTGCCTATAAGTTCCTGCTTATAAATAATAAAATTATTAAAAACAAACATAAAAGAAGGATGCTAGTGCTAACACTGTAAAGAAAATAAATAATCTGGATTTCAAGCAGTTTACTTTACTCAAGTATCCAGTTTAATAAACTGTCATACCTACCACCTTATTAAACTCTCAAAAAACAGTAAAACGAAAGAAACAGCTTTAAAAAAAAGGCATCCAGATCAGATTACATGACTGCTGTGCTACAAACCTTTTCATGTCTTCCCACTGCACTTAAAACAAAATTTAAAAGTTAAGTTTAACATTGCCTATCAGGGTCAAGTTGCCAATTTCTCTACGTTGATCTCAATCTTCCACTCTTCTCTCTCGTTCCAGCCAGTCTTCTTGCTGTTCTTCAAACACAACAAGCTTTTTCTCATCTGAGAGCTTATGCATTTTCTTATTCCCTCTCTGGGAACAGTTGTGCTGACCTTCAATCCATCCATCCACTTATTCATCTTATCATTTAACAAATATTTATTCAGGCTTTATGTGTCACACACTGGGAGTACAGCAGTGAACAAAGCATAAAGTCTCTCAAGGAGTTTATAATCTGGTGACTTTCCAAAGTAGGGCTGTGCAACAGAACTTTCACACACTAGAGATGGTCTATAGTTATGCTGGCCAATATGTTAGCCACCAACCACTTGTATCAATAATATGGCTAGTACAACGGAGGAACGGAATTTTTAATCTTGTTTAATTCTAATAGGCACATGTGGCTGTGACTGCTGTGTTAAGGCAGTGGAGAGCACCGGTCATTTGCTTAGCAACTGTTCCTGAACAACTGTCAAAACAACGTAAGTCACTGTGAAAGAAAACCAATGAAAAAAAGTCAGCCTTATGGGGCAAAAATGACAAAGTTCCTGACTTGTGTTCTTGGTACTAGCTGTTTCCTCTGTTTGAAACACTGTTCTCCCTTTGTCACATTCAGAACTCAGCTTAAATGTTACCTCTTGAGAATGATTTTACTTGACTACCCAGTCTTAACTAGCTACTGTGTCCCTCTATCACATGGACCTCTTTTCATTTCTTTACTGCAAAAGCAATTCACACCTCTGATTCTCTTATTGTAAGATGTACACCCCATCAGAGCAGGGTCATCTGACTGTGTTTGTTTCAGATCATAGAGAAATGGAATCCTCAGCTCATTAAATGGTCTTCATTCATTAAACAAATAGATAATGATTATCTACCTATGGGAGGCACTGTTGTATGTAAAAGAATACAACAGGGAACAAGACATTAGAGATCACTGATTTATGGCACTTACCATTCTAGAGTCAGAGGAAAATATCAAGAAAAATACCCGTAATAAATACTGGAATGATATGAGCAAACTATCTTTTTTTTTTAATCTATAGAATAAGCCCATTTGCCTTTATTTAGAAAAAGTGAGGGTATGTTTGTATACAAATAGAAAAATGTCTGGAAACATGACACCAATATATAATAATAATGGTTAATTAACTCTGAAGCACAAGATTATGAGATGTTTTTACTTTCTGCTTTGTACATTTTGATATACCATGAATTTTTAACAAGCAAGTATTAATTCTTATTGCCTTTTTCTAATCATAAAAGCAAGATGAGGGGAGTTAAACAAAGAAAGGTAGATCATTAACACCAAATACTTCTGAATTCTTAGGAAAGGCCACTAGATTCCGAGTATAAAAAGTAACGTCGAGGGCCTCCCTGGTGGCGCAGTGGTTAAGAGTCCGCCTGCCGATGCAGGGGATACGGGTTCGTGCCCCGGTCTGGGAGGATCCCATATGCCGCGGAGCGGCTGGGCCCGTGAGCCATGGCCGCCGGGCCTGCGCATCCGGAGCCTGTGCTCCGCAACGGGAGAGGCCACAACAGTGAGAGGCCCGCATACCGCAAAAAGAAAAAAAAAAAAAAAAAAAAGTAACGTCGATTTTAAAAACCTCGAAACAGAGTAACTGAGAAATTAGAAGAAAGAAAATAAGGATAGAAAAGGGCTTACCAAGAAAAAGAAAGAATATCCTTTCATTTTGCACAGGAAGAAAACACACTGAATGTAGTACAGATATCCAGGGGTAAAAAGGAAGAAAGCTGACAAATTTTATGCCTGTCTTATGGTCTTAATTTTCATAATTTATGAGACTATCTATTGAAGGGAAAAAACATGAAGACTTGAGGGAAATGGAGACTAGAACAGCAGTTGTAAAGAGCGCATTACACTGTTAAGAGATAAGTCTACCTTCTCAGACTATGTTACCCCAACTGTATAAATTAGTGCCAAAACGGGCCTTAGGACATATTAAGTCTATGAACTAGTTTTTCAAACTGGGGCTGCAAAGCTAATTAAGTGAGTCACTAACCAGTTTTCTTTATAAACAAATAAAAATAGAATAAAAAGGGCTTCCCTGGTGGCGCAGTGGTTGAGAGTCCGCCTGCCGATGCAGGGGACACAGGTTCGTGCCCCGGTCCGGGAAGATCCCACATGCCGCGGAGCAGCTAGGCCCGTGAGCCATAGCCGCTGAGCCTGCGCGTCTGGAGCCTGTGCTCTGCAACGGGAGAGGCCGCAACAGTGAGAGGCCCGCGTACCGCAAAAAAAAAAAAAAAAAAAAAGAATAAAAAAACATGGGCGCTTATCACAAATACTTTGTTTTAGTTATAAAATCTACATGCATGTTTCCTTCTATTCATTGAAGTGTCTTAAGTATACACTTGGTCATGATGTAAAATATTTCTGATTATGGGTTGTGGTTTAAAAAAACAAAAACAGGGCTTCCCTGGTGGCTCAGTGGTTGAGAGTCCGCCTGCCGATGCAGGGGACACGGGTTCGTGTCCCAGTCTGGGAAGATCCCACATGCCACAGAGCGGCTGGGCCCGTGAGCCATGGCCATTGAGCCTGTGCGTCCAGAGCCTGTGCTCCGCAATGGGAGAGGCCGCAACAGTGAGAGGCCCACGTACCACAAAAAAAAAACAAAAACACTTTGAAAGCCACAAATACAGAAAATAGCCAAGAATCTATGTAAAACAACATCAAAACAGCTACCACAAAGCCCATGTACTTTATCCCACTGGTAAGACTATTCCCTGATACTAAGTTAGCTTTCCTGGGTCCCTGAGTTCTGACTGATATCAGATCTACTTAAAAGCTTTATATTAGGGGCTTACCTGGTGGCGTAGTGGTTAAGAATCTGCCTGCCAATGCAGGGGACATGGGTTCGAGCCCTGGTCCGGGAAGATCCCACATGCAGAACTAAGCCCGTGTGCCACAACTACTGAGCCTGCCTTCTAGAGCCCGTGAGCCACAACTACTGAGCCTGCGCACCACAACTACTGAAGCCCCACGTGCCTAGAACCCGTGCTCCACAAGAGAAGCCACTGCAATGAGAAGCCCACGCACCACAACGAGGAGTAGCCTCCACTCGCTGCAACTAGAGAAAGCCCGCGCAACAAAGACCTAACACAGCCAAAAATAAATAAGTAAATTTTTTAAAAAAAGCTTTATGTTAGCTGATTGGAATTCCTATCATGAAAGATTGCCTTAGTCTATTGAATTATTTTCAATCTTTGAATTTTAATAGGACTATCCTTAAAAGTTTAAAGTACACAATTTTAACTCTGTCTGCAATGTCCTCACCCATTCTAAACTAATCATGCAGTTTCTTACAGTTTTTCTCCTACAGGTGGAATCTTTAACTTCTCTAATACCTGTGAAAATCCTACTTGTTATTTTTAAAAGCCTAGTTCAGTAGTCCCAACTTGTGGGCACAAACTTCTAGTGAACAGTGAACAGCCAAGTTAGCAAAAAACTCAGAACACTCAAAGAGAGTACAAAACATAGTAAACTAAATATTAAAATGTCACACATTCACTATTTTTCAAATATAGAAAGATCTACTATGATGAACAAAATGAAAGTTTATGAAAAGCATCAATGAATTAAAAATACCTTCTCTCCCGTTATACATTCTCTTCACAGATATTACTAGTATAATTATTAGCATGATGTTAAAAAGAGGTATAAACCAATAGTTTCACATTTGAAAAGATTGAGAAATCTAGGCCTAGTTCAAGTTTCTTCTATTAGACTTCCCTTACTGTTTTTGAATTAAAATTATAAAAATCTTACAAGTATCAGATCCTATCATTCTACTGTCAGATCGTATCATTCTGCCATATTTACTTATTTAAATGATATACCATATGCTGCCATCTGAAATTTTGCTCAACACTATTCTTTTATATATTCCTGTTACTATCTGTCTCCTGTTTATTCATTTTTACCTGCCACAATTTTTCTATTACAATCAAAATGTTTGCTTCCGATTTCTTTTGCTATTACAAACAACAGAATGTTGAACATGCTGAACTCTTTCTAGGCATTGGGTTTTACCCTAGAAATGAAACAAGACAAAGTTTAAATAACTGTTTAAAGTCACACAGATAACAGTGGTAGACTCGGGGAGCTAAACAAAGACAGTCTCCAAAACTCACGTTCTTAAGCACTAAATGATAAGTGGCACGGCACTGCCATTGATCAATCAATTTCTAAGCCATGCAGGCAGGTTCATTCCCTCCAAAATTTCATTTCAGAATATATATGGCTTGCGCCTCTAAGTTTTAAACAGAACTGTGGAAGAATTTTCTTAGTGTAAAAGAATATTAATCAGAGAGTTTAGTTAGCCACCTCTTCATTTTCTATACCCACTGAAGGTCAGGCAATACTACAAAATACATATAATCTTGAGATTCTCCAAATTCTTCACATCATTGCCAGAGGTAGGAAACAAAATAAAGCATACTTCTTGAGCACACTAGCCATTAGTGATGAAAAAGAGAATAAGAGATACAGGAAAGGTACACATTTGCCATTCCCTCATACAAATTTATAAGATTTATGATTACATGGTGCCACCCATGTCTCCTAAAGTTTCTGTAAAAACCTACTGCCATCCTACCTGACATTTTTCTTGCCGTGGATATGGACAGCTAGCCACAATACTTGATAATCATTAGTCTGAAAATAGCAGGCATGTCACACCAGTTTCAGAATGTTTTTCATAGTAAGAAAGCCTCAGGAGGGGGCTTCCCTGGTGGCACAGCAGTTAGGAATCTGCCTGCCAATGCAGGGGACACGGGTTCAAGCCCTGGTCCGAGAAGATCCCACATGCCGCAGAGCAATTAAGCCCGTGCACCACAACTATTGAGCCTGTGCTCTAGAGCCCGCGAGCCACAACTACTGAGCCCATGTGCCACAACTACTGAAGCTGGCGCACCAAGAGCCCGTGCTCCAAAACAAGAGAAGCCACCACAATGAGAAGCCTGCGCACCGCAAGGAAGAGTAGCCTCCGCTCGCTGCAACTAGAGAAAGCCCGCATGCAGCAACGAAGACCCAATGCAGCCAAAAATAAATAATTTTATTTTTTTTAATTCCTTATTTTCTAAGCCAGCTAAAATCCAATTTCTGTTGCTTGTAGCCAAAAGCCTACTATTACAGTTACTAACTCTTCAGTTCCCACTTTAGATATCTCTTCCTCTGGGGAAAATTCCCTGACACACTCATAACCTGCCATGCTACCAACGAGTTCTCACAACACCTAATGCCTCCCTCCATCATGGCTGTCCTCAAAGTGTATTAAATAACTATGCAATGAGCTGTCTTGCCGACTAAACTGTAACCTCTTTGGGAGCAGTGACTATTAGCTAATTCAAGATCATGTTCCTAGCATCTAACATAAGAATGCTGAAAAAACATTTGTAAACTAAATGAATGAGTAATGTAAATGCCAGTATACCGCTTTATTTTTGCAACCATTCTAAGTAGGAAGTCACTAAAAGGGACGGTCTAAACTCAATAAATCGTAAATCTCTTTTTTGAGAGCTTTAAAAACAATTTTGTAACTATCAGCACATGAATTTTAGAAAAGGTCATTAATAAAAAGCAATCATACCAAAGTAATTTTGGATGATTATTATAAGGTCTGTCAATTGCATTAAGGCTTCATTACTCACAGGATGTTCAAAGTACGTGTGGCACTGAGGTTAAACTGCAGCCCAGGTGCAGCCAGTGCTCTCATCAGGAAGGGACAGTGCAGAAGTGGCAGCCGGTTGTCTCGTCATCAACTCCAGGGGAGCTGCCACAAATGCTTCTGCTGTCCACACCTCAGATCAACAGCCAGCACTTTTTAAATGTATACGAAAGACCAGAAATAGATTTTTATTGGCAGCAAGAATGGCCTGTTAATTAGTGCAATGAGTATTAAAGTGTCTCTCGTTGGTGAAGCTGAAGGGACACAACATATATATGGACCAGCTGATAATATTTAGAGATGCTTGCCACCATCACACGAAAAAAGTGTAAGAATTTTGCAAGGTCCTTGGAGATCGAGGTCAAACCTGGATGCCTAGGTAATCTTCTACACAGACATTAGTTTAGAAGAATTTCTCTTGTTATCACATATCAACTTTAAGATTAACAAGATTCTGTCACTGATTGTTGCTGTATCTCCCTTCAGTAAACCTTCACGCAATATGTTTTGATTTAAAAACCTAGAAGACCAGAACCTCATCAGGTTCATAGGCCAGGCTGTATGTATGATTTTTGTGTGCAAAATTTGGTGAGAAATTTGCTTTCAAATAAATAATATTAAGGTTGTGGAGGAATATCTCTAGGATGGCTTTCATTGGCTACTGTTAATTACCAAACTAACACTGTAGAATGACTAAATTGAGTTATTTTAGTTTGCAACAATTACCAATGCAGGGACTTCCCTGGTGGCACAGTGGATAAGACTCCGAGCTCCCAATGCAGGGGGCCCGGGTTCAATCCTGGTCAGGGAACTGGATCCCTGGATCCTACATGCATGCCACAACTAAGAGTTCACGTCACAACTAAGGGGACTGCGAGCCACAACTAAGACCTGGTGCAACCAAATAAACAAATAAATATTTTAAAATAAGTAAATAAAAATAATACCGTTAAAAAAAAACAATGCAAACATACCACTGGGAAATCAGCAAAAATTTTGATTGGGAATAGTTGTGACAAAACATAAATCATTTTTTTCAGACCTCAGAAAACCCCCAAATCAATACTACAGCTCAACTTTGTATGGCATATACCAGTTTGCTCTGGTATAGAACTAGCTCTGAATTTTCTCTTACATCAGGTGTTGGCAAAGGGCAGACAAAGGAGTTACTATCTCAGAACATCTAAAATAAAACTATTTCACCATCAAAAAAATATTTGATGTATCCAAATCCTTGCTGCTTAGTACCATCAAGGACCACAGTTGAATGACCTAGTATACTCCCCAAGAAGATCCCTGCTGTCCTTCAGCTGTATGTCTTTGAGAAAGTTGCTGCATTGTTTTTCAATACCTCAACTCTATAAACAGTGTGAGACTTATACTAGTCACTAACATCAGATAGTCATGATCCATCTTTCGGAACATTAAATATTAGTAAGTTTAAGTTGGTCTTCAAACACAGAGAACAGAAAATCAGACTGTGGTCTTTGAATCTAAAAATGTATTACATAACATATTTAAGAAATTCCATCTTTTTCTATTGCTCTTTGATTACACCACATTCTGTTGTGTATCTTTACATCAGTTAATAGTGATTAATTAGAAGTGATTAACTTTATCACTTTTATAAACTGGGAAACTTCAGTTTATCAAAATTGTTTATACTTCAATTACTAAAAGAGCTCCACTTGGATGTTAGTTCCATTATACTTACTAAAGTGTATCTGGAGGACCGATAATAAGGACTTCCCATCGGTAGAGATCATTGTCATCTATTAAACCTGCTGAAAAGCCTTCCACTGGGTTTTTGTTGAGTTCTGTGGAAAAAGAAAATGTTTATCAAAAATTTTAAGTAAATAATCTTCACCCAACATTCATTACAGAACTTGAATATATATGTTATAAATTCTAACCTGTTAAATGGACACACCTGGATCCATTAGCAAAAATGCTACCTGATATCCAAAACATTTCCATTTCTACAACACAAAGAAGCAATAGGTAAAGCAAACTATCCAGAAGATCAACTTCTACTGTGCCCTTATACTTCTACCCTGGTTTCCAGCTAGGTTCTTACCATTCTAGTAGCTCTCTAGTGGTATATAGGTATAGCCATACAGAGAGCTTATTAAAATGAAGGTGTCAGGACTTCCCTGGTGGTCCAGTGGTTAAGACTCCACTCTCCCAATGCAGGGGGCCTGGGTTTGATCCCTGGTCAGGGAACTAGATCCCGCACGTCACAACTAAGACCCAGAACAGCCAAATAAATAAATAAACATTTTTTTTAAATAAAAATAAAATAAAATAAAATGCAGGTGTCAGGTCCACCCCCTAGAGATTCTGGTTCAGAGGGAAATCAAACCAATATTTCTGGTAATTCTTATGCTGTGGTCTTTAGGATACATATTCAGAAACACCAACAGAGTGCCTGATACCTTTCCATTGGAATTTCCTGCTTAACCAACCTTCATTTGTACTAATAACTACATGTCTACGTGAGTAAGTCCTCTGTATCCTTGGGGATATACAACTACAGTTGGCGTCCATGTGTGGCCCATCAGACTCTGAGCACAGAGAGAGCAGAGGCTCCATCCATCCTGCCTATGTGTGTTGACCCCCTTGCCGACCAGAGTTTCCAGCACCCAGGAGTAGCTGAAGAATAATAGCTGGATAGCCAGGAGATGGAAGCAACCTAAGTGTCCATCATCGGATGAATGGATAAAGAAGATGTGGCACATATATACAATGGAATATTACTCAGCCATAAAAAGAAACGAAATTGAGTTATTTGTAGTGAGGTGGATGGACCTAGAGTCTGTCATACAGAGTGAAGTAAGTCAGAAAGAGAAAGACAAATACCATATGCTAACACATATATATGGAATCTAAAAAAAAAATGTCATGAAGAACCTAGGGGTAAGACGGGAATAAAGACACAGACCTACTAGAGAATGGACTTGAGGATTTGGGGAGGGGAGAGGGTAAGCTGTGATAAAGTAAGAGCGTGGCATGGACATATATACACTACCAAACGTAAAACAGATGGCTCGTGGGAACAGCCGCATAGCACAGGGAGATCAGCTCGGTGCTTTCTGACCACCTAGGGGGTGGGATAGGGAGGGTAGGAGGGAGGGAGACGCAAGAGGGAAGAGATATGGGAACATATGTATATGTATAACTGGTTCACTTTGTTATAAAGCAGACACTAACACACCATTGTAAAGCAATTATACTCCAATAAAGATGTAAAAAAAGAAATATGCACAGAAAAAAAAAGAATAATAGTTGGAGCCTACAGGAACGGCAGTAGCAAAATGAGAGTTTCCTCTTCCAGAGAGAGTGCTCTAGCACGGATGGCGAATGACGGGGGCTGGGGGGCTGGGGGGCTGGGGAAGAGAACAGAGGCAAAGAACTAGTGAGGGGGCGGGGACACAGGCCATGAGGGCACCTTAGAGGAGACAGGTGAGGAGTTCCTAGAGACACAGAGCTTAATAAAGTAATGACCAATCCATGGTGAGTGTCATGTCAGGATTTTTTAAACAGCTTTGATGAGATATAACTGACATTTGGTAAGTTGCGCATATTTAAATTACATAATTTTTTTACATATTGATATATGTATACAGCTGTGAAGCCATCACCACAGTCACGATTGTGTGTGTGTGTGTGTATAAACATATGAATCACCAACAAACGGCACTGGTTGGCTCAAATTGAGAAGTGGGACAAAGGGCACAGGAGAGCAATTGAGAGAGGGCTTGCTGGGAGGCTGAACAGGTTTGTAATTCTCATATAATTCCTGCCATCATCCTCAAGGAGCTCAGTCTCATGATAAGTAAGTATAATACAACTCAGGGTGCTATAAAGACTGAGCAAAGTGTGTTAGTAACTGAGAAGAAAATATTAATTTTTTGAGGAATCAGAGGTGGTTATTTCAACAGATTTAACATTCCAACATGCCAGTGAAACACAGAGAGAGCCAAAAGTGAAAGTTTATTTATATTTAAACATGAATGGCTTCTTTTCTCAAAATTTGAGGGGAGATTTTTTTTTAATTTATAAGTCTAGTATTTTTGCCTAACTGGCAAAACAGATTTTTATAAATAGTTTTAAATCAGTACTGTGTTTTGAAACACAAGAAATGCATTTTTACTTTTTTTTTTTTTTTTTTTTTTTTTGCGGTATGCGGGCCTCTCACTGTTGTGGCCTCCCCCGTTGCGGAGCACAGGCTCCGGACGCACAGGCTCCGGACGCACAGGCTCAGCGGCCATGGCTCACGGGCCCAGCCGCTCCGCGGCATATGGGATCCTCCCAGACCGGGGCACGAACCCGTATCCCCTGCATCGGCAGGCGGACTCTCAACCACTTGCGCCACCAGGGAGGCCCTGCATTTTTACTTTTAAACAGCTATTCTAAGACATTTTTTAAATACTGAAAATGCAAAGAAATTGTATTTCAATCTTGTTATTTTGTCTATCAATGCAAACATTTACTGAGTGCCAATATGCTGCAGACATACTGGGAAAGATCTGAAAGTCCCACTTTTACTGTCAACTAAGGGACAGAGTGGAGCATAGACAATTACAATCTGGGCAGGTAAATTCTACACTGAGTTCTCTCATTTCTAACCTTTCTTTAAACAAACACTGGTATATTACTTAGACCATTTTCTCCAACACTATATGCAAGAGTCTTATGGAAGATTCTATAATTTATCTAGAAATCACCTAATTGTTGCATTTTACATCAGAAGTCCAGTGGAATTTTATAAATGTAGGTGGGTAATTCTTAAATTAGCATACATGGTCAAAATTACCCTTGAAAACTTCCTTACAATTTCCATAAAGTAAATTATTCCTTCTCACTTTTGTCAATACACCGTAAGTTCTTTAAAAATCTTTTGCACATTCTTTCCACGCTTTTCTTCTACAGGGGTGATTGTGTCCATTCCTTGTTTCATTAAGTAATGCAAAAGTAATGCTGCAAGATGTCCATCTATCTCAGTTTTGTCATGGCTTTTGCCCCTAGCGTGGATCCTCATAGCCTAGATTCATGGGTATTTAACAGGCTTAATCTACCTATTAGTGGCAGATCGTTACCGTACCTTCATGACTCCTTCAAGGTCCAATTCCTCCATGGGGCCTTCCCTAAATAACTTACCAAATAATCTTCTTTTGACTTCTGCTAAATTCCTATTAATCATACTTTTAGTCTGTACTGCATCACCCGGCACTTAACTATCAGCTCCTGATTCCCACAGAAGTAAACAGGCAATTAAATGCTCCAACATTAGTACAAGAATTTGGAGGGGCACAAAGAAGCGCACATTATAATCATGAAGAGACAGAAAGGCGTCTAAAAAGAGAAGAGACATCTGAAATAAGACAAAGGATTTTGGTGGAGAAGGTGCAAGGCTTACACAGAGGAACATATACAAAAACTTGAAATATGGAGATCAGCATATGGGGGGCGGGGGGCACCATACAGCTGAAGCTAGATAGCATGTCAGAAGGACCGCAAAGAGCCTTTAGAAGCCATGTTAGTTTAGACTTTATCCAGAGAGAAATGATGAGCCTTTGAAGAGTTTGTTTTTGTTTTGTTTTGTTTTTAAAACAATGAGGTGACCTCATGAGATTTACATTTTCAAAAACCAATCTCTCAGTATATGAAAGATATGTGAAAAAAAGTATGTGAAAGAGTAAGGCCATGTGATGACAAAGAAACCAGAAAGGAAGCTATTAAAGTAATCCTGAAAAGTGTACCTTTAGTATATGGTAGTGGGAATAATAAACAAGGATACACAGGAGATAGAATCAATCAACCAAGCTTGGTGATGTGGGGGGTTTTAGATAATAAGCCAAAATTGACACACATTTCCTTAAAAAGTTTATAAACACAGAGTTACCATACAGCCCAGTAATACACTCCTAGGTATATACCCAAGAGAAATGAAAACATCTACCTACATAGGAATTTGTACCCAAATGTTTATACTGCAGCATTATCCAAAACAGGCAAAAAGTGGAAACAACCCAAATGTCCATCAATGAATGAATAAATTATGATATATACATACAATAGAATATTATTCAGCCATTAAAAAAGGAATTTAAGTGTTGATACATTCTACAACTTAGATGAACCTCAAAAACATCAGGCTAGGGCTTCCCTGGTGGCGCAGTGGTTTAGAGTCCGCCTGCCGATGCAGGGGACAGGGGTTCGTGCCCCGGTCCGGGAAGATCCCACATGCCGCGGAGCAGCTGGGCCCGTGAGCCATGGCCACTGAGCCTGCGCGTCCGGAGCCTGTGCTCCGCAATGGGAGAGGCCACAGCAGTGAGAGGCCCGCGTACCGCAAAAAGAAAAAAAAAAAAAAAAAAATCAGGCTAAGTGAAAGAAACCAGACACATAAGGTAACATATTGTATGACTCCTTTTATATCCACAAATCCAGAGACAGAAAGCAAAATGGGGGGTGAGGGTGGGGGGGTGGGATGGGATGGAGACAGAGTATGATAAATGAGTATGGGAGTTTTTGGTGGGGTGATGAAAACGTTTCAAAACTGAAAAGAGATGGTGGTTGCACAACATTGTGAATACACTTAATACCACTGAACTGTACACTTTAACAAGGCTAGTTTAAAAAAAAAAGGTTAGTTTTATGTTATCTGAATTTCAACTCAATTTTTTAAAATGATAAATAGGTTTCTACATAGGGCAACTGGGTAGGAGTCTGTTTTATTCTCTGAAATTGGAATTATAATAAAGATGTGCTGATTTTAGGGGTGAGGGAAAGAAATAATGATAGGTTTGGTTTTAAGTACCTATGGGGCATAAACACATTGTTTTGGGGTGTTTTTTTTTATATCTTTACTGGAGTATAATTGCTTTACAATGTTGTGTTAGTTTCTGCTAGTACAACAAAGTGAATCAGCTATATGTATACATATATCCCCATCCCTCCCTCTTGAGCCTCCCTCCCACCCACCCTATCCCACCCCTCTAAGGTCGTCACAAAGCACCTAGCTGATCTCCCTGTGCTATGCGGCAGCTTCTCACTAGCTATCTATTTTACATTTGGTAGTGTATATATGTCCATGCCACTCTCTCACTTCGTCCCAGCTTCCCCCTCCCGCTCTGTGTCCTCAAGTCTGTTCTCTACGTCTGCATCTTTATTCCTGCCCTGCCACTAGGTTCATCAGTACCGTTAAATACATTGTTTTAAAAAGAAATTTGAGCTAAAGATAGAGACTTGGGGTTATCAGAATATTGCTGATAATTGAAGCCATAAGAGTGGTTGATGGCATCACCCAAGGAAGAGACTGAAGTGTGAACTGTACAGAATCTAACTGAAGGAATTCTAGAGAATACCAATATTGGGGGGATTAAAAAAAAGAAGTGGCTACAAAAGTGACAGAAGTAGGAAGAAAACCAGGAAAAAGCTAGATCAAAGAAGCCAAAGGAGATGCATTCCAAGGAGAAAGTTACCAACAACGACAATTACAGGCTGCTCAAGAAAGAGGGGGTCTAAATTCAGTCTACTGGGTTCAGTTAAAAGAAGGGCAAGGCTGTCCTAGGCCTAAGTATTTAGTTTCAGTGCAATGGTAAGGCACAGACAGGCCACGCAGGCAACACTAAATTGACAAAAAGAAGGTGAAGCAGAAAAATACAGGTGGAAACTTTTTCTAGAAGTTTGTGATGGAAAAGTACAGTAGCCGTAAGTAGATGAAATTCGAGCAGGTTTTTTTTTTTTAATGGGAAAGGCCAACAAAAGATGTTTAAACATCCTATGACATTTAAATGTTAACAGAGATACCTCATACTATATTTGAATCCAAATATAAACAAACAATAAAATTTAGCTGGAAAAAAATGCAGATTTATTTTTTAACATACTCTTGGGTGGAGGTGGCCTTCCTAAGCAGAACACAAAACTCAACAGGCAGATTATACTACACAGCATATTTTAAATCCACTATAGCAATAAAGTTTAAATACAAATGAGAGACTGGGAGAGAATATTTGCAGCACAATAGGTAAAAGTCTAATATCCCTAACACAAATAGAGTTACTGTAAATCAAAAGAAAGAGTAAACATGCAAAGGGTACAAACATAATGGGGGAAAATGGAAATTGCTAACAAACACAAAAATCTAGGCTACTTAAGATAAATATTTAAACCAAGAAGTCCTATGCTTGGGTTTCTTCTTAGATTCCTAAGGTATTACAGAGAAGTTTTGAATGTGACAAAGATAAAGATACATTTTTTTCTGAATGCTACCTGGACACAAGTAGAGTTGGAAAGAGCTAGAAAGAGCTCTCTTTCCCTCATATCACGAATGCTAAAACTAAATTTTAAAGTTCTAAAGCACACAAAACTAATCAGTAATATTAGAAATCAGAACGGTATCATTTTTTCTTCTTTTTCTTTCAGAGTGGTGAATGGGAGTGGTATATGGGATGAAGAATGAAAGAGACTTCTGGGATGCTAGTAATGGCATGCTGTACATAATATTTATGCGTTTTTCTTTGTGTATATAATACTTCAATTTTTAAAACTCAGTAAATCCCGAAGTGCCAGTGATTGTTAAATGAAAGTTATGTATGCATGCTGTGAATCTGGAAATCACTGTGGGCCAAAATGGTCTACAAACCATGAATTAAAAAAGAAACCAAGGGCAAGGTAATGTCCTTGAGAATAATGATTTAGATAGGTGTAAGTAATGGAAAATAATGCATGAGCAGGCTTGCTATGATAGAGTCATTATTTAAGAATAAGACTAAAAGAGAATGGGGAGCACATATGAAAAGTAAAAACTCCACAGTCCTGAATCTGAATCAGAAGTATTGATGTGAATTCACGATATAGCTTTAAAAATGCTGAGCTCTGTCCACTAAAAAGGTGGGAAAAAATGACCAACTCTGTAGCAATGAGCATCCCTAGTGCCCAGAATATGGTCTCCAACTATGAGTTATACTTAAAGGGAGCAGGGCTCAGAAAAATGGCTGATTCCAGGTCTGGGGTAGGAAATGTTCTAGGATCATCTCATACCAGATAAAAAGGAAGCTATCAAATAATACTATGGTCTTGTTAAAAGTACTCAGCCAACTTGAAGAGATTCCCACTGGCTCAGTATGGGACAATTTGAGTATCAACAGTTAATAACCACAAAGGATTGAAACATATGTTTCAACCCATGAGTTGAAAAACAGTGACTTAAAAAACAACAAACTAATTGGTCCCATTACAGGATGCTAATAAACCATTTTGTTATTTTGAAAACAAATTTAAAAAAAAAAGGCGAAGAATCAAGATTTATTCTTCCTTTTCTATACAAATGGTATTGTCAGGAAATCAAACAGTAACTACTATTTGATCAAATGAGTTATCTCTCTATAGAAATGGTGCAGTTAAAATATGAAAAATTAGTGCTTCCCTGGTGGCGCAGTGGTTGAGAGTCCGCCTGCCGGTGCAGGGGACGCGGGTTCGTGCCTCAGTCCAGGAGGATCCCACATGCCGCGGCGCGGCTGGGCCCGTGGGCCATGGCCGGTGAGCCTGCGCGTCCGGAGCCTGTGCTCCGCAACGGGAGGGGCCGCAGCGGTGAGGGGCCCGCGTGCCGCAGGAAGAAAAAAAAAGAAAAAGAAAAATTATGGGAGGGAGGCTCAAGAGGGAGGGGATATGGGGATATATGTATACACATAGTTGATTCACTTTGTTATACAGCAGAAACTAACACAACATTGTAAAGCAATTATATTCCAATAAAGATGTTTAAAAAAAAAGAAAAATTATTGAAACACTGCCATTTTTTCATTTTAACCTAGGCATTTTAGAAAGGACAACCAGACATTAACGTCTCCTGATAAATAAACCACCACTTCCGAAGTGATCTCACCTGATCTCACCAGAATCCCTAGACACAATTCCCAATTTAAAGAAAATACAGAGAAATATGTTTAAGAACATTCCCGAGACACAATTAGCAAAATCTATACTTTGGAAAATTCTAAAAAGCAAGGCCTAGAATCCCCAATAAATATACTGCAACAGGAAACAACAGAGCGGACTGAATTCAAACTTTTAAATAATGTATGACACGTGCACAAATTTAGAGGCTGACTAGATCTAACAATATTAAATTATTGTTAATTTTTTCAAGTGTGGTAATGATAATGTGTTGGGTTTTTACTTCCATTTTTTTTTTTTAGAGATACATGAATCTTTAGAGTTACTGAAATATTTACAAACAATGATGATGTTTGCGGATGTGCTTCAAAATCACAAGGGACGGGGCAGAGACAGATCAATCAAGGGTGGTTGTGATCTAATAACTGTTGAGGCTAGGTGAGCACATGGAGGTTCGCTGTACAGTCAGTCTACTTTGGTATTATTATATGTTTAAATTTTTTTCTCCATGAAAGTTTTTTTAAAATGCAAAAAAAAACAGTTTTAATGTAGTCTAAAATAATGGTTTACAATATTTTGTTGATCATGTGAAAATAAACCTTTACTAAGCCTTAGCAAAAATACAAGGTGTCTCAAAATAACAACATTCAACGACCCAAGTATGTCATTTTACACTTGGCTATTAAGAAAATAAGCTACTTTAACTGTAAATACCCTTTGCCAAGACCAAGAGTTGACTAAGTCTAACAGCTACAAAGCTAAATACAAACTGTTATTTATAGTCTAGAAATGATGTTCCTTTATGCCTCAATGGTTGTAGTCTCCTGCTCTGGGGAATGTGCATTCCTGTCAAGTTTATTTATGTAACACACAGCTGGCTGTAAGGTGCATTTCTGTAAAGTGACTATTTTTATGCTGGCTTCATTTTGAACTGCTGAAGTCTCAGATAGAACCTTTTATCCAGACACTATCTAATTACTCTTCCTAAGTATTGAGATGGTTTGTCAAAATAATTCTGACCTTATTATCAGAGGAATAAATTGCCATATTACTTTAAAACACACATTGCCAGAAACCAAGTCGCCAAAATTAACTGGGAAAATATTCCTGTCTTGCAAAGGTCCATTAACTAATCAATATCGAAAAAAGTAATGTATCAGCAAACAACCAAAGGTTTGTTCATATTTCCTCTAAAGGTCTTTTAAATGTATCAATTAAATCACCTTTACAGATTTCTGGTAAACTTTAAAAGTTTGCTTAAAATCAGAATTTTTTTCTTTACACTATGTCATAAGCCAGGGCTAGCTGATTTCCTAATCCAAAACATTTTCAGCCTAGATGAATTTCTTTCACTGTGCTTCAAAAACATAAGGAAAATGGAACAGACAAGCAGAAGGGGTCAGAGATAGTATCTTGCAAAGATTTTGCCAATATGCTTCTGAAAGGATTTGCTTGGCAGAATTCCAGACCACATTCCTAAAATAGCACTTAAGGAAGTTCTGCTGCCTGTAATGTTTCACCTTGCTTACATCCTCTTCAAACACTTATTACCTAAGGGCTCTTCAACAGTAAGTCCTGAGTATGTTGTTGCTTGTGCTTAAATACAGCAGCAGCAGCAGCAGCTCATATCTCTGAAAAGATTTGCTGTGGCAGGAATTCCCCACAGTACATAAAATGGTACACCTTGACACTATAGTCTACAGTTTTATATAAACTTCTCACTTATTTTTTAGAAATAATTTGATAAAGACACGATGCATTGGGGGGGGCGCAGACACAACAGTTGTGAATTTCATCTCACAAGAGAAAATATGGACCATAGTTTGGCACAGAGTATGGTATTATGTCAGTCAAACCTGGGTTTGAATGCCAACCTTTCTCACTACCCTTAGCACCTTAAACAAGTCATTTCTCTTTTTTTGAGTGTCACTTTCCTCATCTGTAAAGCACAGTAAAAATACCCATGGCAGTGTTGCAGGACAGATGAGCAATTCTGTAATATGCAAAACACTGTCCATCTTAGAGTACAATAAATGTCAATTGTCCATTTTCCTCCTTTGAAATTGCTCTTTAGACTACAGGCTATAAAATGAATAGAGGGACTTCCCTGGTGGCACAGTGGTTGGGAATCCGCCCGCCAATGCAGGCGACAAGGGTTTGAGCCCTGGTCGGGGAGGATTTCTAGAACCTGTGCATCACAGCTAGAGAAGAGAAAACCCACGCACCACAACAAAGAGCCCGTGCGCCGCAAAGATCCTGCATGCCGCAACTAAGACCCAACACATCCAAAAAAATAAATGAAATAAACAAATAATAAATCTTTAAAAATAATTTTTTAAAAAGCTGCTGCCTATAAGGATCCCGGTGTCAGAAGCCAGAACTGAGAGTGTTCCCAGAAACAGAGATGAGGCACACCTGCTGCTCCACCCCCACCCACCATAGTCCCTGGGAGGGCAGCAGCATCTCCGCCCCCAAAAAAGAAATACACCTTAAATGAAAAGGTAAACAATAACATGTTGAACAGAGTAAAGATAATAGATTAAGCAGATATATTTAAAGTTAAGTTGATACTCTTGAAGAGATTATAATATTAAAATGTCATAAATAAATATATGAAACTCTCCTGTAATAAACAACTAAATATGCAGGCTGAAAACATACTCTACAACCCACAAAAAAACTGATACAAAATAAACACCACCAAAACATCTGTCAAATGATAGGTACTGAGCTTTAAAGCAAAACAGTATCATGAGCATCTGGACAGAAAAAAATCAAGTCAAATGTAGGCAGGCAGGTAGAATCTGGCTGGCCTCAGATTCTTCCACAACAGGGAATTCAGGAATACTGAATGAATAATCACAGAATTCTGAGGAAAAGTGTGATACAAAAAATGTGAAACATAAAGAAGGGGTAGAACAGGATGGCATTAAGCTCTCACAAGTATTGTGAACTTAAGGACTTAAGTTAAATCACTTCTTGAAATAACTGCTGGGAAATTAAAATAAAGAATGCTGTAATAGAAAAACCAAGGTGAAAAGACCAATGTACTTACTGACCGTTTAAATACATGACTAAAACTAAACAACCATGAATGGTTATAAGCTTTTAAAAACATATTATAAATCCTGATAATGTTAAAATAGGTCTAACCAAAAAATAAATAACATAACATAAAATGAAATAAAAATAGATAGGTAGGTAGTCAGGAGAAAGGAAGAAAGGGAAGAAAGAATATATGCATGTGTTTATTCCCTTATCCTGGTTTATCAGTAAGTCGATGGGTTGTACTAAAAGAGACTCAAAATTATTTAGAGGTTTTTGTAATTTTCTTCTCTCGGCTTTAGGACTATTTTAGGAATTCATTCCTTCTTGTAGTAACAAACATCTGTTTTTAGTAACAAACATCAATCATGTCTGTAATAGTATCTTAGTTTCTTTTTTTCAGTCAAATGCAACCAATTTAATTAAAAATTTATAAACGGCATGCATATTATAACTCCCTATTTCTACATTCATTATATATGCATTAAAAATATCTGGAATGATGTTCATCAAACGTAGGTGATAGTTATTATATTACTAAGTGCTTGGTTTCTTTTTAACTTTTTCTTTAAATTATGAAAAAAGCCATTTATTCTAAAATAACACAGGAAAATAAATTGTAAGCAGTCACTCTACCTCCTCATCCTTCAAAAATAACCATTATTAATAATCAGTTCTATATTCTTTCAGATTTTAAGTATATTACCACATAGTACAGAAAGTAAGATCATATCATTTTATACCTTAGTCACTTAAGTATGGTATGAACATTACTTTCTCCCCCTCTTCATTCGTTTATAATACTGCCATAAAATTTTTTGTACTGTCCTGTACATCTGTGGAAGCATACCTAGAATGTATAAGTTGAATTGTGAGTCAAAGGAACAGGTATATCATCTACCAAAATTTCAATTCAATTTATAGTCCCAGAAACACTGTAGGTATCTATTTCTCTACAGCCTTGGGTGTTATCCTTTTCCTGCTGACAACTGATAATTTATACTTCCTACATGCATTACCTATTTGTATTTTTTGCCCTTTTTTACATTAAGTGATTCAGCCTTTTCTTATTGATTTGGGTGAGCTTTTTTTTTTTTTTTTTTTTTGCGGTACGCAGGCTTCTCACTGTTGTGGCCTCTCCCGTTGCGCAGCACAGGCTCCGGACGCGCAGGTTCAGCGGCCATGGCTCACGGGCCTAGCTGCTCTGCAGCATGTGGGATCTTCCCGGACCGGGACACGAACCCATGTCCCCCGTATCGGCAGGCGGACTCTCAACCACTGCACCACCACAAAGCCCTGGGTGAGCTTTATAAGCTGTATGGCTCTTTATAAATGCCATTTTTGTTTTAAAATGTTCTTGATTTGTGTTAATTTTTAATTTTTTGCTAAACAGAGAAGTTCAAGGAGTATAAGTTTTTTTTAAAAGTCAATCTTTTGGGCTTCCCTGGTGGCGCAGTGGTTGAGGGTCCGCCTGCTGATGCAGGGGACACGGGTTCGTGCCCCAGTCCGGGAAGATCCCACATGCCGTGGAGCGGCTAGGTCCGTGAGCCATGGCTGCTGAGCCTGCGCGTCCGGAGCCTGTGCCCCGCAACGGGAGAGGCCACAACAGTGAGAGGCCCGCGTACCGAAAAAGTAAAAAAAAAAAAAAAAAAAAGTCAATCTTTTTTCACAGCTCTTTGGTTTGTCGTGCATAGAAAAAAACCTCTCTCCCTCAAGCCCAGACTAAAACATTCTTGATTACTCTCTTTTATTTTAATGATCTTATTTTTTGTTTTATCTTAACCATTGGCTAATTGTTGACCATGGGCAGGTCCCTCCATCTGTAAAGTGAGGATAACTGTCTACTTCATAAGGTCTGTTTGAGGAACACATTCATGCACCTAGAGTGTCTAACCCAGCAGCTGGCACATTGTAAGCAATCAGTAACTATCACGATCCTTTCATAATTTATGTAAACATAAAGACATAAATCTAGCTCCCCTCCACCTATCGCCAGTATGATAAGCCAGTTGTTCCAAGGCATTTTATTAAATAATCCACCTTTTCCCCAAGAGTTGAAAGCCAGCCATTGGTAGATCCTGGACTTGAAGGTCACTGAACTCTAAATTCACTACTTCTTTCCACTATGGCGCTGAATTCTGGCTTTGGTTTCATATTTGCCTATAACAGCATCTCCTTTTAAAATGTTTGACTTACCTTAAAATCTAGCAAGAAAAGAAAATAACTCAAACTGATAATCCCATTCTCTCACTTGTTGTACACATATAATAATTTCTAAATTGGATACAGAGCACCTAGAAAGAAAGCATCCCAAATAATTAAAAAACTCCCTAGGGACTTCCCTGGTGGCGCAGAGGTTAAGAACCCTCCTGCTAATGCAGGGGACAGGGGTTCGAGCCCTGGTCCGGGAAGATCCCACATGCTGCAGAGCAACTAAGCCCGTGCACCACAACTACTGAGCCTGTGCTCTAGAGCCCGCGAGCCACAACTACTGAACCCACGTGACACAACTACTGAGCCCACGTACCACAACTACTGAAGCCCGTGCGCCTAGAGCCCGTGCTCCACAACAAGAGAAGCCACCGCAATGAGAAGCCCACGCACCACAACGAAGAGTAGCCCCAGCTCGCCGCAAATAGAGAAAGCCCATGCACAGCAACAAAGACCCAACGCAGCCAAACAACACAGCCTTGTTTTTACGATTGGGAAATGCTTGTTTTAGGTAAAGAGAAATGAAAGACGAGGTTACTGACAGTGAGTCTTTTTTTAATAAAAGTTGATTTTGCCTGTACACACACACAAGTATTTCAAAGTCTCCAGTAGCTTTACAGTGTATCTATAGCTATGATAGAAACTTAAAACAAAAATTACATATAGCCCAGATAAAACGACTGATAGACAGTCAAAAATATTAGACTATTTCCAACTGAAGGGAAGGACAGATCCCTAAAACAGTACATGAGAAAACTGGACTTAAACCCAGAAAATGAAAAATAAAGACGCACTGAGGCTAGAGGTAGATGGTCACTGACCATCTAGATGGAAAGTTTAAGTAGTTCTTAAGGCAATCGAAGGAAGGAGCTGGCTTCAGAAAATGTTTCCTATGCTAACTAGTAGTTTGGCTTAACTGCATTCCACTGGCTCTAAAAGAATGAAAGAAAACAATTTCATAAAGAAATGAGATGCAGTAATATATGCCATCAGATGAAGGTTAGGGTAACACACTGATTGAACCATGTGAGGTCCCCTTCCACGAACCCGTGTCCCCTGCATCAGCAGGCGGACTCTCAACCACCGCACCACCAGGGAAGCCCTATTCCTCACTTTTAAAATACATGTAATTACCGCTAATTTCCAACAACTATTATTTATACATTAAAGCAGGTCCTAAGTTATTTTTTTTGCTTTGGGGTTGTTTTTTGGGGTTTTTTTGTTTTTGTTTGTTTGTCTGTTTTGGGGGGGGGTGCTTTGGTTCATCTTTATTTTAAAAAAAATTTTTTTGGCCGCACCACCCATGGCATGTGGGATCTTACTTCCCAAACCAGGGATCAAACCCATGTCCCCTGCACTGGAAGTGGGGAGTCTTAACCACTGGACCGCCAGGGAAATCCTGGTTTATTTGTTTTGGGTTTTTATTTACTTATTTGGCTGCGCCGGGTCTTAGCTGCGGCACCTAGGATCTTCGTTGCCACATGCAGGATCTTTGTTGCAGCATCCAGGATCTTGAGGTGCGATGTGTGGGACCTAGTTCCCTGACCAGGGATCGCACCCAGGCCCCCTGCATTGGGAGTGTGGAATCTTAGCCACTGGACCACCAGGGAAGTCCCCAGTGCTTTGTTTTTTAAGGTAAAGAATGGAAGCCAGATTTTTTCAAATGCCTTCTCAACATATGTGTATATTATTACTGATCACAATCATGGGACTGTTTCTTCCTTAATGTATTAATATATAGTACCAGTAGTAACAGGAAAACATTATCTTAGCAATCCTAAGTAGAATCCCATTAGTCATTTATCGATACTATTTTGTTGATTTCAACTTGCTTTTACTGAAGACACTGGTATCTATAACTGGGATTGGTCCAGAGGGTTTCTGTGCGCTCTGTCAGATGTTGATATTGGACTCAGACTCAAAATGAAACAGGAAGCTTTACAATTTTTACAATAGCATAATTAAAATAAAGTGGGAACCAGAATAAACAGATTATTGGAACATGCTAGACAAAAGCAGGCTCTTTGGGAATTTATAGAATTGTCCATTGGGGGAGAGGGGAATAAATCCAAAAGTTATATCACATTTGTATATAATATACATTTTACCAAAATAACTTAGTTAAAATATTTTTTGGCTGGACTAAGCAAGACATGAATCACAAAAGTCGTAAGTCAGGTGACTTTCCTGGCGGTCCAGTGGTTAAGACTCTGAGCTTCCACTGCAGGGGGCACAGGTTCCATCCCTGGTCAGGGAACTCGCCTGCCACACAGTGCAGCCAAAAAAAAGGAAAAGGGGGTCCATAAATCAGAATGACAGCTTTGTCTACATAGAAATGTAACCACTTGAATGACAGGGGAAAATTACTAACATATGACCAAGCGTTAATCTTCTCTGAGTGCACATAAGTGGATTCATATTACAAAGACAAAAAAGGCAATGCACAAAGTAAAAACTGGAATGGGTAATATAAATGTAAGATGTTCTAACTCAAATGCATATTAAAACAATGTGATTTCTGGTTCTTCTACTATTTCCTCTAAGTAGGCCCAATCCCCCTCATGCCATAGGGATAAAAAAATAAATCTAAGCAGCAGGCCATTCCAGTTCCAATACAAGATTTCTTCCAGAGAGGAGAGTAACACACATGACTATGTGAAAATAGCAGTGATATATGGCTATTAATTCACTTTCTGGTATATCTCACCATCATGCCTTAAACTCCTCCTCAAACCTTTCCTTAAGTTGGTACTACTTGATATGTTTCTCTAATTCTAATCACAATTTATTTACTTTATTTGTATGTATAATCACATTAGCAAAAGGAGAGAACCCTGCTGTCTGATGAGAAATGGAGTACATGATCAAACTCCTAGAGGAAAACATAGGCAGAACACTCTATGACATAAATCACAGCAAGATCTTTTTTGACCCACCTCCTAGAGAAATGGAAATAAAGACAAAAATAAACACATGGGACCTAATGAAACTTCAAAGCTTTTGCACAGCAAAGGAAACCATAAACAAGACGAAAAGACAACCCTCAGAATGGGAGAAAATATTTGCAAATGAAGCAACTGACAAAGGATTAATCTCCAAAATTTATAAGCAGCTCATGCAGCTCAATAGCAAAAAAACAAACAACCCAATCCAAAAATGGGCAGAAGACCTAAATAGACATTTCTCCACAGAAGATATACAGACTGCCAACAAACACATGAAAGGATGCTCAACATCTTTACTCATTAGAGAAATGCAAATCAAAACTACAATGAGATATCATCTCACACCAGTCAGAATGGCCATCATCAAAAAATCTAGAAACAATAAATGCTGGAGAGGGTGTGGAAAAAGGGGAACACTCTTGCACTGCTGGTGGGAATGTGAATTGGTACAGCCACTATGGAGAACGGTATGGAGGTTCCTTAAAAAACTACAAATAGAACTACCATATGACCCAGCAATCCCACTACTGGGCATATACCCTGAGAAAACCATAATTCAAAAAGAGACATGTACCAAAATGTTCATAGCAGCCCTATTTACAATAGCCCGGAGATGGAAACAACCTAAGTGTCCATCATCGGATGAATGGGTAAAGAAGATGTGGCACATATATACAATGGAATATTACTCAGCCATAAAAAGAAATGAAATTGAGCTATTTGTAATGAGGTGGATGGACCTAGAGTCTGTCATACAGAGTGAAGTAAGTCAGAAAGAGAAAGACAAATACTGTATGCTGACACATATATATGGAATTTAAGAAAAAAAAATGTCATGAAGAACATAGGGGTAAGACAGGAATAAAGACACAGACCTACTAGAGCATGGACTTGAGGATATGGGGAGGGGGAAGGGTAAGCTGTGACAAAGTGAAAGAGCGGCATGGACATATATACACTACCAAACGTAAGGTAGATAGCTAGTGGGAAGCAGCCGCATAGCACAGGGAGATCAGCTCGGTTCTTTGTGACCGCCTGGAGGGGTGGGATAGGGAGGGTGGGAGGGAGACGCAAAAGGGAGGGGATATGGGAACATATGTATATGTATAACTGATTAAATTTGTAAAATAAAATAAAAAAAAAAAAAGAGAAATGGAGTACATGCAATACACCTTTACTGAAAGGCATACTGGGCATAATAGTGATTTTCTCCATATTGAGTAAAAATGGCTTCTAGAAAATGGGATGCCCTGTAAAAAATACGGGTGAGCATAAGAGGCCTAGAAAAGGACATACAGTCAAACAAAAAAGTTGGAAGTGATAAAGCTTATTAAGGGAAGAAAACCATAACACAAGAGCTTGACTATGACCACATCCCCCCTCCACCACATAAAAGACAGTGTTTATTTCTATGCAAGAGAAAGAAAAATGAAGGTAACATTGACTTGGGCATAGCATGGTGCTTTTCTGAAAAGCCGAGAAATACTTTGTACCATAGATTTATAACCATAATCGGCATGTATGCCACTAAGCACTATGTGGATATAGCAGTAGGATTTTGTATCTTCAAAATTATGAAGAAGGTAAAAGTGGAGGAAGAAGAGAATTCGGTAGAAGAGTTATTACATTGCAAAGCAAGTCCTGAATTGTTTCAGAGGTTTAAGAACAGTGCAAGAATGCACAAATTTAAATATCATTGGTAAAACAGCTTCTGATAGCAAGGCTACAACAAATTTCCCCCAGTGAATTGCGGAAAGCTATTAATAAATATGGTAGTGCTGAAGAGTAAATTTGTAATCTCAATGAAAACAGATCTTTTCTGGGAAATGAAAGCCATCTTATACTTCCATTTCATAAAACAAGAAAAATTTGTCAGACGAACATTGCTTTTATAAAGAAAAACTGAAGGGGATGTTAACCTAAATTCTTTGTTGGTATACTCTGAAAATACAATACCTAAAATGTGGATTTTTTGTGTGTGTTTGTGGTACGCGGGCCTCTCACTGCTGTGGCCTCTCCCGTTGCGGAGCACAGGCTCCGGACACGCAGGCTCAGCGGCCATGGCTCACGGGTCCAGCCGCTCCCTGGCATGAGGGATTGGGGCACGAACCCGTGTCCCCCGCACCGGCAGGCAGACTCTCAACCACTGCGCCACCAGGGAAGCCCTGTAATGTTTTTTTTCTATGTACTTTTTTAGTATTTTCTGAAAAAGTCTGGAGGGGGGCACTTTTTGTAAAGCATACTTTTTTTGGGGGGGGCGCAGGGAACGCAGCTCAGTTTGTGGGATCTTAGTTCCCTGATCAGTGGAAGCACGGAGTCCTAACCACTGGACCACCAGGGAATTCTCGCATACAATCTTTTTGTAATCAGAAAATAAAGCTATTTCCAAGGCAGGAGGAGCACTGAGTTTATTTTCATCCTATACATTCTTTTGTTCTCAACTTCCCCATTTTCTGACTCAACTGTGCAGGTTCCAGACTTATCATATTCACAACCATGCCCTACTCTTTTCATTTACTCCATCTATTCATCATCCCTGATGTTTCTTAAATGTCTCTAGTGACCATCTACTTTTAGCATTGCTACTGTCAACATCAAGTCTAGGTTTAATCTTAAAATATGATTAAAATTATCCCAACTGTTTTCCACCCATACTGAAGGTTATTTTTTTCTGTATTAACGGTAAGGATGTTTTTTGAGGATGTTGTATATTATATTATATTCCTTTCTTATGAGAAAAGGAATTCAGGAGAAATAATTTTCTGATCTCAGTATACTTAGGCCTCTTCAGAGTGTGTGCTTTATTTTTATCTTATCTATACCATAAATTGTGTAACTGATCATATCTGCCTTTACACTTGCTGTGAGAAACTTAAGAGCCAGTTTACACCAGCGGTAAGTACAAAGAATTATTTCGCATGTATTTTTAGTAAAGCTAATTCTAATGAATACTTTATGCCTGTATCCATTGTTTTCCTTTCACTCTCACTTCTGATGTCAACTTGTTGGAATTTATTCATTCATTCAAATATTTATTTAAGTATGTGTTAGGCGTTTGGGGATATAACAATGAACAAAATAGTTCCTGTTCTCTTTGCTCTTGAGACAAAAGGGTCTCAAGGATCTTTCATGCTGATGGGGAAAGATAAACTATAGTACATCAAATGGTGATAAGCCACAGTAAACTACTTTTTGAGCAAGATGGGAAAGACAACAGTCTGACAACTTATCAAACCAAAAAATATTTAAGCAATGTTTTACCTCATCATTTTCCCTACTCTTAACACTGTACAACAACATCAATGTACTTGGTGCCTCTAAACCATACACTTCAAAATGGTTAAAATGGTAAGTTTTATGTTATATATATTTTACCACAATTTTTGAAAAGGCTTTCTGATCCTCTCACTCTCTCATGGTATATAACCAAATTTCTTAGACAAACTCTCCCTCTAAAATTTAGCTCCGTCTCAATCCTTTCTCATCCTCTACTTCCCTGAATCACTGACACTCCAAATACAACCTGAGCCTGTGATTTACACTCCCACTTCCCCTCAGACTTTCCTCCCTCAGGCTTTGATGACTACCCTCTTTCTTTCCTAGTGTTCTCCTCCCGCTCTGAACACCACTTCTCAGCATTTTAATGGCTCCTTTTCCTCCACCTGCCCCCCAAACACAGCCTTCCCAGAGTAACCCATCATATGCCCTTTTCTATTTGTTCAACAATCTACTCTTAGGTACTTGCACACACCAAAGGCTTCAAGTACTACCCTGTGTGGGGTGTTACCTCCAAATTTACCTCTCATGAGCTTCAGAATCCACTTCCCAACAGGACCTCAACCTAAGCTCATCCTCCCCCCCAAACCTGTTCATCCACCTGACTTTCATTATTTCCCCTTAGTCATCCAACCTTGAAACCTGGCAATCATACCCTATTCCTCCCTCTTCTTCACCCATTACATCCAACTAGCCTACTAAATGACCCTAACTTCCAGTACCTTCCCCAATAATCTGACTTACAAACTGTCACCAGATTGATCTTTCTTGGACAAAAGTTTGGTCATTAACCCAGCACTCATGTTCCTCTATGATCTGACCTCAAAAGAAAGCTTTCCGTCTTTATCTCTTACTTTACACCCTCCCCTCCTTTGAATATACACACCGTCATACTCATACTCCTAAATCATATCCCCTCCCTCTTTTTACTAATGCCAATCCCCTATGCTTAAACAGTAATTCATACTTCTACCAAACTTTTTTTTTTTTTTTTTTGGCCGCACTGCAAGGCTTGCAGGACCTTAGTTCCCCAACCAGGGACTGAACCTGGGCCACAGCAATGAAAGCACCAAGTCCTAACCACTGGACTGCCAGGGAGCTCCCGAAAGTCTACCAAATCTTAACAGGCTGGTTCAAATGTCAGATCCTCCTATAAACCTTCCCAAATCAGGAATGTAAATTAACCTTCTCATCTGTGCTCCCTGGTATTTTGTATTAGTGAATTTGCCACATTCTAGCTGTATGAATTATGTTTGTCCTTATAACTCAACTATATTTTAAGAGGCTCAAAGGGAGCCATTTATTTGGGGGAGGGAAGATACAAAAACTCACCTGACTGATATAACACATGAACACTAAGTATAAACCCTTTAGTTTTATATAAGAACCATGCTAAACATATTTAATAATTATTAAGTACCTACCATTATATTTTGCCAAAATGACATTTAAATCTAGGCAATCCAACTGGATACACAATCACACTTGACTATAATTATGTAAAGAGCTTGGGGTTTTGACAGTAGTGATTAGAAACAATGAGATCAACTTACTTTGGGTTTCAAAATAGCTTCAATTCTTATTACATTATGACTCAGCTTTAATAGGCACTGCTTTCTAGCTACATTACTCTTAACTTATCCTCTCTTAATCCTGGCCAAAACAGACTACAAATTTAGTTGCTAACTGACTCGTCTCCAGAGCAAAGTATTTTCAGGTTTAGAAAAGGTTCCCTATTCTAGCTACACCACCAGGCTCTAGGAAATCCTGTCCTCCTGTGTCCCCAGGGCTCCAATCCCCTAACTAATAACACATCTGCAATACAGTATTCTTCCCAGTGCATCCTGAGAAACATGGTTCTGTTTTCTTACTTCATCCGCCAGAATCACTTGATTGTCCATGCTCTATCTAGTTCAGTGGTTTTGAAACTTTACACAAGACTGCCCTGGTGGCACAGTGGTTGAGAATCTGCCTGCCAACGCAGGGGACACAGGTTCGACCCCTAGTCCGGGAAGATCCCACATGCCGCGGAGCAACTAAGCCTGTGCGCCACAACTACTGAGCCTGCGCTCTAGAGCCCGTACTCCACAACAAGAGAAGCCACCACAGTGGGAAGCCCGCGCACCCAACAAAGGGTGGCCCCCGCTCTCCACAACTAGAGAAAAGCCCGCGCGCAGCAACGAAGACCCAATGCAGCCAAGATAATTTTTTTTAAAAAAAGAAAAACATGAAAAGGTGCTCAGTATCACTATTCATCAGAGAAATCAAATGAATCAAAACTACAAGATACCACTTCATAACTGTTAGGTTGGCTCTTGTTTTTTAAAAAATCAAAACAAATCAAAATAGCAAGTGTTAACAAGGACACAGAGAAACTGGAGGCCTTGTGCACTGCTGGTGGGAATGTTTAGTAGTGTAGCCACTGTAGAAGACAGTATAGCATTTCCTCAAAAAATTAAAAATTGAATTACCATATGATCCAGCAACTCTATTTTTGGGTATATACCCAAAAGAACTTAAAAGCAAGGACTCAAACAGATACTTGTATACCCACGTTAAGCACAGCATTATTTATAGCCAAACAATGTGGAAACAACCAAGTGTTCACTGGTAGATGAATGGGTAAACAACATACATACACTGTAGCACGAAAACATGCTACAACATGGATGAAAATTGAAAACATTATGGTAAGTGAAACAAGTCAGACACAAAAGGACAAATACTTTGTGATCCTTATATGAGGTCTCTAGAGTAGTCAAACTCATAGAGACAGAAAGTAGAATGGTGGTTATTAGGGGCCAGTGAAAGGCAAGAATGGGTTAAATTGTTTAGTGGGTACAGAGTTTTTCAATTTGAGATGATGAAAAAGTTTTGGAAATAGTGGTAATGGTTACAAAACAGTGTGAATGTACTTAATGCCACTGAACTATACACTTAAAAATGGTTAAAATGATGAATTTTATGTATGTGTATTTTATCACAACAACAAACAGTCCAAACATACAAATTAGATAAATGTGGAGCACCTCAAATAGAACCCAGTCATCTTCCTACTGCTCTGTGTGACAGATCCTGAAGTATAGATTGAGGATATCATTGCTCTTAATCACTCTCACACTTCTGATGTGGTCCACACTCAAGGAAGGCACCATTAATATTCAATCATGGGGGACTTCCTGGTGGTCCAGTGAGTGGCTAAGACTCTGCACTCCCAATACAGGGGGCCCAGGTTCGAGCCCTGGTCAGGGAACTAGATCCCGCATGCATGCTGCAACTAAAAAATCTCCCAGGCCACAACTGAGACCCTGTGCAGCCAAATAAATAAATAAATAATTATTTTTTAAAAAACAATCATGGAGCTCAAAATTTCTCAATGTAGTACTCAGGAGCCACTCCAGCCAAATGAACACATGATGAGACATTTGCTACCCTTAGCTTAATATGTGACCTTTGAAAACAAATCTGCCCTTCTCTTCCTATGTGGGAACCCTTTCTCCCTTGTTTTCTGTGGAGCTTCTCCTAAATGAAAGGGCTATTTTAGTCTGTGTGAGGTTCAAGTAAGCCAACACTCTCATTCTCACTGTTAACGACGTATATATAAAAAACAGCTCCAAATGGACCACCTAACAGACTTCTTAGGTTTGTGAGGGATATCAAATTCCACCAAGCTGCCAGTCATCATTTTTATGGAGTGGGAACTCAAAGCCTGGACTAGAAAAAGAATGGCTAGTCTGGTTCTCCCAGCTGAGAACCAGAACATGAAGATAAATTAGTCTTGATTTAAAAAACCAAAACACACACAGCTAGAAATACTTTTCACAAATTAATTATTTAAGTAAATGTACAAGCTGCAATTATTTTATGTTCTTCAAAATACTGACATACTGATTTTCTTTTTTTTTGCAAAAGCACTTTAGTACCTTATGCATACCAGCTCTGATGGGCATAATAAACATCAAGTGAATTCACAAATATTTTAGCTAACAAGAGACACAGTAAAGCTTAAGATTTTGGTCCAAATTCACTGCCTTGCACCCAGACTACGGGGGGGGGGCGGGGCGGTGCAGGGAATGGTGAAACAAAATAAAAGGATGCTGCTATGCTTTTGCTTCTTTGCTTCCATTTTCATTCCTCTACATCAGTTCCTCCCCTCCCCCCTAGAATCCATGAGACAATCCTGAAATCACTTATATATTTACTCAAACTTATAAAGGAAAGCTAAGCACCTACATGGAAAATTGGAATTTAAGTAAACTTTTTCAGAAAAAGAGTCTGAACAAAAAATTATGTGACTGCCACTTGGTGAGCTCTTGTGCCACATTGAAAATGAAAGTGAAGACAACAGTGTAGCAAAATAAAAAATGTTTATATTACTAAGTAGAGTAACACATATGATTACAAAATACAGTAAAAAGGGTGGAAGAAAATAATAGACCAAAACCAGAGATCTCTCTCTCTCTCTCTCTCTCTCTCTCTCTCTCTCTCTCTCCAATTAATCCACAGTTCACGAATAGGAATTTATTTCTATAGCTTACCAATCTTTCTCTTCCCAGTATAACTTTTACTATGAAGCCTCGTTCCTTGCCATTTAGGCTTTTTCAAAGGTATTTTTTAAACATTTTTATAAAATGCTGCTACTTAAAAGTAGCTTAAAATTTCAGTAAAGTTCTCTTAGTCTAAAATGAAGTTAATTTTTCCCCAAAAGTACTAAACTATCACCAGTAGAAGTTCCTAATGGAATTATGCCAAATAGTGACAAATTCCCTGGTGACATTCCATGACTCATTAAAAGAAAGAATAAGTATCATGCCCTTTGGGTGGAAAGACTAGTTTAGCCAGATTACCCAAGCACAGAGTTACTAGTACTAATAACATCTCATAGACCTTAAAAAAAAAACAAACTTTGTACATTGTACTTTGATGGAAGTGTTTAATAATTTAACACTCTAACACAAGGCAAATGATCATATTTAGAAGCAGCAACAACAATCCAAAATCTAAATTATCATGATATGATTTTTCTCAATACAAGCCAAAGGCCAAGTGTTTCTAAAGCAACTGTTGTCAAAAGTTTCTCCCCACCCCACACATTTCAAAGCTATCTTCAAATTTTCCACAGTCTTATCTGATCTTAGGAATAGGAAATATTCTGTTAAAGAAAACACAGCAGGAGCTTCCCTGGTGTCGCAGTGGTTAAGAATCTGCCTGCTGGGCCTCCCTGGTGGCGCAGTGGTTGAGAGTCCGCCTGCCGATGCAGGGGACACGGGTTCGTGCCCCGGTCCGGGAGGATCCCATATGCCGCGGAGCGGCTGGGCCCGTGAGCCATGGCTGCTGAGCCTGCGTGTCCGGAGCCTGTGCTCCGCAACGGGAGAGGCCACAGCAGTGAGAGGCCCGCGTACTGCAAAAAAAAAAAAAAAAAAAAGAATCTGCCTGCCAATGCAGGGGACACAGGTTCGAGCCCTGGTCCAGGAAGATCCCACATGCCACGGAGCAACTAAGCCCGTGCGCCACAGCTACTGAGCCTGTGCTCTAGAGCCTGCAAGCCACAACTACTGAGCCCACGTGACACAACTACTGAAGCCCACGCACCTACAGCCCATGTTCCGCAACAACAGAAGCCACCACAATGAGAAGCCCCCACTCGCCACAACTAGAGAAAGCCTGCGCACAGTAGCGAAGACCCAACACAGCAAAAAATAAATAAATAAAATAAATTTTTTAAAAAAAGAAAGAAAGAAAACACAGCGAAGTCTAAGTAATTGGATAACTGAAAAAAAAAATTTCCATGTCAAAAATCACCATACAGGGCCTCCCTGGTGGCGCAAGTGGTTGAGAGTCCGCCTGCCGATGCAGGGGATACGGGTTCGTGCCCCGGTCTGGGAGGATCCCATATGCCGCGGAGCGGCTGGGCCCGTGAGCCATGGCCGCTGAGCCTGCGCGTCCGGAGCCTGTGCTCCGCAACGGGGGAGGCCACAACAGTGAGAGGCCCGCATACCGCAAAAAAAAAAAAAAAAAAAAAAATCACCATACAAATTTAAAAGGCATTGGGAATTCCCTGGTGGTCCAGTGGTTAGGACTTGGTGCTTTCACTGCCCAGGCCCGGGTTCAATCCCTGGTCAGGGAATCCCACAAGCTGCTCGGTGCGGCCAAGCAAAAATTAAAAGGCAAACAAATACTCTTATAAACCTTTAAAACAAGCCACCCACCCCGCAACCCACACAATTCAAAATTGTCAAGAAGTGTTCAATTTTATTGGGAATTTTTAAAATAAAATTATATCTGTCTTTTTCTTTTAATATTTATTTATTCATTTATTTGGCTGCGCCGGCACTTAGTTGTGGCACGCAGGATCTTCCTTGTGGCATACGGGATCTTTAGTTGTGGCGTGCGGGATCTAGTTCCTGACCAGGGATGGAACCAGGGCCCCCCTGCACTGGGAGCGCGGAGTCTAACCACTGGACCACCAAGGAAGTCCCTAAAATTATTTCTTTTTACCTTGCAGAATCAAACATTTTTAGAAGTCCCTGGTAGTAAGCATGTAATAAAAAATGGAATTTTAATACAGTGATAGTGGGACTATAACCTTCCTAGCAGGTAACTGGTGATAGTTGTTAGGAAGCTCAAAAGGGTACAAACTTCCAGTTATAAGATACGTAAGTACTGGGGGTGTAATGTACAACATGATGACTATAGCTAAGACTGCTGTATGGTATACTTGCAAGTTGCTAAGAGAGCAGATCCTAAAAGTTCTCATCACATGGAAAAAAAGTCTTTATTTTTCTTTTTTTGGAGTAACTATATAACACAATGACTGTAAACTATTTTTACTGTAGTAAGCATTTCACAATATATGTAAGTCATTATACTGTATACCTTAAACTTAGTCCTGTATATCAGTTACATCTCAATAAAACTGAAAGAAAAAGAAGAACCTCAAAAAATGTTTTATCTTCTTTGATTCAACAATAACCACTCCTAGAGATTTATCCTAAGAGAAATAATAAAGGATTATGTGTAAATATTTTTCATAGGAAAATCCACAGAAGCATTAGCTATAATTTAAATAATTTGTAATATAAAAACAACCTGAAGTCAAAAATTGGGGGAATCCTATGGTATCAATATTTGCATATGAAAGAATGCTATGTATCAATGTAAAATACTTTGAGAGTATTTAATGACATGGAAAAATATTTACAATTTGTTCTTAAAAGATAAAATATTGTAAATATATCTAACTCTTAAAAACACATACACTACATGTATTTTTAAAAAGTGAAACCAAAAAATTTGGCCTAAACCTCTAATCTATCTTCCAGTTCAAGGTGCCAGCATGAGCACATGTGTTTATCTCTTCTCCTTCCTAATAACTTTATTAAATAAGCTTTTCTAAAGAAATTTTAAAATAACTTTTTAATTAAAAATATTTTTTAAAAAGCCTAGGTAGATTGCCCATGGTTCTGAAAAGATGGAAAACGGATGGAGGAATGTGAATTGATTAGGCACAGTGGAGGGAGAAGAGCAGAATACTCACAGAGGGGGTGCAGCGGGCGAGGAAGGCTAATCTTCTGGGCAGAACCCCAGAGAGGCGCCAGTTCAGTGACCGTCGTAGTGAGAAGTGGGACTGAAAACATCTGTCATAGCAAGAAGTCAACAGAGAATGTCTAAAGTTGATAAACCAAAAAATAAACACTATAAGCATATTATTTAGAACATGGAGTTAAGCCCCAGGAAATCTGAACCAAAAAGGTTTTTTGCAAAGTAGTTGCCTGTGGAGAGTGGGGCTCTTCATTATTAGGCCTTTTGTATCACTGATATTTGATTACTTGATTTTTTAAGCTAAGTGTGTGTATAATATTGATTTTAAGTTTTCATCTTTTTTTATTTTATACTTTGCTCATTTTCCTTTTAATACACAACCTCCTACGTTCTACTTCCTTCCCACTAAGGCAGAGGCTGTATGCACCTCATTTAGCAGTGTTTTTCAACTATAAGTTATGCAGTCATGAAACAGATCTAGTGGGATATAAACAGCATTTCTTTTTCCTAATAAAAGGAAAAATAAAATAGAGATATTGTTGGTGAAGCTTTCATTTCAATTATAAATGTTTACTTAAATGTGTGTACTGGGGTACTATGAAACATCTCTTTCTCGTGTGTCTATTCTCAACCCAGCACCCAGAACAATCCTGTCAAACTGTGAATTCAGATCATGTTACTACTCCAATGGCTTTGAGTTCTGCCTCACAGTAATGAACAGCCTGCATAATTGCCTAAAAGGTCCTTTAGAATCAACCAGTATCTTCAATCTTCTACTTGCTACCTTGTACACTTGGCTTCAGCTAATTGCTCTCCCTCATCTTCCTCTGACATTCAAGACTATCTCCACTTCAGGGCCTTTGTGTTTGCTGTACCCTCTGCATGATTCCCTTCCTCAGCTAATTCAATTATTTAAATGTCACCCTATTTTAAATCATAACCCTCATACTCTTACGCTTTACTCCCTATTTTATCCCCTTACTCCTTATTAGTCTTCCTAGTCCCTATTTTATTCCATTTTATGGATACTTCCCCCACAGCATACAACTTTCTATTAATTTTGTTTATCTCCCCTACCCCCACTAGAATGCAAGCTCTAAAAGAACATGGATTTTTGTTTGTTTGCGGATGTAGTCCAGCACCTGTTACAGTCCCTGGCATGCAGCAGGCCCTCTGTAAGTATCTGCTGAATTAACAGATTAGATAAAACATATGTATCATCTTAGGAATTGCCAGATTATTGGCAATCAAGCACAACAGTTTGGAACCTTTAAGAAATTCTGGTGATTTCAATTTTAAGGATAAGCTATGACTTAGACTCTGGAGTGGTAAATTCAGGTTATTCACAATACTGAGTATGTTGCTGGCATACTGGGCCATAATGAATGTGCAAGTCTGTTGAAATAATTAAAACAACCTTTCTTAACATCAAAAGTAAAATTTTAAATGCTGGTATTTTTGCCACCATTTAAAAAAATGGGAGAACCTATCCCCTACAGAGCTAAGATACTTTAAAGTACAGAAGTCTTATACCTTTTTAAATATGTCACAGTGAAAGTCTCATGCTCAGTAACCACAATTTGCACACATTCACAATTTTCACTATTTCCTTCAACCCCGAATGGAGATCAAGGGGCACGCTGTTGATCACCTTCATTTCTTCAGAATAAAACAAAGAGCAAGTTAGCATTCCTGTGAAATTCACATAGCAGGTCTTTTACTGTGGCACATACGGATGACAGAGCCTCTGTCAGTCATGATTTTTTTTCAATGAATTTTTTTCTAGTCTACATTACAACTCACTGGATAAAAAAAGAAATCTTCAACAGATTTTCAATGATTAATAAGAAAAATCCTTGAACACTTCTCCCTCATACACACCGAAGCACACATGGCAAAACAGATTTCTACTGAGTTAAAAAGAAGCAGCTTAGGGCTTCCCTGGTGGCGCAGTGGTTGAGAGTCCGCCTGCTGATGCAGGGGACACAGGTTCGTGCCCTGGTCCGGGAAGATCCCACATGCTGCAGAGCGGCTGGGCCCGTGAGCCATGGCCGCTGAGCCTGCGCGTCCGGAGCCTGTGCTCCGCAAAGGGAGAGGCCACAACAGTGAGAAGCCCACGTACCGCAAAAAAAAAAAAAGAAGCTTATCCAACTGCAAAAAGAAAAGAAAAGTCTTTAAACCTGCAAATGAATAACAGTTTTTCCATATTTCGTGCCATTAATAAAGCACACTTGGTATTCCCTGGTGGCACAGTGGTTGAGAGTCCGCCTGTCGATGCAGGGGACACAGGTTCGTGCCCTGGTCCGGGAAGATCCCACATGCTGCGGAGCGGTTGGGCCTGTGAGCCATGGCCGCTGAGCCTGCGCGTCCAAAGCCTGTGCTCCGCAAAGGGAGAGGCCACAACAGTGAGAGGCCCGCGTACGGCCCAAAACAAACAAACAAACTAAATAAATAAGCACACTTAACAGCATGACTTGACAAAAAAGTTTCACTAATCACTTGTTTTTTGTGTTCCTGGAGAATAAATTTTGATATTAGCTGCTTTGCAACTGGTTCTACCCATCCATCTTCTCAAAAAACAATGTGGTTTTACCTGTTTTTACCACAAGAAGTAAAGGCTTTTTTAAAGAGGGAAATAAACGAGACAAGCTGAAAGGGCAGCTCACAGACATAAATAAATAAAACTGAATGAAGTACTCAAGCCACTGGCACAATGAAAACTACACAGCATAAAGGAAGTAGCAGACCTGATGTTGATGAAAAAAAATTTATGAAATGAAAGAGAACCCCAAGAAAATTACCCAGAACACAGCAGAAGAGAATGAAGGAAGCATTTAGAAAAATAAAATGAAGACAGGAAATGAAGATGAACAATCATAAAACTGATGTCTTTTGAGGAAAAATAAAGATGAAAGCATATTACAAGATATATAAGAAAATATTCCTGAATCACAGATTGAAACGGCTTACCATGTAACAGGAAAATGTAATAGAGAATCACAGCAAGACCGAGATATATCCTGATGAAGTTACTGAACTTCAAGGATAAAGAAAGAATTCTACCAATACCCAGGCAGAAGTAGGTCACCTACAAAGGGAAAAAAAATGTCAGGCTGGCCCCAGACTTCTCTAGAATAACCCTAGATGCCAGAAGATAATGGAGAAATGTCTACTGGGTATTAAGGGGAAGGCAACATAGCTCAAAAATTCTATAACCAGCCAAAATATAACTTCACTTGTGAAATCCTCCAACATTTTTAAACATACTAGATTCCTGAGAATAGAGCAAACAACCACTCCTCAAATAGAAAAATCTACTTGCTAAACATAATAGATTTAAGAATATTAAAGCTATACCTTTATAATAATAGCCACAGAACTATAAACTACCATATTCCATCTATTCTAAGATGCACTTTTTTTTCACATTTTAGTATATCTGAAATTAGCATGCATGTTACAATTAATGGCATGTCACAGTTTCTTTGACAGAACTTAACCATGTTAGTGGTTGTCATACAATCTTACAATCAATGGTACTTAAGACATAATGAAATACAGTATAAACTTCCAAAATGAGAGAAGGGAGAGAAAATAAAGGCACTAAACCATGTAGTTTAACACAGAAAAAAGAAAACCGAACAAAAAGACAGGCAATGAAAAGAACAGTATTACAGAAGCAAAACCAAACATACAATATTAATGTAAATGATTAAAAGCATCTCAGATTGGGTCCAAAAAGACTAACCTTTCTTTATCCAACTATATGGGGTCTACATGAGACAAACCTAAAACAAAGACTTTGAGAGGTTAACAATAAAAGGTTAGACATAAGTATAAGCAAGCAAGTATAAACACTCTTATCAGTTGAATTCAAAGTAGAGGGGCTTCCCTGGTGGCGCAGTGGTTGAGAGTCCGCCTGCCGATGCAGGGGATGCGGGTTCGTGTCCCGGTCCGGGAAGATCCCACATGCCACGGAGCGGCTGGGCCCGTGAGCCATGGCCGAGTGAGAGGCCCGCGTACCGCAAAAAAAAAAAAAAAAAAAAAAAAAGCAAAGTAGAAGAGCATTAAAGGTGGCAAAAAGGGTCACTTTTCAGAATGCTCAAGATTACAATCCATAAAGAAGATATAATGTATATAAAACTATGTACACCAAAACCTTCTCCCTCTCTCCATATATATATTTGGAGCCCAAACTTTAAAGAAATATGAGAAAACTGGGCAGAAATAAAAGTAGAAGGCAATCACCATTTCAGTCTTTAAAGACCAAACAGATAAAACGATAAAACGGCTGAACAACATATAATGGGATGAGATAAAATCCCTATGGAACAGTTTAGAAAAACTGATTGTCTATTTAGGCCATAACACCTAAAAATTTAAGAAAGCAGAAATAATAGAGACCACCATCTGAAAATGAAACAATTAAACTACTCCCCTTAGTGGAAGAGACTTGACCATTTATGTACTATCTCTCCCTAAACTACTCCATTCAAAGATGGAAATCAAAATTAATACAGATAAATAAATAACAATTATAAAAACTACCTATATAAAAAAACGTTTGATACATAAATAAAGCTATACTCAGAGGAAGATCCACAGCCTAAATAGTATCAACTGATCAAGAATTAAAATTAAATATTAAGCATTCAACTCAAGGTTAGAAAGTAAATAGAACTAAAAAAGCAAGCAGAATAGGGAGGGGGGATATGGACGGGGAGGTTTGGGGTTAGCAGATGCAACCAACAACATATAGAATGGATGGACAAGAAGGTCCTACTGTATAGCACAGGGAACTATATTCAATGGGTCCTGGGATAAACCATAATGGAAAAGAATATATAAGTGTGTGTGTGTGTGTGTGTGTGTAACTCAGTCACTGCTTACAGCAGAAATTAACACTGTAAATCAACTATGCTTCAATTTTAAAAAGCAGAATAAAGGAATTAAAGAAATTCATAAGTTACTCAATTAGAAATCAGAAGCTGGTAGATTTAATTCTAAAACCTACGAGCTGCATTTTGAAGGGAAGGGGAAAAACTCTAACAGATAAACCATTAGCTAGACTAAAAAAACAATTATATAAAATTAGAACTGAAAAAGAAGCAGTAAGATGATACAGAGGAAACCAAAATAAGTTTCCAGTAAATTTTAAGTTACTAAATTTTTAAATGTAGATAAAATAAATGGTTTTCTAGGAAAATACAAACTGTCAAGTGGAATCAAGTAGAATTAGAAAGCAAACACCTCAATAACCTCCAAAGAACCAAGCTGCCAAAGAGTTATCTCTCCAACAACTCCGAACACCAGTCCTGGACATGTTCATAGTAAATTCAAAAGGTAGTTCCTTTATTAAAGTATATCCAGAAACAAAAGTCTTCTACATTTCGTGGAGCCAATCGTGCACAGACAGCACAGAGGATACTCTTTGACAAAAATTCTAAATAACAGCAAACACTAATATATAGTATTTACTATATTCCAGACACTGGTCTAGATAGGCAATGTATGTAACATCAACTCATTTACTCTCAAAACAATCTGACAAGCTGGAGAACCAAAATATTTAACAGCAGGTACAGAACAGTCACCAACCCATCAGAAGCATGCCAGAACTAGGCTATGCTGGAAGGGCCATCCCAGAGGCCCTCTTTTTTTTGCCACACAATACCCCTTTAGTGGCTAGATCACAAGGAGGAAGGGTAACAGCCAAGGAAGGGAGCAAGTAGCTTAACAACCTGTACATCACATTAGTGCTGGTGCCTACTGACTGATTACCACTACCTGCTTATGAGCTGAGAACTATCTGTTATCTCCACTTTACAGCTGAGGAAACAGAAACAGAAAAGTTAGATAACAGAGAGGCTAGGGCACTTAACTTCTAAGCTATACTGCCTTTCTAAAATAAAAAATACTAGTAAATATAATCCAACAGTAAATTTAAAAGGTATCAATCTTCCACAAATTTAAGGGAGGCTCAATCTTTTGAGCTAACATCATATTAAGATCAAATGAGAAAAGGCATTTGTTTTTACTGTTGAAAACTTTTCATAAAATGGCAATATAAGGACTTCCCTGGCTGTCTGGTGGTTAAGACTCCATGCTTCCACGGCAGGGGGTGTGGTTTCGATCCCTGGTCAGGGTACTAAAATCCCACATGCCGCACAGCAAAGCCAAAAAACTTTTAAAAATAAAAAGCTAAAAGAAATGCAGGTATTAGGGCTTCCCTGGTGGCGCAGTGGTTGAGAGTCTGCCTGCCGATGCAGGGGACACGGGTTCGTGCCCCGGTCCGGGAAGACCCCACATTCCACATGCCGCGGAGCGGCTGGGCCCGTGAGCCATGGCCGCTGAGCCTGCGCGTCCGGAGCCTGTGCTCTGCAACAGGAGAGGCCACAGCAGTGAGAGGCCCGTGTACCGCAAAAAAAAAAAAAAAAAAGAAAGAAAAAAAAAAAGAAATGCAGGTATTAAAGAAAACAGCAATATACATTCCCGATATTAAAAGGAAAGAGAATCCTAATAAAATAGAGGTGGATATAGCACCAATATTTTTAAGAAAGACATACCATATAATACACATGCAGCTGTATACTGTGCATATTCAAAAAGATTTTATGTACACAAATAATACATTAAGCCAGTAAGGCAAAAACTAGAAGTATTCCCATTGAAGTCAGGTAACAAAACAAAACAAGGATTCCCCTCCATGACAACCATTATGAAAGAAAGGAAATGAAGATGAGCAATCATAAAACTAATGTTCTTTGAGGAAAGAAAAATGAAAGCATATAACACGAATAGTTTTAAAAAACTAATAATAATAATAAGTAATAGTAAAACATTTAACAATGTTTTAGAAAAATTAAGCAATGTACTCCGGTTTAAAAAAATATTTCAAGAGGAGATATGAATATGATTATTGCATAGCTAGGAAAGCTAACAAAACCAAATGAAAAACTAAACAAAGCAGGCAATTACAAAATTAAACAAATTAACAGCTTTCGTATACATAAATACTAGCTAATCAAAAAAAAAAAGTGGAAAAATAATCCTGTACCCAGAAGCAATTCAAGTCTAACAGAAAAATGTAGAGCCTGTTTTAAATATAAATAATTAAAATGCCCACTGAAAGCTAGGAATACATAGGAAGCCAGATTTCGTTCTTGGAAAAGATACCAACACTGTAAAGATGTCAAATCACCCTTAATCAACCTATAAATTCAATGCAGTGCACTTGATCAAAACTGCAAGGTATTGGGGGGCAGGGTGAGGGATAGCGGTGAGTAAAACTTGACAAACTCTGGAGCAAAAAGATGCCAGTATTATCAAAATAACAGCATTAATATTTGTATTTTAATTGAAGTGTTAAGAATTTTTAACAATTCGTAGAATTTGTAAAAATAATCATCTCAATGCAAAAAAATGTTGTGAAATACCAAGAAAATGTAAACTTATTAAAATAAATGTTAAACATACAATCCAATATTAACTGATAAAACTAAGCTATTCAAAACTAAAACATTAATTAAAAATTTACTTAAAATACACATAGAAAGAAAAATATTTCAAGATTGAGCTAAAAAAATACAGCTAAAATATCATTTGAATTGTAAATATTCAGAGACAAATTTTTATAGGTGCTACAACTATTCTAACTACAACTTTGAATAATCCCATCTCTTATTCAGAGAGGCTGAGAGCTGCAGTTTTTGTCTCAAATAGTGAGCCTACTAAAATAAGAGTCAGATCATCTCTCTCCTCTGCTGAACACACGTGTCGGCTCTCCACCTCACTTAGAGCGAAAGCCCACGTCCTTATAATGGCCCACGATGCCCAACAGGACCTGGCACACATCTTTCCCTTTAGCTGTCTGACCCCATCTCCTACCTCTTTTCCCACTGCTCACCTTAATCTTCCCACATCAACAAGTCTAGCATCCCATTAACAGAAGTTCCAAAAAGAGATAACAGAAAACAGAAAGAGGAATGGATACATACATACATACACACAATTTTCCCAGAACTGCAAGACATAAAATTGATAATAGGGCCCTCAAAATGCACAAAACATTAACAGAAAGGCTCACACTAAGAGCAAAATAAAATTTCAGAACACCAAATCCTAACAGCTTCCAGACAGAAAAACAGTTGACTTTTTTTTTCTAATCAAAACTTCAACATTAGTCTTGAACTTTCCAAATGAGAAGAGACACAGGCAGCTGTTGTTATAATCTCTTTACAACTGATTTTTAAAATTCTCTTTGTTTATAACTGATAAAAATAAGATGATGTATAAATGAAAAACTTTCTAAAATTACAATAACTAACATAGTATAATCTGGACTAAGAACAGACTTGGAGATCTAGAGAAGTGTCCAGAAATGAACCAAAATACACATGGAAATTTGGTATATGATAAATTTGATAGCAGTTCAAATCAGGAGAGAGGAAAATGAATAAGTCAAAAATGGTGTGTTAGGACAACTGATTCATTAAAGAAAAAAGTCAATCTCTACCAAATTCCTTACAACAACAAAAAAGTCAAGATGGATAAAAAAATTTACTGTAGAAAATAAAACCATTAAAGTACAGAAAGAAAATATGGGAGAATGAGCAACATTTTTTAAATCCTGGTTTAGAAAAAGTCTTAGGGGGACTTCCCTGGTGGCGTAGTGGTTAAGAATCCGCCTGCCAGTGCAGGGGACATGGGTTCGATCCCTAGTCCGGGAAGATCCCACATGCCATGAAGCAATTAAGCCTGTGCACCACAACTACTGAGCCTGTGCTCTAGAGCCCACTCACCACAACTACTGAGCCCACACTCCACAACTACTGAAAAGTAGCCCCCGCTCGCCACAACTAAAGAAAGCCCACAGGCAGCAACAAAGACACAACGCAGCCAAAAAACAATTAATTAATTTTTTTTAAACCCAAAAAAATTCTTAGGGACTTCCCTGGCGATCCAGAGGTTGGGACTTTGCCTTTCAACACAGGGGTTGCAGGTTCGATCCCTGGTTGGGGAACTCGGATCCCACACACCTCATAGCCAAAACACCAAAACATAAAACAGAAGAAATACTGTAACAAATTCAATAAAGACTTTAAAAATGGTCCACATCAAAAAAATTTAAAAAAAAGAAAGAAAAAGTCTTAAATCAGATACAGAACCCAGAAGCCACAAATGAAAACTTTAAATACAATACAAAAACTCTAAACTTCTGAAAGGTTTAAGAGGGAGAAGAGGAGGAATCCGTTAAGACAAACTAAGAAGCAAACATTTGCACGCATGACAGAGGTAATCCCTAAGTAAGTACAGGGCACTGACAAAAAAAATAAGATGAGATCCAACAAGTGCACAGTGGAGTAAATACAAATGTCCAATAAATACATGAACAACTGTTTAACCTATTTCAAAATTGTAGATATCACTTATATCTTAAGATTGTAAAGTGAGTCTCAGTTATAACCAGAATTGGCCGAGATGTGAGCCAATAAGCAGTAGGTAGAAATGTCACAATTTAATTTTTATAGAAAGCAATTTGGTATTATTAAACCACACTTTTCACCCTTTCATTTAAATTCCATTTTTAGGAATTTGTTCTACAGAAAAACTGGCACCATTGAGAAAATTATCACTTAATTTCTCCTAATGTATCATACTTCTAAAGTTTAAAAAAATTTCTTATCAGTCATATTCACACATAGAATTCACACATACTTTTACAGTATTAGCCTCTCAAAAATATTTGCTCCTCTTTTACAACTTCCTATTTGTTGTACTTCCTAGAAGATATCTTCAATTTTATCTTCTAAGAGCTCCTTTCCTTCTTTACAGAATTCTGCTCCTATTTACAAACTTAATCTTCGTTATTAACTTTTTTTCTTTTTTAAATGTTTCCTTCTCCATGTCTGAGGTATATTTCCTCCTAGTTGTTTTCTATCTCCACTGACTTCTTTCATATGAGGAAACATTATTTTACTTATCTGATAAAACTTGACTGTCCATATTTAAGAGTAGACGACTAAAATGAACAGGGGGACTGGAAACTGAGCACATGGGTAGGAGGTAAGGATTGACAGCTTCGTGTACTGTAAGATGCTCTGGCTTGTGTCTGGGTGAAAAAGAGTATCTCAATGTAGCTTTAATTTGTGCTTCTATGAAGTCTAGCACCTCCAATATTTTTCAAAGTCATCTCTAATTTTCCATAAATAGACTGTTCATGCCCTTGTCCTTTTTATCTAGTGGATCCTTGTGCTCATTTATTTTTAAGAAATTTATTTTAAGATTTTATTTCAAGATAATTTGACTTTACCTGTCTGGTAATTCTTAACAAAATTAATTTTAATTTTAAAAACTAAGAACAGGGCTTCCCTGGTGGCACAGTGGTTACGAATCTGCCTGCCAAGGCAGGGGACATGGGTTAGAGCCCTGCTCCGGGAAGATCCCACATGCCATGGAGCAACTAAGCCCATGTGGCACAACTACTGAGACTGCGCTCCAGAGCCTGCAAGCCACAACTACTGAGCCCAAGTGCCACACCTAGTGAAGCCTGTGTGCCTAGAGCCTGTGTTCTGCAACAAGAGAAGCCACCCAATGAGAAGCCCAGGCACCAAAATGAAGAGTAGCCCCCGCTTGCTGCTTAGCCTGCACGCAGCAACAAAGACCCAACGCAGCCAAGAAACAAAGGAAGAAAGGAAGAAAGATTTTTAAATTTAAAAATAAATTAATTAATTAAAACTAAGAACATAAATTGTTCACAGTATTTTTCTCTCTGCTTAACAGCTTTTCTTCACTTCTATATTCCTATGCTTTTTAAGCATATTCTCTTTCATAATTAAAAAAAGTAATTTGTTTATATGGTTGGTTACCATAGCTTTCTGCTTCACCCTCTCACCCTTTTCCACTTCCTACCCACCTCACCCACAAACTTCCAAAGGATTCACTGGTGGACAAAAAGAAAGAAAAGGAAGGGGGGGAATAATCCCTGCTCTGAGACATTTATTTGGATTTAATTTTAACCTGAACTATTTATAGCACTACTCTTTCCTACCTAACACACTACCTACTCTCTCCTACCTTGTAATGCATGCTGTTATCTAAATTATCCTCACAAACATTTCTATCTTCCATTTTCAAGGGCCATCCCACAATGCTGCTTCCTCCATGAACCCTTTTTAACTGAAGGTAGTCTCCACCTCTTATAAAAACCTACAGCATCGCAACTTTTATCTTTCTTATGGTATATTACTCCCCTTAGTTTGATATGGTTTTGTCGACTACAGGATCCATGTCTAAATATTTATTTTATATCTCAGAATATTGTCCAGTGTTGAACATTCAGTTAGCAAATGATGGGTGCTCGAAAACATAATTTTATAAACGTTTTTATGCTTTATAAATATAAAAATAATTTAGGTCCAAAGGTATTTCAAACAGTAAATTTTAAATTCTATCAATTATCAGCCCCTGATTCAAATCAACTCCTCTTTAACCTTCCTCTGTCTAGTTTCCAACTTTCCCAGATCATTTAAAAGCCTCCTAAAGGTTTTTACATCCTAGGTCTTGTCTTACCAAATCTACATACCTTAGTCCTATTACTTCTTACACAACAACCCAGTCAGAACCTGCGATTCTGTATGCCAAGATCTGATTCTCTATCAGAGAAACCCTGCCTCTAACAGAAGCTCTGCGTTCTCTGATCAGACTTCTCCACATTTCTCTTTTTCTGCTTTCACCCCCCCCATATCACCCTAAAATGACACTGATGTACTTATCAATTTTAAATATTCTCTATCTCATTTTCAAAATATGAATATACCTAAAGCCAGGTGAGAGTCTGAGCAGATTTCCCAAGCATCTCCAGTTTCCAACTCTCCCTCTAATACTCCTGTATTAAGTGCCCCAGCTTTAAAACTGGTCCTAAAATTGCAATTACAGTTTATATAGATATATATTATTTCTCTGCTACGTCTATCCTAAGCAAAGTATAAAAAGAATTCTATTTTCCATTAAGCAATGCTACAATTTTGGTAAAGAGACTTTTACCCACATATTAAAGAAAACGGACCACCTTCAAAGCCATAACATAAAATTACAATGTTTCTGATTAGATCTATGAATATCTTGTCTTTCTGTGATACGCTTTAAGTTAATATTCTGTGTGAGTAGCACCTCTAGTGGCCACCAGCATCTTTGCAAAGAAACGATAGCATAACCAGAAATTACTGAGTTTGAGCCAGGTGGATCAATTCAGTAAAGTGAAAACCCAGTATTTCCAGAGAATTACACACACAAAAGATTTAACTGGTCATGTAAATAACACTGTGAGTTTATAAACAAATATTACCGCCTTAACAATTTCATACACCAAATTGTTTATAGTTACCTCTACAAGTGATGATAATAGTCAACACTTACTGAGTGCTTTGCTATATTCTATAATCATCCCTTTACAAGTATTAACCTATTTAATACTCACAAAAATCCTATGAGGTAAGTACTAAAATTTTCCACACTGTATACAAATCCAATGTCTTCCCTGAATCTCTGCCCATAGACTCATTACTCCACCTTCTCGCATGTTACTCTAGATGAGCTAGCTGCCCATGCTCCTAGCTAAGGCTTCCAAACTGGGCAGTAATTAGATCCCATCTAATTTCCTCACTCAGACATTGCTCCAGAAATTCCTACCCTCTCCTGTGTCATCAATTCTTCCCTCTCTACTGAATTCAATCCCATCAACATACATGCTATCATTTTCCAACCTTTACAAACACAAAAATGAAGCCCACACTTGCTGCAGTTACTGTCCCATTTCTCTGCTGCCCTACCTTAAAAGCACAACTTCTAGGAGTCACCTGCATTCCCTTTCTCCAGTTCCTTTCCTTCTGTTCACTTAAGCTCACACCAACCTGGCTTCTGCCCCCACCAGTGGCACTTAAAACTGTCCTTTTCAAAGTCTCCACTCACCTCAAGTAATCATTTATCTGTCCTTGTCTTACCTGACCTCTTATTTGACACAGCTGATCTCCCTCCCTCCCTGAAATTTCTTCACTTGGCTTACAGGCCACCCACCATATTTTGGTTTTCCACTTACCTCCCTGACCATGCCCTCTCACACTCCTTCTGTAGTTTCTGATAATTTCTCTGACTTCTTAATGCTGGTGTGTCCCAAGATTTGGTCCTTAATTCTCTTCTCTTACTGACCCCAACCAGTCTCATGGTTTATTTACAATCTATGCACTAACAATTCCCCAGTTTATGTCTCTAAGCCATACCTTTTCACTGACTTCCTGATCATATATGATAAACTGACTATAAGGCTTTTCTACTTCAATGTCTAATAGGCTGTTCAAAATCAGTGTATCCAGGGCTTCCCTGGTGGCGCAGTGGTTGAGAGTCCGCCTGCCGATGCAGGGGACACAGGTTCGTGCCCCGGTCTGGGAAGATCCCACATGCCGCGGAGTGGCTGGGCCTGTTAGCCATGGCCGCTGAGCCTGCGCGTCCGGAGCCTGTGCTCCGCAACAGGAGAGGCCACAACAGTGAGAGGCCCGTGTACCGCCAAAAAAAAAAAAATCAGTGTATTCAGAACTCAGCCCCTGGTAATCCCTCTACCTGGTCCTGCAATCTTTTCCATCGCAGTTAATGCCAACTCCCTCCTTTCAGTTGCTCAGGCCAAAAACCTTGAAGGCATCCTGGACACATTCTCTCCCACTCTCTCTCTCTCTCTCTCTCTCTCTCCACACACACACACACACACACACACACACACACACACACTCCTCCCCCCCCCCAAAATCTGGCTCATCAGTAAATCCTGACCACTCGATTTATCAAATATAACCAAAAATTCAACCATTTATCATCTCCACTGCCACCATTCTGGTCCAGGCCAATGTCATATCTCTTCTGGCTTATGCTAAAGTTTCATAGTCTATTTGTTTCTGCCCTTCTCTCCCTGCAGTCTATATACTCAGCATCACAAGTCAAGCGTGATCCTGTTAAAATGTAAATCAAATCATGTCAACTCCTATGCTGAAAACCTTCTAATGGTTTGTCTCAGCATAAAAGCCAAAGTTCTTCCCTATAAAGACCACACTATCAACCCTCACCTTGCTGTCTGCTGACAACCAGGCCCCTCCTCCCACCTCAGAGCCTCACTGCCTGGAAAGCTTGGCCCCCAGACACCGATGCTCCACCCTCAACTTTCCATCCTCTTTCCCCACTTATTTTCCCTTCAGGTAACTTATCACTAACACATCACATTTTAACTTAATTATCTAGTTTATTATCTGTCTTCCCACACTAAATGTAAATTCTGTGCCAGCAAGACTTTTATATTCTGTTCTTTAAAGTACTACAATGCTTATAAAAGTAGGCACTCAATATTTGCTAAATGACTATAGAATTAAATTTAGAGATTAAATTTGATATGTCAGCACTCTGAGTTGAAAGTGCTATGTGAGATAGTTTTTACATGATCCAATCACTTAAAAGCTATAAAGCTTTAAAACAAGGCCAAGTCCTCTTTTCCTATATAAGAGGGTGAGAGATTTCACTATACTCTTCTTCAAACCTTTTTTCAAGAAGGTGAAAAATACATATGATTGGTAAATTTCTCTTTGGTTGCAACAGATGTAAACTCTGGAGACTGAAGCTCCAGGGATGTCTCTGGAAAAAAACAGCAATGACTATTAGCCAAAAGAAAAAATTGAGGCAAACAAATACACTGGTGCTCCAGCAGGTTTCTAAAACAGCACTATGTCCTTCATTTATTGAAGGCAGAGCCAAAGTTATCCTCAACAGTAAATCAAGTTAATGAGGAATAAATAGCATAACAAAAAGCAACCAAAGAATAGCTAATTATTGCTATTAACACTAGAGCACACAACATAGCAGTCTGTACTTCAAAGGATCTCCGAATAAGAAGCCCAATCAATAATATGGAAAAAGGTTCTCTATACAGCTTGCCCTAGTACTGAAGCAAATGTCAAAAGGAATGGGTCTCAGAAGTTATTTTAATCTTATTTCTTTAAAAAAAAAAAAATCTTTAGCCCAACCATGAAACACACAAAACATGATGAGGCATGAATTTAAGTCTCACAGCTAATTCATATGATAAATACTATCCCCCAAAAGTTCTACTGGTCTTAGTCTGAGAAGACAACTCAAGAAAAAAATTTAACAATTGAGAAAACTCATTTGCCTCATATATAAAAACTGGATTTCATGCAATTCAGATAAGACCAAAGCATAAGCATATATGTCCCTTTTTAAACTTACCAAATTATCAGCAGAGTAGAATAGTAAAACGGTTTACCATGTACCCATGATCCAGGTTCAATTATCAATACATGGCCCATCTTGTTTATCTACTTCCCTACCCATACCCCCTCAACCTGGATTTTAAATTCCACCTGTCATACTAAAATTAAAAGTTCTAAAACATAACCACAATATTATTATCACAGCCTAAGAAAAATGAACAATTTATTAGTATCAGATACCCAGTGCTCAAATTTTCACTCTTCCTCCGTAAAGATTATTTTTACAGTTAGTTGGTTAGAATCAGGGTCCATCCAAACAAGATCCCTACACTGTATTTAGTTAATAATTTGTAGGTTTCCTGAGACTTTTTCTTTTCCTGTCACTTATTTGTTGAAAAAAAAAAAAGACACTTGTTCTATAGAATTTCTTTCTAGATTTTACTGATTGTATCCTACTGTGGTGTCTTTGAACATGTTTTCTGTACCCTGTGTTTCCTATAAATTGGTAGATCCAGAGGCTTGATCAGATTCAGATGCGAATTTTTTGCAAGAAAATTTCACAGCTGGGGCTTCCCTGGTGGTGCAGTGGTTAAGAATCCACCTGCCAATGCAGGGACACAGGTTTGAACGCTGGTCCAGGAAGATCCCACATGCTGCAGACGAACTAAGTCCGTGCACCACAACTATTGAGCCTGCACTCTAGAGCCTGTGAGCCACAACTACTGAGCCCGTGTGCCACAACTACTGAAGCCTGCACACCTAGAACCCGTGCTCCCCAACAAGAGAAGCCACCACAATGAGAAGCCTGTGCACTGCAACAAAAGAGTAGCCTCGGCTCGCCGCAAGTAGAGAAAGCCTGCGTGCAGCAACAGACCCAATGCAGCCAAATAAATAAATAAATAGATAAATAAATTAAAAAATAAAATTCTTTGTTGTTTTTTTTTTTTTGCGGTACGCGGGCCTCTCACTGTTGTGGCCTCTCCCATCGTGGAGCACAGGCTCTGGACGCGCAGGCTCAACGGCCATGGCTCACGGGCCCAGCCACTCCGCGGCATGTGGGATCTTCCCGGACTGGGGCACGAACCCGTGTCCCCTGCATCGGCAGGCGGACTCTCAACCACTGCGCCACCAGGGAAGCCCCAATAAAATTCTTTTTTTTAAAAAAAAGTATGCCCAACTGTCTATTTAACTAATAGACAAGTTCCATATGGCTATCTGCCCCTAGGTCTACCCTGCCACAGATTAAGGGGAAATAAAAGATGGGTGAGGAGCAGGCAAAATTCGGGGGGCGGGGGGGGAGGGCAAAGGATGCCATAACCTTAAGAAGAAACTTTAGGTAAAAATAAAGAATGGAACATACCAATTTCAAAGAACAAACCATGAATATACAGACAACACCAGAATTTTAAAAGTGATGAGCGTTAAGGGTGGGAAAACACTACAAATTTCCCGTCTTTAGAAATTTCCTACAATTCAAAATTCAAACAAGTTTTGCTTATTATATGCATTCATGTGCCAATGAAATAAAAGATCAAACTTCAACTTGAAAACATAATTATCTGAAAACTTTAAATCAGCTTTGCAAAATAAATTGATGCATAATTAAAGTCTGATATGATGCCATGTTAGGCCAGAGATCCAGAAAGAACAAGCAGAACGATAGCACCAACTGGGCAAGTGAGAAACACAGGCCCCAGCCTCGTAACAACAACCTAATGTTCGTTACTTTTTGAGGGGAGGGAGGACTGTCATTAGGTCTTCTCTGCAGTGTTTAGCAAAGGTAATCTTCTAAGAATCAAAAATCTTTTCAGGGAATTCTCTGACAGTCCAGTGGTTAGGACTCGACGCTGTCACTGCCAGGGCCGGGGTTCAGTCCCTGGTAGGGGAACTAAGATCCTGCAAGCCGCACAGCACAGCCCCCTCCCCCAAAATCTTTTCAAACCAAGCCCTAAGCAGATTCTAACGCCTTAAAAAGTATAATGTTGCTCAATTTGAATTTTAAACAGTACTGCTTCACTTTCAGTTTATAATAAGAACGAAGATTAAATTTGATTTGCCAGACTTTTTTCAAATTCAATAATCCTGGCTAATTTCCAACAATTTGTAAATATTTCATATGTATTACTTTCACTGATCACTTAAAAAGAGTTTAAAAATTAAGCATAAAGAAAATAAAGCTTCAACAATACTACCAAAAAAATTACTTCTAGCAATTATTTATCAGGCATAAAGCCAGCCACTGAATTACTGAATTATCTTTAGTCATAGTACCAAGAGACATTTGGTACAGCATTGTTTTTACTGAAAAAACCCCCCAATTAATGTTTACTGACAGTATTACTAAGACTTGTTTACTCTTCTAATAGTCACCTATTATACAACTCTCATCTTACAAGAGAAGATCTTGTTGATCTTCAGAACATGAAATCAGAGACAGCTTCAGTATGTAGATCCACAAGTAAAAATAGAACAGATTCCAGAGACTCAAACTGAGAAGGGAGAGGAAGAACACAGCCATCCTTTTTTAAGTAAACAACCTATGGTTCTATTCAAAATCATAATAGGTATTTCCCATAATATGAAATAGAAGTGTTGAATAATTCACGACTGCACTTTTCAAACTATTTTCACATTACGATTACTAATAGGATGCTCATATCTGCTATCGATGTTTCAACAATACAGTATTCAGAACTGCTACACAACTTACAACTTCTCTTTATAAAAATGACCATCCTTAAAATACAAATATCATTTACTGCCATTAATATGAAGACCAATTTTAATTCTCATCTTAGGTATATTTTCTACCTACTGAAAGAAGTCTTTACATGTAGATCATTCTTTTTACTAATCCAATAAATATCGAATATCAATGCAAGTCAACAGTAAGTATAGGGACTTCCCCAGTGGTCCAGTGGGTAAGAGTCCATGCTCCCAATGCAGTGGGCACGGTGTCTGATCCCTGTTTGGGGAACTAGATCCCGCATGCGTGCTGCAACTAAGAGTTCACGTGCTGCAACTAAGAGTTCACATGCCACAACTAAGAAGTCCATATGCACCAACTAAGAAGTCCGCATGCTGCAACAAAGATCCCACTAGCCACAACTAAGACCTGGTGTAGCCAAAAATAAATAAATAAATAATTTTTTAAAAATAAGTATGAACATTGTAGCCAGACCTCAACTGAAATAATCCTAAATATACAGATTACATAGCCAATGAACTCAGTTTTTATGGTCCTTCGAAGTAGGTAAGATACTGCAGTCTCATCTAGGTAACCTATACTTTCCACAGGAGTCTAGAAAGGAGGAACAGAGAAAAGAAGAAATATGCTTCAGAAAAAGATACTAAAGAGGAAGTAATACAACTGTAGAAATCCAAGAAAAAGACTGCTTAGCTCTTCTAATATAATCTTCCAGCAATTTCTTTTCTAACATCCCTTCCAGAGATTTAAACTTAGCAGCTACTTGAACAATGCCATCCATTCAACATGTATTTACTGAATGCCTAATATATGTCAAGCAAAGTACTGTTTTATGTGCTACTAATATAATGTAGTAGTCATTAAGTCTCTTTCTGATGAATGACTAGTTCAATTAACTCAAGATTTCTAGCAGCTGATATGAAAAAAGAACTATGATCAGAAAGCCACACAACTAAGTACCACTAAAGTTGAAAAAATTATTTTTCTAATTAAAAAGAATTATTTGCATTGCTAACAAAAAGAATGAACTTACTCTTTGAAGGTCCCCTTAAAAAGGACACTGTTATATACTATCTTCACAACACCCAGAATGAATTTCACAAGGCTGCTGCTGACAGCACTCTCTCCACAGGTGGAGACAGCAGTGATTTCACCCAAAGCCCATTTCAGTAAAGACACCTCTGTGGAGGGCGGTGTGCGGCAGGGTAGGTGCACAGCGCTCTACAGAGTCTGAGGATGCATTTAAGGGTATCCATAACAATGATATTTAATTTGTTGAGGGGGAGAGGGAATAAAGGGAGATCAGCAGGCAGGTGGTTTCAAAACTCAGAATCTAAATTAAGAGACAGATCTTCCTCTCTCTCCACTAAATGCACAGATAATTTTGAATAGAAAAGTTCAGAGGATTCCAGACTACAATATCCATTTAAGAACCCGAGAGGAAGGGATTGACCCCAGAATCTTTAGTCAATTCTCAAAAAATGTAATTTAATCTTGGTAATCTTAACTGAATATGGTAGCAGCAAATATCAGACTATACTCACTGACCAGTTACCTATAATGCAGATACATATACTCTATGTGGCCAACAGAGAATAAACACCTAGTGCAGAGCACACATCTTCCAGAAAGCCTTAATGAGGTCTTACTACTGAAGAGAAGACTATTCCAATGGATAATTTAAATGGCTTAATACTCTTCACTGACTCATGCCACCACCACCCCTAGCCCTTCCAGATCTCTTAGTTTATTTCCCCAAATGTCCTGGCCTTTTCAAACATCTGGCTAGTTCCTATAATTATCCTTTAGTCTTAGCTTAGATATCACTTCCTAAATGATCCTCTCACCAACTCTTCCTACTATATGAACCTCATATCTTATGGCAATTACAAATTTAACTGACTGTCTTCCCTGCTAAACAAATGTACTGGGCTTCCCTGGTGGCGCAGTAGTTAAGAATCCGTCTGCCAATGCAGGGGACACGAGTTCAAGCCCTGGTCCAGGAAGATCCCACATGCCGTGGAGCAACTAAGCCCGTGCGCCGCAACTACTGAGCCTGCGCTCTAGAGCCCATGCACCACAACTACTGAGCCTGCCCTCTAGAGCCTGTGAGCCACAACTACTGAAGCCCGCGTGCCTAGAGCCCGTGATCTGCAACAAGAGGAGCCACCACAATGATAAGCCCGTGCACTGCAACATAGAGTAGCCCTGCTCGCCACAACTAGAGAAAGCCCGTGCACAGCAACAAAGACCCAGCACAGCCAAAAATTAAAAAAATAAAAATGTACTTCCTTTCAGAAGCAATTTCTCCAGTGTCTCCAAACCCAGTAATATTTAAAGTCAGCATTTAAATGTTTACCTTTAGGACAAGACTACCTCTGATGAAAAGCAAATTAGCCTTAGAAGTTTTTCGATCTCCTTTCTTAAACACAAATGAGCAAATTTCTATCCCATATAGTATGGCTCAGCTAATTACCTAAGAACACTGTCAAGGCACCACCTTCAACACTTCAAAATGAATAACAAAGCATTTACAGAATGTCTGGTTTTGAGCAGTACTTCCTGCTGTACTCCCCAGATTAAACTATTTGTAAAAATGTGCACCCAGGGATTGAAAGAAGCAACTTATAATTAAATGGCAGGGCCACTGTTATTTATTTAAACCACTCTTAGATAATATAACCATATCATCTTCAAGATAATACTGCCTTCTCAATCTCTATAAAGAAAACGTTTCTATGTAGCTCACTGAGAAGTGGAATCAGATCATGAAGGAACCATTAAAAAGGAGACTGGGGCTTCCCTGGTGGCGCAGTGGTTGAGAGTCCGCCTGCCGATGCAGGGGACACGGGTTCGTGCCCCGGTCCGGGAAGATCCCACCTGCCACAGAGAGGCTGGGCCCGTGAGCCATGGCCGCTGAGCCTGCGCGTCCGGAGCCTGTGCTCCGCAACGGGAGAGGCCACAACAGTGAGAGGCCCGCGTACTGCAAAAAAAAAAAAAAAGGAGACTGGCCAGACATTAATTTTTTTACTCCAATGTTAATTATTACCTGACCCATAAAGAAATAGTGTCCAAGGACCCTAAGAATGACCCATATGGTAAATGGAAGTGTTATCAGTCAAGGTTCAGGGTGCAGAAAACAGAAAATACATTCAGTATTTTAATGAGAAGGAATTTAATGAGAAATTAGGTGCTTACAAAGTTATTCAAATGGCTAAAAGAATGAGTTAGGGAAAGAACTTCCAGTATGACAACCAGAGAGATACAGAACTGATCTACCAGCAACCCTGGAGCCAAGAGTTCAAGAAGAGTACGGCAACAGTGATCCAGATTCAGAACATGAAATCAAGGAGAAATCACTACATCACTTCTATGCAACATTGTATGGCAAATCATGGCGAGTGTAGTAAGAAAATTAATTTAAAAGCATATAGATTAAAGAAATAAAACTGTGTTTATTTGCAGACTATAGCTGTGTATGTAAAAAATACTAAGGAAAATATAAAAAGGCTACTAGATCTAGTAATTCAGCAAGGCTGCACAGTACAAGGTCAAAATACCAAAAACATCAATTGTTAAATGTCCATCAACAGAGGAATGGATAAAGAAGATGTGGTACATATATACAGTGAAATATTACTCAGCCATAAAAAAGAACAAAATAATGCCATTTGCAGCAACATGGATGGACCTAGAGATTGTCATACTAACTGAAGTCAGACAAAGACAAATATATGATATCGCTTATATGTGGAATCTAAAAAGAAAAAATGGTACAAATGAACTTACTTACAAAAGAGAAATAGAGTCACAGATGTAGAAAACAAACTTTTGGTTGCCAGGGGAAGGGGGTGGTTGGGAACTGGGAGACTGGGATTGACTATATATATACACACTACTATATATAAAATAGATAACTAATAACCTACTGTATAGCACAGGCTACTCTACTCACTGCTCTGTAATGACTATATGGGAAAAGAATCTAAAAAAGAGTGGATATATGTATATGTATAACTGATTCACTTTGCTGTACACCTGAAACACAACATTGTAAATCAACTACATTCCAATAAAAATTTAAAAGAAAGAAAAGAAAAAAAAATCAATTGTATTTCTACATCAAATACTTCGGGATACACTTAACAAAGCAGATACAAAATCTATACAGCAAAAACTACAAACTTGCTAAAATTTAAAAAGACCTAAATAGGGACTTCCCTGGTGGTCCAGGGCTAAGACTCCATGCTCCCAATGCAGGGGACCATGTTCGATCCCCGGTCAGGGAACTAGATCCCACATGCCACAACTAAGAGTTCACATGCCACAACTAAAAGATCCAGCATGTCACAACTAAAGATTCCGCATGCTGCAACTAAGACCCAGCGCAGCCAAATAAATAAATATGTAAATATTTTTAAATAAATAATAAAAAGACTTAAATAAATGGAGAAATATACCATATTAATGGAAGACTCAGTATTAAGATATCATTTCTCCTCAAATTAATCTATATATTCACTGTAATTCCACTCAAAATCACAGTAGGCTTTTTTGTAGAAACTGTGTCAAACTGACTTAAAAAGACCTCAAAAAGCCTACACAATTTTTAAAAGAAAAACAAAGTTAGAAGACTTACACTGCATGATTTTAGGACTTACTATACAGCAATAATCAAACTGTGATATCAGCATAAGGTACACATATAGATCAATGTAACTGAATACAGAGTCCCCAAAGACACCTACAATAAGTTGGTCAACAGATTTTCAACAGAAGTTCCAAAGTAATTCAGTAGAAAACGTTTAGTGTCTTCAGCAAATGATGCTGGAACAATATGCTACAACCCAGATCAACCTTATTTTAAATTTATTTTTGGCTGTATTGGGTCTTCATTGCTGCACGCAGGCTTTCTCTAGTTGCGGCGAGTGGGGGCTACTCTTTGTTGCGGTGTGAGGGCTTCTCATTGCAGTGGCTTCTCTTGTCGTGGAGCATGGGCTCTAGGCACATGGGCTTCAGTAGTTGTGGCTCATGGGCTTAGTTGCTCCATGGCATATGGGATCTTCCCAGACCAGAGCTCGAACCCATGTCCCCTGCGTTGGCAGGCAGATTCTTAACCACTGCACCACCAAGGAAGCCCAACCCATCACTCTTAAAAACACTATGCCAAGTGAAAAAAGCCATAACAAAAGAACACATATTGTATTATCTCATTTTCATGAAATGTCCAGAAAAGGCAAGTTCATAGGGACAGAAAGCAGATTAGTAGTTGCCTGGGTGTGGGGCTGGGAAAGGGGAGGGTCTCCTAATGGGCACAAGATTTCTTGCTGAGGTGATGGAAATGGTCTAAAATTACACTATGGGGGACTTCCCTGGTGGCACAGTGGATAAGACTTCACACTGCCAATGCAGGGGTACAGGATTTGATCCCTGGTCAGGGATCTAGATCCCACATGCATGTGCAATTAAGAGTTCACATGCCACAACTAAGGAGCCGGCAAGCTGCAACTAAAAAGCCCACTTGCTGCCACTAAGACCCAGCACAACCAAATAAACAAAATTTTTTAATTATTAAAAAAATAAAATTACACTATGATGATGGCTGCATAACTCTAAACATACTGACTGTACACCTAAAATGAGTAGGTTTTATGATATGCAAATTAAGCCTCAATAAATCTGCCATAAAAAATATACTTTCATATGGTGGGGGAGGAAAAGCAGAGACTAAATTCTTGGAAATTAGAAATAAAATTGCTGGGACTTCCCTGGTGGTGCAGTGGTTAAGAATCCCCCTGCCAATGCAGGGGACATGGGTTCGAGCCCTGGTCTGGGAAGATCCCACATGCCACGGAGCAACTAAGCCCGTGAGCCACGACTACTGAGCGCGCGTGCCACAACTACTGAAGCCCGAATGCCTAGGGCCTGTGCTCCGCAACAAGAGAAGCCACCACAATGAGAAGCCTGTGCACCACAACAAAGAGTAGCCCCCGCTCGCCACAACTAGAGAAAGCCTGTGCACAGCAACGAAGACCCAATGCAGCCAAAAATAATTAATTTAAAAAATCATATCGTTTCTTTAAAAAAAAAAATAAAGAAAATTGCCAAGATGAAAACTAAAATGGCCAGTCTAAACAAACAAAAAAAAACAGGCATGGCTGAAGACCAAGTCACTAATACGGAAAAAAAAAGTGTAGGAAATCTCCACAATATCGTAACAGAAGACAGAAAATGGACAACGGACAACGGAGATAAGGAGAGAAAGAAAAGTGATCAAATACATGACTAGTAGAAGTTCCAAACACAATGTAGGGGAATTAAGAAGATGACAAAATAATAAAAGAAGGAAATTTCTGAGCTAAAGACAGACCTAAGCCTTCAGCCTAAAAGAGCCCATTGAGAGTCTAAACAACGAATAAAAAAAGTTTACACTTGAGACATATATGGGTAAAATTTTATAACTGAGTATGAAGAATATCCTTTAGAACTTCAAAAATGTGTCTACACAGGAAGTAAAATTAGACTGACATGAGTAATTCTCCTTCACTGTCTTCTCATAAGGAATTCTGGACACGATAGACAATGAAGCAATGACATCAAAGTTTCATGGGGAAAAGATTTTCAACCCAGAATTCAATTCTCAGAAAAGCTAACAATCAAATGTGAGGACAAAATAAAGGCATTTTTCAATATGCAAGGACTCAAAATTTACCACCCACACACTCTTTATAAAATTTAAGAAATACTAGAAATAGGGCAACATGGGTTATGAGAAAATAGTTGCATATGAGCCAGAATAACTAAGTGAAGGTGAAGGAAGTAAGACTTTGTTTGATACTTAAAAGATTCTCCTTCAATAGACACAGTTTCAATGATGAGAACTACACGGCCTATTTAGGTACACAATCGTTATTTGGTATACAATGAATACATTAACATAATTATATAAATGGTGTTTTCTGGCTCTTGAGACAAGACAAAACATTATTTCAGTTATAAAAAAGAATATAAATGTTATAAACCCTGATAATATAAAAACAATTAACAAAAGCTGCATGGGGGGGGAAATCACTGAACAGTAGGTGATCTAATTTTTTTAACTTTCATAGCAAAAACTCCTATGTAAGGTTGATAAATCATTTTAATAATTAAGCCAACCATCAGAAGAGCTACAAATATATAACAAAAATCAGGAAAGGGAATTAGTGTTATGAAAGTCTTCATCTTTCACAGTGAGAAGTTAAAGTCATGAATTAAGAGCTATTATATAAATTATAATGGTAACCATAAGCATGAACTATAAATTCCCTTCTGGAGATGGAAAAGGAGGGGAGTGAATGGATGGGAGACTTACTTTTCATTTTATTCTCTTTGGTAGAACTTATATATTTGCCATGAATATGCAAAATTTTTATAATTTAAAGAAGTGTTTTAATAAAAACTGAATTTTGCTTTAGCTATACAATGGAATACTGTGTTTGAAAAGAACAAAATAAGTTTCTACATACGAATACATAAAGATGTCTACACTATATTAAGTGAAAAATCGAGATGCAGAACAATGCATTAGGATGGTACTATGTTTACAATAAAATGTGTGGTACAGCCACCTTGGAAGACAATTTGGCAGTTTCTTATCAAGTTAAACACAGTCTTGCCATACAATCGGCAATCATACTCCTAGGTATTTATTCAAGGTAACTGAAAACTTTACTTTCACACAAAAACCTGTATACAAATGTTTGCAGCAGCTTTACTCATAATCACTAAAAATAGGAAACAACCAAGATATCCTTTAACATAGGAACAGATAAGTAAACTGTGGTACAATGGAATTTATACACTGGAAAGTATACAGTGGAATACTATTCAGTGATAAAAAGGAACAGGCTACTGATTCATGTAACAAATGTAGATGAATTTTAAATGCATATTGCTAAGTGAAAGAAGCCAGACCCTAAAAGCTACATATGACAAATTTAGGGAGAAGGCAAAATTGCAGAGACAGAAAACAGATCAGTGGTTGCAGGGACTGGTGGAGGAGGGAGTGGTCAACTGCAAGGGGGACACACGGGGGAATTAAAAATCGACAAGGATGGAATGAAGACTATGACAAATGAATCTAACTGTATTACAAATGTATGACATAACCTCACTGAAGGGGTTGGGGGGGTGGGACGCTGACTTAAGTAAGGTTGGAAATCAATATTTGTAAGCTGAAAAGATAAGGACAAAGAACTGTATATAAACACTGTATTCTAGTTGTAAACTTGTTTCCCACAAGGGTATGAGTTAAAAATTCTAAAACTGCTTTTAAACAACTGGTAGGGGCCAGGTTTCTCACTGTCAGAGAGGGAAGTTACAAGAAAACAAGAAGGGAAGACTAGAATGAACATTCTGCTACTTGATTAGAGTCAGAAACATCAGTATGAACCTAGGGGTAGCTTAATACATATACAGATGGATATACAGAAACATTATAGATATGTATATACCTAAGTTAAAATACACATATTGCCTACTGCTGTCCTATAAGGTAATGACACTCCAGTAGCAACGACTACTTTCAATGCTCAGATCTTGGTTTCTAGATACTATTCTTGGAGAAACAGCTGACTCCAGGGCTGAGATAGAGAAAATACAAGATAGGTCTGACACATCCTGTAGTCATCAGAAAATAAGGAAGTGCTTAAAAACTAAAAGGTTGACTGCATGTCAAAGCAACATCAGAGCCAAGTTGAAAGAACTCTCAATGACCAAAGCTGGAACAATTTAGGGACAAAATGAATGACATAAGGAACAAAATAAATATATGATGATTAATTTATGTCAACTTTGCTGGGCCACAGTACCCAGATACGTCATCAAACATTACTCCAGATGTTTCTGTGACGGGATTTTTTTTTTTTTTTTTTTTTTTTTTGGTACGCGGGCCTCTCACTGCTGTGGCCTCTCCCATTGCGGAGCACAGGCTCTGGACGCGCAGTCCCAGCGGCCATGGCTCACGGACCCAGCCGCTCCGCGGCATGCGGGATCCTCCCAGACCAGGGCACGAACCCGTGTCCCCTGCATCGGCAGGCGGACTCCCAACCACCGCGCAACCAGGGAAGCCCTGTGAAGGGATTTTTTTTTTTTTAATGAGATTACAATTTAAATCAGCAGACTTTTAGTAAAGCAGATCACCCTCCATAATGTGAGTGGGCCTCATTCAATCAGCTGAAGGCCTTAATTTTTTTTTTTTTTTTTTTTTTTTTTGCGGTACGCGGGCCTCTCACTGTTGTGGCCTCTCCCGTTGCGGAGCACAGGCTCCGGATGCGCAGGCTCAGTGGCCATGGCCCACGGGCCCAGCCGCTCCGCAGCATGTGGGATCTTCCCGGACCGGGGCACGAACCCGTGTCCCCTGCATCGGCAGGCGGACTCTTAACCACTGCGCCACCAGGGAAGCCCTGAAGGCCTTAATTTTTAAAAAGACTGACCTCCCCCGCAAGAGGAAATTCTGCCAGCACACTGCCTTAGGAATTGTACTACAACACTGACTCATCTCTAGGGTGCCAGGCTACCCTGCAGAATTTGGACTAGCCAGCCCCTACAATCACATGACATATAGATATATCTGTACATCCATCCTATTGGTTCTGTTTCTCTTCAGAACCCTGCCCAATACAGATTTTAACCCCCCAAATATAAAATATATAAGCCCATACTGAGTAAATGATTGAATTAACAAATAAATGGGAGAAGTGACAAGTCTTCCTTACAGATGAATTCCAAATGCTGTAGGTAGTGTCCCCTTCAGTAGGTGGGGCCTAGTCCCTCCTTCCCACATGAGTATGGGCTGGACTTCGTTAAGTGAGTAGCTTACAAAGATAAGGGTAGGAGAAGAGAAAAACAGTAACTTTACAGTGGAGAAACCTGATCACCACTGCCTTAACCAAGGGATCAAGGTTCACATCACCAGTGTTGTGGTGTGGTTATCGACTGGCATGTGATAAGAAGGGCACTTCACCTCTGTGGTATTCTTTCTGAAAACCGCAGTCTAATCAAGAGAAAAACATTAGACAACCCCAATTTGAGAGACATCCCACGAAATACCTGAGAGGTATTCCCCAAAGTTGTAAGACACAAAAAACAAGGAAACTCTTGAGAAATTCTCCAAGAACAGACAAGACTTAGGACAACTAAATGCAATGTGATATCCCGGATGGGCACCTGGAACAGAAAAATGGACATTAGGTAAAAACTATGGAAATCTGGGACTTCCCTGGCGGTCCAGTGGTTAAGACTCCGAGCTTCCACTGCAAGGGGTGTGGGTTCGATCCCTGGTCGGGGAACTAAGATTCCACATGCCATGCGGCACAGCCAATAAATAAATAAATAAATAAATATGGAAATCTGAATAAAGTATGGACTTTAGTTAATAATAATCTATCGGGACTTCCCTGGTGGCGCAGTGGTTAAGAATCCGCCTGCCAATGCAGGGGACACGGGTTCGAGCCCTGGTCCAGGAAGATTCCATATGCCACGAAGCAACTAAGCCCGTGTGCCACAACTACTGAGCCCGCGTTCTGCAACTACTGAAGCCTGTGTGCCTTAGAGCCTGTGCTCCACAACAAGAGAAGCCACCGCAATGAGAAGCCCGCACACTGCAATGAAGAGTAGCTCCCACTCGCCGCAACTAGAGAAAGCCCACGTACAATAACGAAGGCCCAATGCAGCCAAAAAAAATAAGTTAAAAAAAAAGATTCAAAAAAAAAATACTGATTCATTAATTGTGACAAATGAACCATACTAATGTAAGATGTTAGTACAATAATGGGGAAACTGGGTGAGGGAAATATAGGAATTCTACTATCTTCAGAATTTTTCTGTAAATCTAAAACTTTTTAAAAATTAAGTTTATTTAAAGAAAAAAAGACCTATCACAGTGGCACTGCTTCCCCCAACAGCCATACCATGTGCCTTAGACTCTGAAGAGGGCGGCGGGAAGCACAGCACCCTCACTGTGCCACTGCTGCACCTGCAAGAGTTAAGTATAAACCAAACTGGTTAGTGACAGTTTTGTTCTTTTTCCACCAGGCAAATGTTAAGGGCAGAAGTTGCAGCAAAGGTATAATCCTAAGGGAGAGATGTAAAAACAACCAGAAGAGACATTGAAGATACAGTATTTCCCTGGGGAATTACCACACCACAGAGGTCCACAACAGTTTGAAGAAAGCACAGTCCAAAGTCCTAGACTGCTAATGATGACAATATAAACCACCCTATGCACTACTAAATACAAAAAATAAATATTATCCTACTAGGTAAAAGAGTATTAAGGGAAGTCTCAGAGTAACACCCTTCTCTACATAAGCCTTGAAATAGACAGATATTTTACTTTAAGAATCCTATAGGTAGAAGATGAGAAATAGACAAATTCAAAATATCAGGTGAGGCCACAAGCAATAGTAGTTTTACCCTTCCAAAAGTCACAAAGTTTTCAGAATTTAACAGTGTACTATTGTATAAAAAGCAGTAGTTTTGGTAATAAGATGACCTGAGTTTAAAATCAAGTTTAAGGGCTTCCCTGGTGGCACAGTGGTTAAGAATCCGCCTGCCAACACAAGGGATACCACTTCGAGCTCTGGTCCAGGAAGATCCCACATGCCGCAGAGCAACTAAGCCCGTGCGCCACAACTACTGAGCCTGTGCTCTAGAGCCCGCAAGCCACAACTACTGAACCCACAAGCCTAGAGCCCGTGCTCCGCAACAAGAGAAGCCACCACAGTGAGAAGCCCGCGCACCGCAATGAAGAGTAGCCCCCGCTCGCCGCAACTAGAGAAAGCCTGCGCACAGCAACGAAGACCCAACACAGCCAAGAAAATAATTTTTAAAAGCTTAAAAAAATTGTAATAAATTCAATAAAGACTTTAAAAGTGGTCCACGTCAGAAAAAAAAAAAGTGTTCTTCCTTTCAGAATTTCAATTTACAAAAAAGGCAAAATGCAATGAAAAAAATAATCAAATGTTAAGAAGCTACAAAGGGATGGCTGATGTTTGTATCATGTTTTATCTTTTCCAAATCTACAATAAACATGTTCATTTGTAATTAGGAAAGTTGTATTTTAAAACATACACATTCCATTTTCCTTTAGAATACCTTGATTTAGGGTTACCTGACATCTATTTTAAGAACTTTTAACTCACCCTCAAAAACATAAGAAAAACAACAACAACAACAACAACAAACATAAGAAAACCAAAGAACATATGACCCCACAGACACCCTAGGACCCAAGTAGGAAAGGAATAATTGGATTGACACACTTTTACAGTCTCTATACAGACCTAATTTAAATACTGTTAAAGAACAGGCTCAGAGAGTAATGAAATCTAGCTGTCTTGGTTCTGCTATTGTGAATAAGCCAAACTGAGTTTCCCCCTGTGAAAAATGTGGTTAACCACCTTGGTAGGAAACCTAAGATAGCTAAGGTTGAGGACCAGAAAGAAACTTTGAAGACATTTTTTTAAAAAAGCAAGCAAGAAAGAAAAAAAAGTTAAAAAAAAGAGACTTCCCTGGTGGCGCAGTGGTTAAGAATCTGCCTGCCAATGCAGGGGACACGGGTTCGAGCCCTGGTCCGGAAAGATCCCACATGCCGTGGAGCAACTAAGCCCGTGCGCCACAACTACTGAGCCTGCGCTCTAGAACCCATGAGCCACAACTACTGAGCCCATGTGCCACAACTACTGAAGCCCACACACCTAGAGCCCATGCTCTGCAACAAGAGAAGCCGCCGCAATGAGAAGCCCGCATACCACAACGAAGAGTAGCCCCCGCTCACCACAACTAGAGAAAAGCCCACACGCAGCAATGAAGACCCGATGCAGCCAAAAATAAATTAATTTATTTTTTTTAAGTAGAAAAAGCTTTAAAAGGTGGGGGGAGAAAACCTTTAATTTTTCAGGTAATTTATAAAGAGTTAACTAGTCATAGTAAAGTTGTCCATTAGAGAAACTGCTTTGAGAGAAAAATAAGGACCTTGCTGAGACACTGAAGGTGCCCAACAAGTATCATTTGGTCAGCTATACTGTAAATAAGTGAAGGGGGGTGTGGTATAAGGGCAAGAATGTCTACACTACTGGGATGAAGTATATATATTCTAATTATCAACCAATATTTATTTATAAAAGTCTACGCTCCCCACTAGAAGGGGAAGCCAGGAATTGTATCATGAATCTTTGTTATCCCCAGGGGCTGGCATATAGAAGGAATTAAATGTTTACTGAATGCAAGTATTCTAATTGTTTCACTTTCTACCTTAAAAGGTTCAGTTCACATGTGCTTAAATCCTGTGGGGGGGGGTCTAGAATGGTAATTTTAATCCATTCAATAAGTATTTACTGGTTGCTTGCTGTTTCAGTCACCCTTCTAGGCATCTGTGATATGTCAGTTAATAAACAAAACCAAAAATCTCTGTCCTTATGGAGAGACCGTAGTCAAATATCATTCTCCACTCTGCCCAAAGCAAAGCTGAAGTGTGGTCCCTTAACTGGTGCCAATCCACCAAACTGTTAATGGTCCGTAATCACCAGCCAAAGGAAGCATTTCGAAACTCAGATAGCAATTTGATAGTCATCTTATATGATGAACCTAATATTATAAATATGGGCTCGAATCTGTATTTCATTTTTCTAATAATTCATTTTTATTGCTTTAAAAAATATTATATAATGAATTGAACTTTTTAAAATATTTATTTATTTGGCTGTGTCGGGTCCTCATTGCCGCACATGGGATCTTTTAGTTGCGGCATTCAAACTCTTAGTTATGGCATGTGGGATCCAGTTCCCTGACCAGGGAATCGAACCCAGGCCCCCTACATTGGGAGCATGGAGTCTTAGCCACTGGACCACCAGGGAAGTCCCTGGAAAATTTTTTTAAATTGGTCTTTCACCACAGATAATGAGAAGCACTGGTCCCACATACTTTGGATCACATCAATTCCCCCCTCCTCAGTGACTCCATTCTTCAGTATCTTTATGGTATTCCACAAATAAAACCAACCTTTCCAAATATTATTTTCCCACTAGTTCAGTTTATCATATACTCCAACCACACTGAATTGTTTTCAGAACAAGCTTTCTGTCTTGCTTGTTCTTCTCCCTCAGCCTTAAATACTTTCCTATTTTATGTGATCAAATTTTACATATCCTTTAAAAGTCAAGCACAAATGCCACCAACTCCTCAAAAGCCCTCCAGGTAGAAGCAAGCTTTCCCTGACTTTCTGATACAGTATTTTAAAGCAGCCCTCTGAGGATTTTCTACAGACTACCGAGTTCCTAGAATACAAGAATAACTTATTCATTTGGCATCCCTATATACTATACAAAACAGGCATCAAATTTGCTGAATGATGTAAGAGACAGTATTATATGTGCATAAATGAGCTTCACTCAAGAGATCAGAAAAACCTCCAAAATTATACCCAAAACTGTATGCATTTTTCTCAGGAGAAGGTCTTTAATGCTTACTAAATTCTCAAAGGAGTCTAAGAAGCCCCCAAATGTTAAAGAAACTACTGATATGGAAAGGGCTTGGGTTTCATTGGCAGACAGATATATTTCTGCCAGCCAGCTCCATCAGGGTTAGCTTGGCGAAATACCAGATATAATATAAACCTTAATTTCCTTATCTCAAAAAGGTGATAATATTTACTCCAGGGCCTCCCTGGTGGCGCAAGTGGTTGAGAGTCCGCCTGCCGATGCAGGGGATGCGGGTTCGTGCCCCGGTCTGGGAGGATCCCATATGCCGCGGAGCGGCTGGGCCCGTGAGCCATGGCCGCTGAGCCTGCGCGTCCGGAGCCTGTGCTCCGCAACGGGGGAGGCCACAACAGTGAGAGGCCCGCATACCGCAAAAAAAAAAAAAAAAAAAAAAAATATTTACTCCAAACATTTGCTGTAAGAACTGAATGTGACCACATATGGAAAGTCTAGGATCAGGAAGAGTAACGTGTTTCCTTCCTGCCCTCTTCCCTCTTTTACATGTTAGTGAAGTAAGCAGACTTAAGTTCTTTACAGAATTTTTTTAATTACAAATTACTGCCATCCCTTGAAAGTTGTGCCCAGACTACTTTCTTGGAAATCTTCAACAGGGTTATTTGTCTTTCATAAATACCTATTTGTTTTAAATCTGTCAACTTTAGACTTCTGTCATGCTAAGTAATTCTAATTACTGTTTTTTCTACACTGCTAAATGCAAAGTTTTTTTTTTAATATATAAGTTAATGCTCTTAAAAGAACTGACATCTTGAGCTTCCCTGGTGGCGCAGTGGTTGAGAGTCCGCCTGCCGATGCAGGGGACACGGGTTCGTGCCCCGGTCCGGGAGGATCCCACATGTCGCGGAGCGGCATGTGAGCCATGGCCGCTGAGCCTGCGTGTACGGAGCTGGTGCTCCGCAGCGGGAGAGGCCACAACAGTGAGAGGCCCGCGTACCGCAAAATAAACAAACGAAAAAAGAACTGACATCTTGATTCTGCTGTATCCAAAACAGTCCTTTTCCTATGAAGCCTTCCCGGACTTCACTGTACTCTCCCATAATTCATCACTCCTTCCTCAGTGCTACCTTCTGCTCCTTCCACATGAATGTTCTATACTTATACTGCAATGTGTACTTATGTTGCATTATAACTTTGTTTACATGTCCATCAACGCCTACAAAATGTAGCACCTCAAGGCAGGAATACCATCTCAATTATCTTTGCATTCCCCCAGCATTTCTCAATGCAACTGAAGAGCCCAATAAATGAGCTTTTATACTGATCCTCTCTTCCATTTTCCAAAGGACAACACAAGAAGTTTACAGGAGGATTATTTAAAATTAAGATGGAATTTCTACCTCAAACTACAGATTTCTCAATTCCAACTTCCTATTCCTTGAAAGTGTTGTTATGGCAATTATGTTGCTATGTTTGTAATTATGAATAGTAAGTTTAAAAAGGAGTTCTCTACATGAAAAAAGACTGATAAAAATAAAAATGCTCTGGTTACAAGTGGTTTTTAAAATTTTTTTATTTTAATACACAGACTTATAGGGCAATGGAAAAAATAGAACAGAAAGATCTCCTATACCCTTTACCCAGTTTCTCTCAATGCTAACATCCTGCCTGCATCGTATAATAGCGAACCCAAGAAATTGACATTGGTACAATCCACACACTTTATTCTTATTGTATCACTCTTATTTGTGTGTGTGTATAGCTCTATGCAATTTTATCACATTTGCAGATTTGTGCAACCACTATAAGAAACAGTTCCATAACCACAAAGATCCTTTATGCAGCTGCCTTATAGCAACACACTATTACCACCCTTAATCCCTAAAAACCACTAATCTATTCTCCATCTCTATAATTTTGTCATTTCAAGAATTTTATAAGGGTGTTAAGACCATTCAATGGGGAAAGGGAAGTCTCTTCAACAAATTGTTGGGAAAACTGGGTATTCATACAGAAAAGAATGAAGTTGAACCCTTATCTTACACGACATACAAAAATTTACCCACAACGGATTAAAGACCCAACGTGAGACCTAAACTATAAAACTACTAGAGAAGCTTTGTGATATTGGACTTAGCACTGATTTCTTGGATGTGACACCAAACGCACAGGCAGCAAAAGCAAAAACAGACACCTGGAACTACATCAAACTTAAAAACTTTTATGCAAAGGGCATAATCAGAGTTAAAAGGCCACCTATGGAAAGGGAGAAAATATTTGCAAATTATGTATCAGATAAAAGGTTAATATCCATAGTATATAAAGAATGTATACAACTTAACAACAAAAAATCAAATAACCTGATTTTAAAAATAGGTAAAGGACTTGAATCAACATTTTGCCAAAGGTGATCTACCAAGGCCAACGAAGATGGGAAATGTTGCTTAATGTCAGTAATAATCAGAGAAATGCAAATCAAAACCATATCACCTCACATCAATCAGGATGGCTACAATTAAAAAAACAAGTGTTGGAGAACAAGTGGAGAAACTGGAGCCCTGTACACTGTCGGTGGGATTGTAAAATGGTGCTACTGCTATGGAAAACAGTGTGGAGGTCGCTCAAAAACATTAAAAATAAAACTTCTCAATACAGATGCACTACTCTGGTGGAGGATGTTGATACTGGGGGAAGCTAAGCTTGTGTGGGGGCAGGGGGTACTATGGGAAATCTCTGTATCTTTCACTCAGTTTTGCTGTGAATTTAAAACTGCTCTAAAGGAAATTCCCAGGTGGGTCCAATGGTTAGGACTTGGCACTTTCACTGCTGGGGCCCAGGTTCAATGCCTGGTCAGGGAACTAAGATCCCACAAGCCATGCCGCGTGGCCAAATAATAAAATAAAATAAAATAAAATAAAACAATAAAAAATAAAATGGCTCTAAAAATAAGGTTTATTTTTAAAAAACAGAACTACCATATGACCCAGTAATCCCACTTCTGGGTATATACTCAAAAGAATTGAAAGCAGGATTTTGAAGAGATATCTGCACATCCATGTTCATAGCAGCAATAATCACAATAGCTAACAGGTGAAAGCAACCCAAATGCATCTACAGATGAATGGATTAACAAACTGTGGTATATACAGACAATGGAGTATTATTTAGCCTTAAAAGGAAGGAAATCCTGTCATATGCTACAACATACGTTACACTAATGAGCCAGTCATAAAAAGACAAAATACTGTATGCATTTACTTATATGAATCAAATGCAGAGAAACAGTAAAACAGTTGTTAGCAGCAGCTAGGTCAAGGGGGAAAGGGAGAGTTGTTTAATGGGTATAGAGCTTCAGTTTTTCAAGATGAAAGAGTTGGAGATTTGTTTCACAACAATGTGAATATACTTAACGCTACTGAACCATACACTTAAAAATGGTTAAGATGGTCAATTTTATGTTTTTTACCACACAGAAAAAAGAATTTTATATAAATGGAATCACAGAACATGCAACATTTTGAGATTAACTTTTCATTCAGCATAATTCCCTTGATATCATCTAAGTTGTTCTGTGTATCAATGGTATATTTCTTTTTATTGCTGAGTAGTATATTCCATGGTATGGATGTACCACAGTTTACTCACCCATTGAAGGACATCTGGGTTGTTTCCAGTTTGCAGTTATTACTAATAAAGCTACTATGAACATTTGCATGTAAGTTTTTATGAGGATATAAGTTTTCATTTCTCTAAAATAAATGCCCAAATGTGTACTTGATGGGTTTAACAAGAAACTTTAGTTTAACAAGAAACTGCAAACTGCTTCCACACTGGCTGTACCATTTTACATTCCTACCAGCAATGTATGAGAGATGAAGTTTTTCTGCCTCCCCTGGCCAGCATCTGGTATTAATTTCTTTTAATTTAACTATTCTATATAGGTATGTGGTGATATCTTACTGTGGTTTCAATTTTCATTTCCCTGGTGTTTAATGGTGTTGAACAACTTTTTATTTGCTTATTTGCTATCTGAAATGTCATTCATGTCTTTTGCTCATTTTCTAAGCAGGCTGTTTTCTTTTACTGTTGAGTTTTGAAGAGTTCTTTATATTTTCTAGATCAGTCTTTTGTCAGGTAGTTTGCAATTTTGTTCTTCCAGTTTGCAGCTTGTCTTTTCATTTGCCTTTCAGATACAAAAGTTTTTTATTTTGATGATGTCCAGTTTACCAATATTTCCTTTTATAGATCATGCTTTTGGCGCCATGTCTACTTTGCCTAGAATTACTTTGTCTTGAAATAGAAACTCTAATTAAAATACACCTTATATAAGAAATTGATAATATAATTAAAGTGTAAGTACATTCAAAAGCAAATCAAAAGTGTCTTCTAATATAAAGGACATTTTTAGGTTTTGTGGTTTATACTTTTAACAGATCCCTAACCAATGGACAAGAAAAGCGAAGAAAAGCAGAGAAGGAAGAGTAGCAGTTTTTCTAAGTTATTAGACATTAATATAGAACATCAATAAAAGGTAAACATTTCCACTTACAAAAATTAACTTTTCAAAAATATTCTAGAACTTAACATCATAAAGAGAAGTACACATCTCTACAGCAACTGCAATAAACTACAGAATTTTTTCCTAGCTGTTTCTTTGAGGGCCAGAATCTATCAATGGAACAGCACTGATAAAAATTTCTGATTTAGGGAGTTCCCTGGCTGTCCAGTGGTTAGCATCCACACTTTCACTGCGAGGGCGCAGGTTCAACCTCTGGTCAGGGAAGTAAGATCCCGCAAACCGCGTGGCACAGCCAAAAAAAAAAATTCTGATTTACTTGAATTAGCCTAATACTATCTTGCACTAGGTGAAAAAAATTTTAATTCTCTGTTTTAACATATATATATCTTATATCCTAAAGACCCATTTTATTCTTATTCCCTCATTTATCTGTTTATACCAATAATTCATGTTCGTTACCAAAATTTGCAAAATATTTGCGTTTTTAATTTGTACTTTTCTGTGGCTGAAATGCCTTCAACCAAATATAACTATACTGGGCTTCCCTGGTGGCGCAGCGGTAGAGAGTCCGCCTGCCGATGCAGGGGACACGGGTTCCTGCCCCGGTCCAGGAAAATCCCACATGCCGCGGAGCAGCTGGGCCCGTGAGCCATGGCCGCTGAGACTGCACGTCAGGCTCCGCAACGGGAGAGGCCACAACAGTGAGAGGCCCGCGTACCACAAAAACAAAACAAAACAAAACAAAACACAAATATAACTATACTATGTTTACTTGGCCAGACTGGTTCCATAGCATATACTATGCTTTCCTCTCTGAAAAGTTATTTCCTATAAACCAGTCAAGGATGGCATTAAACAGACTTTTGCAGGTCATCTAGTGTTTTAAATTCTAACAAAAATATTTCTCAATAATTTAGAAATGCAAAAATCCTTCATCCTAAATTGAAGTGAGTCCATTAAAATAAAAGAATGCTTAGCATTTTACTTGCTTGAAGCAAGAGCGCATCCACACTACAATTTACAATAAATTAGCATGACCTCCTCAAAGAAACTTGCACTAAAGTAAACAAGATCAAATAACCCAAGGATTGAAAGTCTTCTTGATATATACACTCTTCACCTGAAAAGTCAAAAAGCGACAATAATATAGTAGTAGTGAATGGATTTTCAGATTTTCCTCCCTCGATATCACTCTACTAATAATGAAGGCATCTAATGTCACATTTATATGCACACATATCACCAAATATAATGTGTATTAACTCATAAGCTATATAATAAAACCATATACTTTGGCACTACTTTACAGTAAGTACAGATTATACTAATATACTAATATGTACAAATTAGAGTTTACTTCAGTATTTTAATATATTAAGCAGTACTTGAGAAAGTGAGGTCTTCCATTACAAAAGACGAGTACGTTTCATTTTGACTTTATACAAAATTAAACTACCATTACTTATAAACAACTAAATTTCATTATATATCAAAAATATTCACAGTAACACAAATTATAACTTAAAACATTGACTCCCTAATGTTAAGAAAATTCACTTACTCACTAAAAAATTAAAGACTTTTTTCCCAGCTTTACCGAGATAAAATTGACATATAACATTGCGTGTGTTTAAGGTATACACATGATTCAATATATGTACATATTTTTAAATAAGATTCTGTAACATAACATCAGATGCATAATTCCTTGATGCTTCCTCCACTACAGGGATTACAAATCACCCAACACCCCTCTCTCAACCACAATGTCTGTTTCATTTATACTTTTTTTCTGACAGCATATACTAGCTGCATTATTTCTATAACAGTGTAATGATTTCTGGATATAAAAATTCCCAAACTCTATTAAACAATTAGTAGTTTGATGAAATATAAACTTACTTTTAGACTTTTCTTCCATTTCTAAATATGTGGGTAAACAACATTAATATACAAATATTAATACTCTGCTCATCACCTAGAATCTTCTACCACTAGGGTATCCCTGTCAATGATCAATTACTCTATTTCTGCTACTTTAAGATTATTAATGAAATTTTATGTCAGAATGCCAATACATTCTAGAAAGGCCAATGAGAAATATTAAAAATTGGGCTTTCTTTGGCCCCATCTGGACATGTAGACTAATACTCTGTGAAGGTGAGGCCAGGAATCTGTATTTTTAACATACTCCCAAGTGATTTTATTGCACATAAATCTGAGAAACACACATAACTAACTCATCACAACCTACTTACAGGGGTAGACAAGGAGACAAAGATTTGGGAATGTTGCAGATTACTTTAAAATATGCAGTCAAGGGGCTTCCCTGGTGGCGCAGTGGTTGAGAGTCCGCCTGCCGATGCAGGGGACACGGGCTCGTGCCCCAGTCCGGGAAGATCCCACATGCCGCAGAGCGGCTGGGCCCGTGAGCCATGGCGGCTGAGCCTGCGCATCCGGAGCCTGTGCTCCGCAACGGGAGAGGCCACAACAGTGAGAGGCCCACGTACCGCAAAAAAAAAAAAAAAAAAAATGCAATCAAAATTTCTACAGTGAAAGGAGTTCAATTGTTTTATTGTTACTGCTTAAGAGATTCTTCTTGCTAGTTCTGGGATGACAGGTACCTATGAGAAAGCAACTACTGTGTTGTCAATGTTAAAAAAAACTCAAGTGATCTTAAAAAAAAAATCCTCGGGCTTCCCTGGTGGCGCAGTGGTTGAGAGTCCGCCTGCCAATGCAGGGGACACGGGTTCGTGCCCCAGTCCGGGAGGATCCCACATGCCGCGGAGCGGCTGGGCGTGTGAGCCATGGCCGCTGAGCCTGCGCGTCCGGAGCCTGTGCTCCGCAACGGGAGAGGCCACGGCAGTGAGAAGCCCGCGTACCGCAAAAAAAAAAAAAAAAAATCCTCATTCTTTATAAATGTTTGTCATAAAGTAAAAGTTAGTATGGTTAGAGTAGGGAATAAGTCCAATTAGTCCAATTTATTTTCTCAGAGTTAAATGCTAACACAAAAAAGCTTAGCGCTACTTTCAATCTATGATATTCTGCAGAACGTTGGTCGTAAAGTGACAATGGCTAAAACACCTTTTTATGATTACCTTAAGAATATCACTTAGATTTTAATGTGCATTATTTCGTACATAAAATTTTATTAAGATGAGAACATTTCCCCGATCATTTTGGTAGGTATTGGATAAATTAAGCTCGAATATTTAAATTTATAAAACCATATTTCACAATTGTGTTAAACTGTTGCTCCCTGGAAGACAATATAGCCAATTAGAAACAATGAAGTCTCTAATAAGAAGGTCCTGAACATGAATCTAGCAGCACCACTTACTACCTGTGTGACCTTGGGCAAGTTACTGATACTCTCTTAGCCTCAATTTCCTTATTAGGAGGATTAAATGAGATAATATATGTAAAGCTCTCAGCGAAATGCTTGGTAGATGCTATGCTAGTCCTTAGTAAACGTTAGCCCATAAACATATATATATAAACATATATAGCTATATAAACATATACAGTATAAGAAGCCACACAAGAAATTATCGATGATGGCTGCTTCCAAGAAAAGCAGCCTGGGTCGGGATGGAAAGACTAAAACTTTTTTATACTCTTTGTATTTTTAACCACTGCTTACAACACCTTTTCAAAAAAAATTAAATTATCTCTTGTGCTGTGGGATTTCTTAGTGTTTAGCATTATGCACTGCAAAAACTGAACTGTGACTGCTGAATTCGCAAAGAAATAAGTCATAGTCTAATAATACCCACAAAGAAATACACAACCTATCTGATTTCATGAATCTGTCAGGTGTTCTTACTTGCTTCACACTGGCCATTATGGTCTTAACTAAAACACCTTAAACCAGAGTTTTCAACCTCGCATGACTATGTCCCTCAGGGGACATCTGGCAACAGAGACATTTTTGGTTGTCACAACTGAGGAGGTGTACTACTGGCATCTGGTGGGTAGGGGCCAAGAATGCTGCTAAACATTCTATTATGCATAGTATAGGTCTTTACAACAATAATCAGCCCAAAATATCAGTGGTGCTGAGGCTGAGAAACTCTGCAACCCAAGGAACCATTCTGCTTCACTCAGAAAGTAACCATGTTCTTCATTACAGTTACCAACAAAACACAACACACACACAATAAATTCTCCCCTCAAATAATGAAGTCAAATCCTTCAGGACTGGCAGACTAGGGGCTCAATAAATGTAACTATTGTTAGCCACTGTTGTTGTTAAGTTTCTGAAATTCTAGCAGCTAGAATGGCTTAGGTTTGTGTGTCTACTCAGTTCAATACATTTCAAGATTTTCAAAGCATTTATTATCAAGCCTTCCAAAAGTTCACTCTAAATTATTTCAACAGACTACAGTTTACCATTCTTTCCTGTTTTCAAATGATATGTGAAAAACCAAAAAGCTTAAACAATGTACTACTAATGACTAAAATACAACAGGGCCTTTATTTCAGTATGTAGTTTTATCAAGTCTTCCCAATAAACTTGATATTTTCACATTTTCCTTAATACACTGGCCTTGACCTGTTTTATACATTTTGAGCATGTTAATAAACTTCAAAAATTTGAGAAAAGATTAACAACAGTCCATTGTGTCTGATCAAAAAGACAAGAAAATTAATCAGCAGCTAAGTAACTTTATAATGAGGCATGAAAAATTACAAACTAAATCATTCTGTCCTCCAAACTTAAAGCATATCTTGGTGTGCCTTATCAAAAAGTCAACCATTAAGAAAGAGCTTTGGGAAATGTCTTATCAATATTTGGGATTAATCTTGTAAAAGTGCAAAACTGAACCAAGTGGCTATCAAAATTTACAGCCTGTTCACAAATAGGATGGAAAGAATTTTGAAATACTGCTACTGATAACACTGTTATTAGTCATACTTTACAGTCTTAGTAACTGCTTAACTTCTTTTACACCTTTAAAATATGTATCTTTCCCATTATGAAAGAGTTGAGTACTGTTTTAATACTGATTTAGTATTTTAATACTGTTTAACAGTCCACCACATAATTAAAACTTACTCTGATTTAAAGTATTCTTAGGGAGAAAAAAGAACATCTTGATTCCTTCCTCCAAAACAAAACAAACCAGAAAAATACACAGAAGAGTAACGTGTGTTTGCAAATATAAGATGCAATGAAGTTACTCTTTCACTGCTTGCCCAATACATTTGCGATGGACACAGGTATCACTAGAAATTCTCCATTCACTCCGTCACTCCCCCTGAGCATTTAGAGCTTTAGTACTTGTCCAAACCTGCTTGCTCATGCTCTAATAATAAACCTAATTATACAACCTGTAACAGCCCCTGACAACCTTTTCCTTAATAAGCCATAAAGGTGATTTAACTAACACCTCAACCTAAGTCTTAGTAAACCTATTTCAAAAATAGATGTCTTCATTCCTGCCTCTGGGTTCTGCCGAGGGCTCAGGGCCGCTGGCTGTGGAGTGGGGAGGTGAAGATCCGTCAGAACTGAGAATGACACAGGCTGGGCGTGGGGCAGCAGTGGTAACTGCTGGTTCATTTCTCTTTAAATCTGGCAGCACGTGGGGCGGCATTGTGAAGCCACCGACCCGCCTCCCCCCTTCCACTCCGCACACGTACGTCCCCGTCCCCACTGCGCATGCTCCGCTCACACAGTCCTAGCAGAGTCGGAGCCAACCCCCTAAAAAGTCAACCTGGAAGCCGCGAACGGCCGGAGGCCGGGACAATGGGGGAGGGGGGACGCAGGCACCTCTGGGGAGGCAGGCCGGCCACCGCCCCAAGCCAGAGCCCGCGGGCCTCAGCCCCGGGGACCTGCAGGCCTGCTCAGGAGCCTGGGTCGCTCGGAGCACAAAGCCCCGAGCCGGCCAGCGAGCGGCTCTCGGCTCGGCCCGCTCCTACCCTCCCCCAGCCGGGCGGCGCAGCCGGAGCCCGTGCCAGGCGGAGGCAGGCGAGGCGGCGTCCCGCGCCCCGCAGGGTTCTCAGACCCCGCGCGCCCGCGACGAGGCCCCGGAGGCCGGGGCTTTTGTTGTCCGCCACAACTCCGCGGACCCGGCGCTGTCTGGGCAGAAGTTTGGCGCGCCTCACCTATCCGCCCGGGGGTCAGTTCCCCTCGCCCACCCTGCCCCCGGCTGTCCGCCCGCGGCTCCGACAGCCGAGGCCGGGACGCGCAGCCGGCCCGGCCCAGACGCTCTTCCTGCCTCGGGGGTCCGGCGGCCTCTGCCGCACCTGAGCCCGGACCCGCCCCTCCAGGGAGGGTCCGCCGGGGCTGGGGACCTACAGCCCCTCCCCCGCAACGTCCCACCGAACAGTGGGGGAGGGGGCAACCTCCCCTCCTTCCCCCGGGGCGGCAGGCCCAGTCCCGGGGCCGAGGCTGGGGCGCGTCCCCGCCCCTAATGCCCTAAGAAAGCAGGGAAAGAAGTGATGGGCCCGGCCGGGACTGGCGCCCTGGCTCCCCAACCTCGCAGGCCCGCGCCCGGCCTCGCCGGGGGCTGCCGCTTCCCCTCGCCCGTCCGGCCGCCCGCCCGGGAGCGCCCAGGAGAGGAGGAGCGGGCAGCTACTCGCCGCGATCGCGGCCCGGGCTGGCGCCCCTCCGCCCGCCCGCTCACCTGCCAGCTGTCTTCGCAGTAGCAGTGCCGACTGCAGCTCCGTCATCCTCCCCGCCAAGGGCCCGGGCTGGCGCCGGGGCTTTCGAAGGACTGGGGACAGGCTCTGAGGCTGCTGGAGCTGGGTGTGCTGAGGAACCCGGGCCCCCACGACGGGAGCGCCGAAGCCGACGGAGGCTGGGCTGGAGCGGCGGTATCGGCGTCTCGCTGCCGGTGCGAGTCCGCTCGCTTCAGCTTTCCTCACAGCGCCTCACGCCCGGAAGGGGAGGGTACCCGTGCCGCCGCGGCGCGCACTGGGACTTCGCTCGCCCGCTTCCCTCCTTCAACCCGCCAGTCGGCCCCACCGGTGCCTTCCCCCGCCACTGCCTCACTGCTGCGCTCAGGGTCGCTCCACGCAGGCGCGCCGGGGCTGCCTACTTCGGAAGCTGCCCTCCCGCTAGGCCGACCCCTCTGGCTCCCTGCCCCGCCTCCGGAGGCGGAACCCCGCCCCCTCCGCGCAGTGGCCCCTCACGCCGCCATCTTGGGAAGGTCGCCGCCTGGCCGGGTGCCGGGGCCTCGGCGGGAGACGCCCCGCGGACGTCATGACAAAGAGGTCGCGGGGGTCAAGACAGCACCTCCGGGTCGAAGCAGGTGGTCTGAGAGTGAAGGGGCCAAAAGAAGTGGTAGATGCCTAGTTGTTGGCGAGCGCCCAACAGCTATCTAACACTCCACACATGGTGTACGAATTAGTCATTGTTAAAGGCGAACTTAGTACTGGTGTGCCCCATTTTAAGCACACCCCCAAAATAGACTTCAGATTTGCTGGCAATTCACTTTACAGAAAGTTGCACAAAAAGATTCTTGAAATAAGTAAAATGTTCTGCATCTCATAGCATAAAATGTTTAAACATCGTTAATAATCTCTATGTGTAAAGTGAGTTGAGATTAGCAAAATCTGATATACATGGTACCAAATATCCAGAAAGGCATCTACTATGTAAAGTCTAAGTGTGGGATCTCGGGTTTGGAAAAAGCAACCTTACACCGCTCTACCTCTTCTCATCCTCATTCCCACAGCTTTCTGCCTTGCATAACAGAGTCTTAATAAAGAGACGGAGCAGAAGGAAAAATGATACCTAATGGCACTCAAATGTATCTGTTCCTTCAAAAATATTTACTGAACCTGCATTAACTTTGTACCTGAACTGTAGAAGACACAGAGGACACAGCTCTGTTCCTATCCTCAAAGGTCTTACAGTCTCTGTGAGCTCCAGGTAGGGTAGCCAGAGGAGGACCAGGTTCTAATACAGTTTCTTGATTCCAAAAATTACTGAAAAAATTGTCCTCACTCTCCCCCTAAAACAAGGATTAAAAGGAACAAATAAACATTAAGAGTGAATCTGCAGGGCTTCCCTGGTAGCGCAGTGGTTAAGAATCCGCCTGCCAATGCAGGGGACACGGTTCGAGCTCCTGGTTCGGGAAGATCCCACATGCCGCGGAGCAACTAAGCCTGCCCGCCACAACGACTGAGCCTGTGCTCTAGAGCCCGGGAGCCACAGCTACTGAGCCCACGTGCCACAACTACTGAAGCCTGTGCGCCTAGAGCTGGTGCTCTGCAACAAGAGAAGCCACCACACCACAACAAAGAGTAGCCCCCCTCGCCGAAACTAGAGAAAGCCCACGTGCAGGGAAAAAAAAAAAAAAAAGAGTGAATCTGCATAAAAACATAAATCTACCATTTTTAAAAAAAGGTGAATTTGGACTCCTTTGGGAAACAACTCTGGAGCTAACCCAGGTTTTGTGAAGCCTAAAATTTACCCCGTTTGAAGGACTCTCTTTAGGGAAAAAATTTTTTTAATTGCGTTTGAATATGATTGTCTATTTATAATGAGAAAATAAACCACAAATAACTGTATGCTTGGAAAATTGTTCCCTTTCTCTGAGATCTCTTGAGGCAGGTTATCAGAAATTCTGCTTGATTGCAACATGGTTTCCTCTCTCACCTAAAACAAATTCCAGCCTTCTGTGGAGCTCTAAAGCTTCCTAAGCTTTACCAGAAAAAAATCCGTTTCTGACACTATCCCTCTTTTCTGGACCAAAAATCTTTCTATTTAAGTAAATTTTTAGTTTTATCAAAGTAGTAAATACACATAGTTCATAACCAGTGTATTAAGGATTATAGTGAAAAACAAACGTATTTCTCACGTGTGCCCTTCACCATTCCTAAATCCTGCTTACCAAAGGCAATCCCTTTTAAGTCTTTTAGCAGTTTCTTCTCATAGTTACCTCCATTTATTCTAAATGATATAATGCTTTTTCTTGATTTATCCATTTTAGACCTTATATATTTATTCTTATTGTAACTGATAAGGATTTAACTGTCACGCTACTTTCCATCTTTTATTCTCCTAAATTATTAAATTATATTTAGTTATAGAAATAAATGGTTTTTACACTATTGTGACTTTGTAAATGTTGAATAGGAGAGTCAAATACTATAATGGATTATATTCATACCTTACACAGATTTTTTTTTGGAGGCCCAGTGTTTCTAATCATATTTTTTTTTGCTTGCAGTATCTTGATTATAATTAATATCCTTCCCTTCCCTATCCCACCCCAGTGCTATTGTACCACTTATCCTATCAAGCCCTTTTTCTTAAAACTCTTCCTCCTAGAAGTCTCTATGTTACCCTCTAACCTGGGCTGGTTGCTTTGGGCTATGCTTCCTGCATAGAAGTCTTCTTAGGACTCCCCTTGGCTGCTCTCCTGGGCTGAGTCTACTGCATCCTAGATCAAGTCTAATTACTTTTTGTTACTCCCTTCTTTTGCTGGAGCATATTATCAGATAACTTCTGATGAGTATACATGAGGCAAATTTTCCAAGTCCTTATAATAACAGCTGAAAACGCCATTATTTTAAACAGCTATAATTAAGTGCCAATTTAGCTGGGTATAGAATTTTATGTTTAAGATCACATATTTTTTCTTCAAAAATGTGAAAGCATTGGTCCATTGTCTTTTAGCATCCAGTGTTGCTGTTGATTCTTATGCCATTGTCCATGACCTCAGTGACTTTTTCTTCTTCTCTGGATAGTCTTAGGATTTTTTTTTCTTTTTTTTGGCTGTGTTGGGTCTTTGTTGCTGCATGCAGGCTTTCTCTAGTTGCAGCGAGCAGGGACTACTCTTCCTTGAAGTGTGTGAGCTTCTCATTGCAGTGGCTTTTCTTGTTGTGGAGCACAGGCTTCAGTAGTTGTGGCTCATGGGCTTAGTTGCTCCACTGCATGTGGGATCTTCCCGGACTAGGGCTTGAACCCGTGTACCCTGCATTGGCAGGTGGATTCTTAACCACTGTGCTACCAGGAAAGTCCTTTTTTTGTATTTTAAAGTATCATGATCATATGCTTTTGTTGTCTATAGGATGTTTTCTTTTTTTAATTCACTGGGTTCACAGTGAGTTTTGTAGTGACAGAATGGTTGTTTTCATTTACATACAGAAATAAGCTTAGAATAATGAGATAGTCTGCATTTTTCTGGTATATAAAAAATTATTTTAAAAAGCAGTTGATTTTTGTATGTTGATCCTGCAACCTCACTAAACTCTAAATTAACAATTTATAGATTATTTTTATTTTCTACGTAAATAATGTAAGTGCAAATAATGGTGTTTCTATTTCTTTCTTTTGATACATTGTTTCTCTTTTTGCCTCACTGTGCTGGCTAGGACCTCCAGCAGAGTTGTGTAGAAGTAGTAGTGGGCACCCTTGTTTTTTTCCATTCTTAAAGGGTTATTTTGATGTTTCATTATTTTTTTCATGCTGTAGATTTTTTTGTAGATCATTTTAACAGGTTAATGAAGTTCCCTTCTATTCCTTGCTTATTAAGATTTTTAAAATTAATTTATTTATTTTATTTATTTATTTTTGGCTGCATTGGGTTTTCGTTGCTGCATGCGGGCTTTCTCTAGTTGTGGCGAGCAGGGGCTACTCTTCGTTGCGGTGCACAGGCTTCTCATTGTGGTGGCTTCTCTTGTTGCAGAGCATGGGCTCTAGGCATGCAGGCTTCAGCAGTTGTGGCTCGTGGGCTCTAGAGCGCAAGCTCACTAGTTGTGGCGCATGGGCTTCGTTGCTCCACGGCATGTGGGGACTTCCCAGACCAGGGTTCAAACCCATGTCCCCTGCATTGGCAGGCAGATTCTTAACCACTGCGCCACCAGGGAAGCCCTAAGATTTATTTTTAAAATCCCCAAATCTTTATCTCCAGCCCAGATCTTTCACTAGTTCATGTCAGCGCATCTAACTGTCTAACTCTGTGTTCACTGACCTAACAAATGTTCATTGAACATCTGCTGTGAGCTAGAGGTGATTCTAAGACCTAGGGTCCAGGAGTAAACTAGACAGACCAAGTTCCTGCCCACATGGCACAGACATCCAGTGAGAGAGGACAATCAATTAAAAAGGTAAACAAATATTAAACAAGTCATCATTATAACAAGTGATATGATAGAAATAAAAAAGGTAAGGAAAAGAGTAAAGTTTAGATAAGGTAGTCAGGGAAGTCCTCTCTCAAGAGATTATATTTGAGCTGAGTTCTGAATTACAAGTAGGAGATGCCATTTGAGGATTCTGGGGAAGAGATTTCCAGGCGAGGAAAAGCTACTTCTAAGACCCTATGGTAAGAAAGACCTCGGCTTGGGACTTCCCTGGTGACGCAGTGGTTAAGAATCTACCTACCAATGCAGGGGACATGGGTTCGAGCCCTGGTCCAGGAAGATCCCACATGCTGCAGAGCAACCAAGCCCGTGCGCCTCAACTACTGAGCCTGAGCTCTAGAGCCTGCGAGCCACAACTACTGAGCCCGCGAGCCACAACTACCAAAGCCCGCATGCCTAGAGCCCGTGTTCCGCAACAAGAGAAGCCACAGCAATGAGAAGCCTGCGCACCACAACGAAGAGTAGCCCCTGCTCGCCGCAACTAGAGAAAGCCCACGCACAGCAATGAAGACCAAACACAGATAAAAATAAATAAAATAAATAAATAAATAAATAAAAAGCTTTAAAAAAAGAATGTAAATCCTGAAAAAAGTAAACCCTGAATATCAATTTAGAAATAAATAAATAAATAAATAAAATTTTTTAAAAAGGAGAAAGAGCTCGGCTTGTCCAAAGACTAGAAAGGGGGTCAGCATGGGTGTGGCGGCCCTACTGGAACCTGATGAAAAGGGTGCTAAGAGCAGGTTGGAGAGACAGACAGGGGTCATCTTACAAAGGAGGCCCTGTTGACCACAGGAAAGAGTCTGGATTTTAGTTTAGTTACAGTGGAAACCTTGAGACTGGTGATTTACATTGTTTAAAACTCCCTTTGGCACTTATACAAAAGAGAAGACTTTACTGGAAGATCAGTAAGAAGGTTATTGCAGAAGATGAGGCAAAAGATGGTGGTAACTTGAACCAGAATGGGGGCAAGGATAGTAAAGTAGGTGTGGGGTGGGGAGATTGGGAATGGATTTGAGATAAATTTTGGAAGTAAAATAGGAAGGGCATGCTGATGGATTGAATGTGGGTGAAGGGGAAAGACGACTCCTAGGTTTATGACCCCTGGAAGAACTGGCTTTATTTCAAAAAGGAAGACAGGAACAACAGGTTCAAGTGGGTGATATAAAGAGATCTATTTTGGATGAGTTATATTTTAGCTCTTTATTAGACATCCAAGCAGAGATGTCAAATTAGCATATGCATACATAAGACGAGCTCAGAGGAGAGACCAAGGCTATAGATTATAGATCTATAGATACAAATTTGGAGAGATCAGGTTTCCTAGGGAGAGAGTGAACAGAATTTTTTTTTTTTGGCTGTACCACGTGGCTTGCAGGATCTTAGTTCCCCAACCAGGAATGAACACAAAGGAGAAAAACCAGTGTGGGGTGTTACAAAAGCCAAGACAGGAGCAAATGTTCCCAGGAGGAAGGAACGTTCAACTGCAACAGGCTATTGAGAGGTAGAGAAAGATGAAGACTGAGAAGGATGCACTGAATTTTTTTTTAAATTAAGACAACTGGCATTTATTGGACATTCGCTATGTACAAAGTAACTGAATAACCACTTTGATGCATTACCTCACAGATTACATACATTAACCCTATTATTTCCATTCTACAGATGAGAAAACTGAGGCTTAGATTCAGTGGCCTGCTCAGATATCAAATCCTCTTAAAACATAGTAAATGGTGGAATTGGGATTGAAACCCCAACTGTCTGTTGCCAAAACCTGAGCTATTACCCACTGTACTGTACAGCCTCCTGTAACAGCAGGTGTAAGAGGTTGCATTCTGTCTCCTTAATATATTAAGTTACTTAACAACTCACCCAGGCATGACCATACTACCTGTTTCACATTTCACTACCTGAAAGAATTTAGTAACATTTCACACCTGGATGTTTGTGCACTTTGCCTTCAAAATCTTCTAGGAAAATGTTCAATGAAGAAGTTTCCAGCATTAAACTGCCGTTGGTCTCATTATTAACACTATTCTATTCAGAGAAATCTTTATATAATGTATTCTGCTTTTGGAATTTTTTTTCTTGAGGTATAATTGACATATTAGTTTCAGGTGTACAGCATAATGATTCCGTGTTTGTATACACTGAGGTCACCACAATAAGTCTAGTTACCATCCATCACCATACATAATTAACAAAAAAATTTTTTCTTACAATGAGACTTTTAAGATGTACTCTCTTAGCAACTTTCAACTATTCAATACAGTATTATTAACTATAGTCGCCATGATACACATTACATCCCCGTGACTTGTTTTATAACTGGAAGTTTGTACATTTTGATTCCTTTCACACTCCCCCTCCCCCACCATGCACTGAATTTTGAAACTGAGAAGCTGTTTTTGACCTTGATAGAAGGATTTTGATGGAGCAATGTTGACAGCAGGCAGAGCAAAGTGGGTTGAAAGCTAAATGCAAGATGGAAAAATAGAGATCTCAGTGTCGTGTGCTTATTTGAGGTTTGTGGTCCTGAACTGCAAAAAGAACCAGTAGGTCCAGCCCGGTAATTTTTTTTTTCTGGCAATTTTCAGTTGCTCAGGTGTAGGCATGAAAAAATCTGATAGCTGGGGTACATTTAGGGTTGGGGGCTAGCCAGTCAGGTAACTGGAGATTGAGATGGAGACAGACAGGCAAGTTTGTTGACGTTGTATGAAGAGAGTGCCTGTAGTAACGGACTCTTCTCTAAGCTGAGTAGAGAAGGAAGTGAAAATGCAAGGGAGCTGATAGTGAAAAAGTGATACAAATAATGGGGTCTTGATGAGTTTGAAGAGTTGTGTGGTGTAGACACTAAAGCAAATTGACTGGAAGGATAGGAAATGGTGGTCAGGGTGGGTGGTTTGAAATCCAGAATTCAGTTGAGGTATGGTAATGGGTGGTGAGTTGGTCTCCTGTGAACGTAGGAGAGGCTGGTGGGTGGGGAGGGGAGGGGAGGAAGTCAAGGAGGTGACAGGCAGGAGTACTGGATAGGTCTTCCACGTGAGTAATTAAGTGACCAAGGACAAGAGGTGGAGTAGAACGAAGGGAAAGGCCGTGAACCAGGAGACAAAGTTATTGGTAAATGGGTCCACAGATAATAGCAATAAAAAGAGTAATAAGTGGGACCTCCCTGGCGGTCCAGTTGTTAAGACTCCACACTTCCACTGCAGGGGGCAAGGGTTTGATCACTGGTCAGGGAACTAAAATCCCACAGGCGGAGTGGCACGGCCAAAAAAAAAAGAGAGAGTAATAAGTGGTACAGCGGAGATGGCATTAACCTCAAAGAGCTCGGGTTTGGGAAAGTAAACAAGAAAGACTGGGAAGCAGCAGTGAGGAACCAGGAGACTATGCTAAGCCTACTGGCCCTGAGATCCATGAAACGTGAGAGAAGACAGCCTTCCCTTGAGAGGGCTGAGGAACCTGAGTCCTTAGAAGAGAGCCGGGTTCAGATAAGGCCAGGAGGTGAAGAAGTGTCCCATAAGCACCTCAAGCTACTGTGATCAGAACACGCTGTCAGGGTGGGGGTGGGGAGATAAATCAGGAGTGTGGGATTAACATATATACACTACTACCTATAAAATAGAGAAACAACAAGGACCTACTGTATGGCATAGGAAACTATACTCAATACCTTATAATAACTTATAATGGAAAAGAATCTGAAACAAAATAGATACACTTTTTTTTTTTTGCCGTACGCGGGCCTCTTACCGCCACGGCCTCTCCCTTTGCGGAGCACAGGCTCCGGACGCGCAGGCCCAGCGGCCATGGCTCACGGGCCCAGCCGCTCCACAGCATGCAGAATCCTCCCGGACCGGGGCACGAACCCGTGTCCCCCGCATCGGCAGGCAGACTCCCAACCACTGCACCACCATGGAAGCCCCCCAATATGGTTTAATTGTCCTTTACAGTCTAGTCTCTGTAGACCTCTCCAGGTTTATCCTGTACCTCTCATCCTGTACCTTTCCCTGACACTCTCTGCTCCTGGCACAGTACACTTCCTTTCCTTCCTCTAAAAGGTCAAGATTTTTTTTTATACCTCTGGATCTTTCCACTTGCTGCTCCAATGGCCCAGCACACTCTTTTCTGCTGTGTACTTGGCAAGCTCCTACCAATTCATCTTTCAGGTCCTTGAAGGAAGCAATTTCCTCCAGAAAACCTTTCACAATTTCAAAATTAATCTTACTCCTAAGTTTCCTATTTCCAACATGTATTACATATCCTATCCTAACATTTATCATGCAGTATTTCAGGTTTTTTTTTCCTTTCAATTGTCAGTAAGCTTTGGGATGACAGGACTCTATTTTACTTCTCTGTTCTCAGAACTTAATATAATGATGCTATGCAGTAGACACTCAACAAATATCTGTTGAATACATGAGTCAATCCTATTAAATTAATAATAAGATAGTCTTTCAAGACCAGTATAAGCCTACACTTATTAAATTTGGGTTTGTATACCTGGCAGAGGATGGTACAGAGTGGTATGCCAAGGTGTTCTTGAAGCCTCAGAATAAACTTCTTTAGGATTGTTAATTTTACTAATTTTTTTGAGATTAAAAAGTAAAAAATAATTAAAGGAAAATGTGTAACTTTAAATGCTTATTTTAGAAGAGAAGAAAGACTGAGAACTTCATGAGCTAAACACTTATTGTAAAAGTTAGAAACAGAATAGCAAAATAAACCCAAAGAATGGTACTGGGACAACTGGATATCCATATACAAGAGAATGATATTGGATCCCTCCCTCACACCATATACAAAAATTAACTCAAAATGGATCAAATTCTAAGTATAAGAACTAAAACTAAAGTTTTTAGAAGAACACATAGGGACTTCCCTGGTGGCACGGTGGTTAAGAATCCGCCTGCTGGGCTTGCCCGGTGGCACTGTGGTTGAGAATCTGCCTGCCAATGCAGGGGACACGGGTTTGAGCCCTGGTCTGGGAAGATCCCACATGCCATGGAGCAACTGGGCCCGTGAGCCACAGCTACTGAGCCTGCGTGTCTGGAGCTTGTGCTCTGCAACAAGAGAGGCCATGACAATGAGTGGCCTGCACACCGCAATGAAGAGTGGCCCCCACTCGCTGCAACTAGAGAAAGCCCTTGCACAGAAATGAAGACCCAACACAGCCGAAATAAATAAATAAACAAATTTATTTTTTTAAAAAAAGAATCCGCCTGCTAATGCAAGGGACACGGGTTTGAGCCCTAGTCCAGGAAGATCCCACATGCTGCAGAGCAACAAAACCCAAGTGCCACAACTACTGAGCCTGCACTCTGGAGCCACGAGTCACAACTAGTGAGCCCACGTGCCACAACTACTGAAGCACGTGCACCTAGAGCCCATGCTCCGCAACAAGAGAAGCCACCGCAATGAGAAGCCCACATTCCGCAAGGAGAACAGCCCCCACTTGCTGCAACTAGAGAAAGCCCACGCATAGCAATGAAGACCCAAAGCAGCCAAAAATAAATTAATTAAATAAATTTTTTAAAAAGAAGAAGAACAGATAAGCATAAATCTTTTTTTTTTTTTTTTTTTTTTTTTTTTTTGCGGTATGCAGGCCTCTCACTGTTGTTTCCCGTTGTGGAGCGCAGGCTCCGGTGGCGCAGGCTCAGCCACCACGGCTCACGGGCCCAGTCGCTCTGCGGCATGTGGGATCTTCCCGGACCAGGGCACAAACCCATGTCCCCTGCATCGGCAGGCGGACTCTCAACCACTGCGCCACCAGGGAAGCCCAAGCATAAATCTTTGTGACCTTGGATTAGGCAATGGTTTCTTAGCTAAGACAACAAAAGCACATGCAACAAAAGAAAAAATAGTTAAATTGGACATCATCAAAATTAAGAACTTTTGTGCTTTAAAGGACATTGTTGAGAAAATTAAAAGAAAACAAAAACAAAGGGAGAAAAGTTTTACAAATCATGTATCTGATAAAGGATATCCATTCATAATATATGAAGAACTCCTACAACTCAATAATAAAAAGACAACCCAATGTTAAATTGAGCAAAGGATCTGAATGGACATTTCTCCTAAGGAGATATACTAATGGCCAATAAGCACATGAAAAGATATCAATATCATTAGGCATCACAAAAATGCAGTCAAAACCACAATGAGATATTACCTCATAACCACTAGAATGGATAGAATACAAAAGACAGATAATAAAAGTGTTGGGGAGGACATAAAGAAATTGGAAACTTCATACATGTTTGGTGGAATTGTAAAATGGTGCAACCATTGTGGAAAAGTCTGGTAGTTTCTCAAAAAAGTTAAAATATAGAATACTAGGGACTTCCCCGGAGGCACAGTGGATAGGACTCCGCACTCCCAATGCAGGGGGCCCGGGTTCGATCTCTGGTTGCAGAACTAGATCCCACATGCATGCCACAACTAAGGAGCCTGCCTGCTGCTACTAACCCCCAGGGCAACCAAATAAAATAAATTTAAAAATAATAATAATAGGGGCTTCCCTGGTGGCTCAGTGGTTGAGAATCCGCCTGCCGATGCAGGGGACACGGGTTTGTGCCCCGGTCCGGGAGGATACCACATGCCGTGGAGTGGCTGGGCCCGTGAGCCATGGCCCCTGAGCCTGTGCATCCGGAGCCTGTGCTCCGCTACGGGAGAGGCTACAACAGTGAAAGGCCCGCATACCGCAAAAAAATTAATAATAATAAATAAATAAATAATAATAATAATTGTACTTACCTCTTAAGTTGTGGTGAGGACTAAGTTAATGTATTTTTTTTTTTTTTTTTTTTTTTTTGCTTTACGCGGGCCTCTCACTGTTGTGGTCTCTCCCATTGCGGAGCACAGGCTCCGGACGCGCAGGCTCAGCGGCCATGGCTCACGGGCCCAGCCGCTCCGCGGCATGTGGGATCCTCCCAGACCAGGGCACGAACCCGCGTCCCCTGCATCGGCAGGCGGACTCTCAACCACTGCGCCACCAGGGAGGCCCGAGTTAATGTATTTTTAAAAATATATAGAATACTACATGATTCAGCAATTCTACTCCTAGGTATGTACTCAATAGAATTGGAAACATGTTCACACAAAAACTTGCACAGAAACCTTTGCAGCATCATTATTCATAAGAGCAAAAAAGTGGAAACAACACAAATGTCCATCAACTAATGAAGAGGTAACCAAATGTGGTATATCCATACAATGGAATATTATTCAACCATAAAAAGAAATGATGTACTGTTACATGCTACAACGTGGTTGAATGTTGAAAACATTATTCTAACAGAAAGAAGCCAGACACTAAACCCCACATATTATATGATTCTATTTATGTGAAATGCCCAGAATAGGCAAATCTGTAGAGACAGAAAGTAAATTAGTTGTTGTCTAGGGATGGGGTTGTAGGGAAGGAAATGGAGAGGAACATATAATGGATACAGAATTCTTTTTGGAGTGATGAAAATGTTGTGGTAATGGCTGTTCAACTCTGTGAATATACTAATAACCATTGAAATGTGTATACTCTATATGGGTGAATTTCATGGTATACAAATTATATCTTAGTAAACATGTTATAAAAAATAATAAATATACCCAAAGAAATAAGAAAATAATAAAAGCAAGAGCACAAGATTGAGAATATAAACAACAAACAGGAAAACCAGTAAAGAGGAACAACAAGGCCAAAAATTGGTAATTTGAAAAGTCTAATAAAGTTGACAAACTCTGGCAAACTAAAGAGAAAGCACAAATAAAATTAAGGGTGAAAAGAAGCAAAACCACATGGATTAAAAAGATAATAAGAGGATTATGAACAATTCTGTGCCAAAATTTGAAAACTTAGATTAAGTGGATAACTTCCTAGAAAAATATAATTTAGTGAAAGACTTAAAAAGTAACAGAATGTAAATCAACTATACTTCAATAAAATAAATTTAAAAAAAGAAAAAACAAATAATACATTTTTTAAAAGAAGTAATGAAAAGCCTAAATAATTCCATTGCTATTAAATAAATGGAATTGGTAATTAAATGTCTTCCCACAAAGAAAACTACAGCCTCAGATGTTTTTGGTTTTGTTTTTTACTTTCTTTCTTTCTTTCCTTCTTCCTTCCTTCCTTCCTTCCATCCTTCCTTCTTTCCTTCCTTCCTTTCTTCCTTCCTTTCTTTCTTTCTTTCTTGGCTGCATCAGGTCTTAGTTGCAGCTGGTGGTCTCTTCGTTGAGGCGCTCTCTTAGTTGTGGCGTTCAGGTTTTCTCTCTCTAGTTGTTGCATGCAGGCTCCAGAGCACGTGGGCTCTGTAATTTGCAGCACACAGGCTCTCTCGTTGAGGTGGGAAAGCTTAGTAGTTGTGGTGCGAGGGCTTAGTTGCCCCTCGGCATGTGAGATCTTAGTCCCCCAACCAGGGATCGAACCCACCTCCCTTGCATTAGAAGGCAGATTCTTTACCACTGGACCATCAGGGAAGACCCAGGACTAGCATAATCTCTTTTTTTAAAATAAATTTATTTATTTATTTTTGGCTGCATTGGGTCGTTGCTGTGTGCAGGCTTTCTCTAGTTGCAGCGAGCGGGGGCTGCTCTTCCTTGCGGTGTGCAGGCTTTTCATTGCAGTGGCTTCCCTTGTTGTGGAACACCGGCTCCAGGCGCATGGACTTCAGTACAGTAGTCGTGGCACATGAGCTCAGTAGTTGTGGCTCATGGGCTCTAGAGCGCAGGCTCAGTAGTTGTGGCACACGGGCTTAGTTGCTCCATGGCATGTGGGATCTTCCCCTACCAGGGCTCAAACGCATGTCCCCTGCATGTGCAGGTGGATTCTTAACCACTGTGCCACTAGGGAAATCCCTCCTTTTTTTAAAAAAAAATATTTTATTTATTTATTTGGCTGCAGTGAGTATTAGTGGTGGCTTGCAGGCTCTTAGCTGTGGCATGTGGGATCTAGTTCCCTGACCAGGGATTGAATCTGGGCCCCCTGCATTGCGAGCGCAGTCTTAACCACCAGGAAAGTCCTGATGCAAAATTCTTAAAAGAAAACATTAGCAAATTGAATCCCACAATATGTAAAAAAACTAGCACATTATGTCCAATTTGAGGCTGGTGTAAAAGCATAAGGAAGCCTTGTGGGGCTGGGGCGAAAGGTATGAGGGGAGAGGATGGCAGGCTGTGACGTCAGAGGTACTAGGCTTCCTGGACCAGAGTGAGGAGTGGATTTTATTCTATTTGCAGTGGGAAGTCATTGTAGAGTTTGAAGTAGTCTCTCCTCTTTCAAGATGTTTAACTATGAAGGAGAGAAGAGGTGGGGCAGTAGCTCAGGGGAGGGATATGTATGCACAGCCCAGAAGAAGACAATGACTTAGTCTTTTTTATTAATGTTCCTTCCTTATACCCTCCCCTCCCAGCTGTTCTCACAGATTTGAGCAGCAAGCCTGTTCCTTTTTGTCCCTTATATGTTTTGGATTTTGGGCCACGAGGCATGTGGGATCTTACCTCCCCGACCAGGGATCGAACCCGCACCCCCTGCATTGGAAAGCGAAGTCCCAACCACTGGACCACCAAGGAAGTCCCAAACCTGTTCTTTTTTGGATCATGGTGGAGTAACAGTGCGTGCATAGGTGCCTGCAATTCCCCTTAAATGATAATTAGCTTCTTCATACTTTGGTGCCTCGGTTATGCCGTCGGAAAAATGGGATGGGTCTCCAGAATGTGTTGAGTGTAAGGCCTTTGGGTCCCTCAGAGGAAATGTTTGCTAGGACACCAAGCTTCCTGCAGGCTCCATAGCAGCCCACCCACCCTCAGTGCTTGCTGGGTGCCTCACAGCAACCCTGAGGGTCCCATCAGAGAGACTGAGGCCCAGAGAGGGGAAGTGGACTGCCCAAGGTCCCAAGGGAGGCAGAGATCAATCCAGAGACAGAGCCCAGGCCTCAGGTCTCATTTCCTGTTGTTCTCACGAAGCACACTGTGGCCAGAAACAGTGAACTTGAGACTCAGAAAGTGCTAAGATCTAATTCCCCTGAAAACCTCACCTCTCCTCACCTGTCCTGGGTATTTAGGACTCCCAGAAGTCCTTATCTGCCCCACGTGCCACCCATCTCTGAGCCCAGGTCCCCTCACCTGTCTGGGTGTTTGCCAGCCTTAGCAATAAGGAAGCTGCTGTTGATCTCAACAAGTACGTTGATAATGGAGTTACAGCAGGATGAGCCAGAGGAGAGTATGGAAGTACTGACTCTGGGTGACTTTTCCAAGAAATACGACTATCAAGGAAGGAGTCGAAAGATAGAAGGCAGTGGCTAAAAAGTGGGACCAAAAGAGAAGTTTTTGTCATTGGGTTTCGGTTGTGCTTGCCTTTTGGGATGAGGGAGTTGAGAATAAGCTGGAATGCTGACAATGAGTCAGTGAAAAGAAGGATGATGAAGATTCAGGAGAGGGAATCCCCTTTCGGTCCAGTGGTTAGGACTCCGTGCTTTCAGGGCTGAGGTCCTGGGTTCGATCTCTGTTCGGGGAACTAAAATCCCACAAGCTGCATGGCATGACCGAAGGGAAAAAAAAAGATTCAGGAAAACAAGAGGGTAACAAATTGAGCAGGGTCCCCAAGAAGGGGAGGAGGTGTGCTCCACAGCACAGGTGGAGAACTCCAAACAGGGAGGGGAATTCTCTCTTTGAAACTAGAGAGAAGGAGGAAGGAACTAACGTGGATGAAGGTGAGTTTGGGGGGGAGGGGGCAGGAGGCCATGGGGGAGGCAGGAGGAGCAAGGGGACAAAGGGGTGTGGAGGTTTAAGAAATAGCCACTGTGGAGAAGGGTAGAGAATTGACTAGGGAAACAGGGAAGAATGACCAGGCAACCTTGAGAGCCCAGTTGCTGCTGGAATACATTTATAGCAGCACCAACCTGCCCAGATATGTGATTTTTTTTTTCAGCCTTGTTCACTTGCCCAGATGTAGACACAGAGCAGATGGGGATTTGGAACGATTTAGGGCTGGTATGACACAAAGACAAGTGTGGAAGAGAGTTGAGGATATTGGTGAAAGGGTTGACATGATGGACCAGAGACTCCTATTACTGAAAAAACAACTATCCTCAGAAGAATGTGTTTTATTGGCATCATTTTTCCAGGTTCATGGAAAAGCTCAGACAAAGTTCTTTTTTTATTATTATTATTAGTTTTAATAAATTTATTTATTTATTTTTGGCTGCCTTGGGTCTGGTAGTTGTGGCCCACGGGCTCTCGCCCTCATACTGCAACCAAGAGCCTGCGTACCACAATGAAAGATCCTGCATGCAGCAACTAAGACGTGATGTGACCAAAAATAAATAAATATTTTTAAAAAGAAGAGTATAAAAAAAAAAGAAAGAGTGGCTCTGTGTACACATGCACACACACACACACACACACACATAAACTAAGGAAACACATAGTTTGATGACTAGGAAGAGGCTGTGAGCTGATTTCTTAGTGGTTCAAATACTTAGGGCTGTAACTGCTAAAGTTAACATTTCTAAACAACAGGGTCTATTTTTTAAAAATTGTTTACTTCAGGGGGATCAAAGGAGGCTGATAGATGATGACCCTGTTATACTCCTGACACAGTTAAAAATGCACTTATTCACTCCTTCTGACAATCGCTTGTTCGCTGGTTTTTCACACATCCATTCAGCAGATGGGTGCACGTGAGAAAAGTCTGGAGTTGAAAGGCGATCTTGTGTCATTTAGGACTTAATTCCTACCCTCCACACAGACATAAATCTCACCCTTAAGAGCTTATCATTCCCAAAGAAAATCAAAGCATTTAACCCGATGCCTTAAAGATTCTGCTTCCATTCTGAGATGGAATTATACTTTGGTTCTTCAGCAGGGCTGACCTTGAATGGTGATGTCCCCCAGGGCTCTGGACAGCACATAGTGATTTGCACAAGGGCAAGTTCACACCCATTTATCTTTGACAAAGTCCCATAAACAGTGTACTGAAACACCCGCCTGTCTCCCCCCCAAAAAGCATAACTACACTTGGTCACCTTGTTTAGCTATACTTAGGCAATGTGTATGTTGATATAATTAGATGATCAAAACGCCAACAGTAATTCTTCCAAAGGAACTGCAGCTAATGATACAAGGCCCTGCTGGGATTACCAAGGTGGGGAATTGTGGATGCCACCGTCTGCATCTATTTGTGGAAGGATCTCTTTCTCTGGCTGGAGTTGACTCTGCCAGCATGGTAGCCAAAAGTGTGGGAGAATTAACATGCCCTTCTCACCCCCAGCTGTCCTCAATGGGCGACTGATCTGATGGGAGTTGGTATTTACTCCAGCTCATCACCCCTCAGGTGGGAAAATTCTGAGAGGCGTGTTCTGCACTGATCCCAGAGGACCCCTGCAGAATCGGGCACTGTTGCCCACAGAGGTCACCTACCTGACTGTGCTTTTATTTATTTAAACATTTATTTATTTCATTGTGCCAGGTCTTACTTGCGGCATGAGGGATCTTTTAGTTGTGGCATGTGGGATCTAGTTCCCTGACTAGGGATCGAACCTGGGCTCCCTGCATTGGGAGTGCAGAGTCTTAACCACTGGACCACCAGTCCCGACAGTGCTTTTTTTTTTTTTTAATTTATTTTTGGCTGTGTTGGGTCTTCCTTGCTGCACGCGGGATTTCTCTAGTTGTGGCGAGCGGGGGCTGCTCTCCCTTGTGGTTCATGGTTTTCTCATTGCGGTGGCTTCTCTTGTTGCTGAGCATGGCTCTAGGCATGCGGGCTTCAGTAGTTGTGGCTCGCGGGCTCTAGAGCTCAGGCTCAGTAGTTGTGGCGCACGGGCTTAGTTGCTCCGCAGCATGTGGGATCTTCCCGGACCAGGGATCGAACCTGTGTCCTCTGCATTGCCAGGCGGATCCTTAACCACTGCACCGCCAGGGAAGCCCCTAACAGTGCTTTTTACTTGCTTCTTCCCCTTGCTTGCTTCACGTCCCCACTCCTCTACAGGTGTTCCTGGGATCACCTGCCAAAGAAACCTCTTGCATTCAAATCTTTGTCTCAGGATCTGCTTCTGGGAGAATCCAAACTAAGACAGGGGAACGTTGCCAAGTATGAACAAAGGCCCTTGGAAACCCAACTGATACTCATTATCAGAGGCAGTCTCTCTCTTACCCCATAAAATAATTTAGCTTCGCAGCACTCTCAGAAGAGTTTTTGACTCACTCATAATGAATCTCATGGGAGGAAAGGGGACTGCAGGGCAAACTTAGTGCATGTTTTATAACTTCTTTCACTTAGTTTTAACTCTTTTAGGCTGAGGCAGAGTGTGACATCTAAGGAGGGGTTAGTGAGGAGTGGGTACAACCTGGCAGGGTAGTGGGGCTATTCTTCACAGCATGAAGTTCATTGTTTGTTGGTTTATAGCTTCTTAGTACAGAAAATCTCAAACATACACAAAAGTAGAGAATAGAATAATGAACCCCTGTGTATCAGTCATCAGATTAGACAACTACCAACTTATAGTCAATATCTCCCCACTCCACCCCCAATTATTATTATTTTTGTCTTTTATTATGTTTTTTTTTTTTTTTTTTTTTTTTGCGGTATGCGGGCCTCTCACTGTTGTGGCCTCTCCCGTTGCGGAGCACAGGCTCCGGACGCGCAGGCTCAGCGGCCATGGCTCACGGGCCTAGCCGCTCCGCGGCATATGGGATCCTCCCAGACCGGGGCACGAACCCGTATCCCCTGCATCGGCAGGCGGACTCTCAACCACTGCGCCACCAGGGAGGCCCTATTATGTATTTTTTTAAATGTTTGGCTGTGTTGTGTCTTTGCTGCTGCACGTGGGCTTTCTCTAGTTGCGGCGAGCAGGGGCTACTCTTTGTTGCGGTGTGTGGGCTTCTCATTGCGGTGGCTTTTCTTGCTGCAGAGCACAGGCTCTAGGCGCGCGGGCTTCAGTAGTTGTGGCACGTGGGCTCAGTAGTTGTGCCTCAGAGGCTCTAGAGCGCAGGCTCAGTAGTAGTGGTGCACAGGCTTAGTTGCTCCCCGGCATGTGGGATCTTCACGGACCAGGGCTCGAATCCGTGGCCCCTGCATTGGCAGGCGGATTCTTAACTGCTGAGCCATCAGGGAAGCCCCACCCCCAATTATTTTAAAGTGAAGCCTGTAGGGAGGGAATTCCCTGGCGGTCCAGTGGTTAGGACTCAATGCTTTCACTGCGGAGGGCCCAGGTTCAACCCCTGGCTGGGGAACTAAGAACCCCGCAAACCCCGTGGCCAAAAAAAGAGTAAAACCCATATATATTATTTCACCTGTAATATTCAGTATCTCTAAAACATCAGGACTCTTTTTTTTTTAACGTCTTTATTGGAGTATAATTGCTTTACAATGGTGTGTTAGTTTCTGCTTTATAACAAAGTGAATCAGCTATACATATACATATGTTCCCATATCTCTTCCCTCTTGCGTCTCCCTCCCTCCCACCCTCCCTATCCCACCCCTCTAGATGGTCACAAAGCACCGAGCTGATATCCCTGTGCTATGTGGCTGCTTCCCACTAACTATCCCTTCTACATTTGGTAGTGTATATATGTCCATGCCACTCTCTCACTTCGTCCCAGCTTAGGACTCTTTTTATAAGCATAAGCATAGTATCATTATCATATCTAAAATATTAATAATTCCTTAATATTATCAAATATTCAGTCAGTGTTCAAATATCCCCAACTGCCTCAACATTATTGTTATTATTACTATTTAGTTTTTAAATTATTATTATTATTTAAAACTGTAGACTACTTACTAGTTTACAGTTTGAATTATGATCTAAAAAAAGTCCATATTTTTTGATTGGTTATATATCTCAAGTTTTTTGGTTTTGTTTTGTTTTTTTGCTGGGCTGAGTGGCTTGTGGGATCTCAGTTCCCTGGGAACCCAGGCCATAGCAGTGACAGCACTGAATCCTAACCACTAGGCCACAAGGAAACCCCCTTAAGTCTTTTTTTTTAATCTGTAGGTTCCCTCTCGCCAACTCTATTTGTCTTTCCTTGCTATGTATTTGTTGAAGAAATCTGGTTCTTTATTCTTATATAATATCTTGAGATTTGGATTTTTATTGACCACATCAACATGGTCTATCATTTAACATGTTCTCCAGCTTTCTCTATTTTCTGTAAAGTGGTAATCAGATCTCCAGAGCTGATCAGATTTGGATTCCATTTTGTTCCAAGCCACCTTTGTATGTGGTATTAGGGACTTCCATCAAGAGATACATCTGGGGCTTCCCTGGTGGCGCAGTGGTTGAGAGTCCGCCTGCTGATGCAGGGGACACGGGTTCGTGCCCCAGTCCGGGAGGATCCCACATGCCGCGGAGCGGCTGGGCCTGTGAGCCATGGCCACTGAGCCTGCACGTCCGGAGCCTGTGCTCCGCAACGGGAGAGGCCACAACAGTGAGAGGCCCACGTACCGCAAAAAAAAAAAAAAAAAAAAAAAAAAAGAGGTACATCTGTCTGGTTTTTCTGTTTTCTAGTTTCTATCTTGACTAAAAACAACAACAAAACTGTGATGTTTACACTGCCATGGGACAAACAGAATTGTGATTTACCTTTTGTAACTTATGTGGCTGATTCCCCAGGTTCTTCTGCAGTGTGAACTAACCTGTCCCCCATGGTTACAGTGTTTTCCTTCTGGGATTCTGAGACATGGCTAGGGGTCAAAGGGAGAGCAATGTCTTCATGTGAGAGGGCCAGTGAGGGTAGGGGACAAGATTTCCTCCTACGTACCCTGACTCAAGCTATGGACACAGGAAGACCTTGTTTGAATCCTCAGGCAAGGCTCAGCTGGGTAACCATGGATAAGCAGCTTAACTTCTTTTGACTCTCAGTTTCCTCAACCGTATACTGTGATAAATAATAATCTCTCCCAAATAGGGCTTACAGTGGACCTTTTATTATTATTATTATTATTATTATTATTATTTTCTTTTTTTGGCCACACCACACGGTATGCAGGATCTTAGTTCCCTGACCAGGGATTGAACCCATGGCCCCTGCAGCAGAAGCGCAGAGTCCCAACCACTGGACTGCCAGGGAAGTCCCTGTAGTGGACCTTTTTTATCTTGTGGTCACCCATCATCTTTTTGAAAACCCCTCCTACACAAGCCAAGACAATTTCCCATTATGAAAATAGAAAGTACAATAAAAGATAGACTCTTCTATCCAGCCTCCTGTGTAGTTAGGGCATAGGTATGTGGTCCAGTCTTTTCCAATGAGATGCAGCTGACTTTGATTCAGAAGAGAGATATATGAGGAAGAGGATGCTGCAGGGAGTGGCAGGAACTCAGAGCTTTTGTGGGGCATTTGGAACACTTGGAGTGGAGATCCTTTCTCCCTTATGTCTCCCTTATGACAATGCCCAGTGGTGGCAAAAAACAGGTGCTTTGCTGATAACAGTCCTGGGGTAAAACTGACATATTGTTCCTGGCTATGTAGCCTTCAAGCCCAATTCTCTATCCTGCTCAGAGACTGTGTGAGCTATTTATATCTTTAAATACATTCCTTTGCTGTTTAAACCAGTCAGAGTATATTCTTTTACTTGCAGCTAAGTTCCCTGACAATTATGCGGATTCCAAGATGTTGCTAAATATGGTGTCTAGTATGAGGAAGGGAGGAGTCAAACTCTACCTGAAGCCTCTGGCCTTCTAGGTAGATGGCATAATGCATTTGATTATTGTTTACGCCAATATAAGTTGGGTTTTCTGTTCTTTGTGCTTAAAAGCATCTGGATTGATTTCCGTGTGTACCTTCAGTGCCTGGTTGTACCTAGATATGTTCTACACGTGTTCGTTCATAATCACCTTTTAAAAATTACAATATAGGTACTTCCCTGGTGGCACAGTGGTTAAGAATCTGCCTACCAATGCAGGGGACACGGGTTTGATCCCTGGTCCGGGAAGATCCTACATGCCTCAGAGCAACTAAGCCCGTGCGTCACAACTACTGAGCCTGCACTCTAGAGCCCACAAGCCACAACTACTGAAACCCACGCGCCTAGAGCCCATGCTCCACATTAAGAGAAACCACCGCAATGAGAAGACCTGAGAAGCCTGCGCACCGCAACGAAGACCCAACACAGCCAATAAATAAATAAATAAATAAATAATCAAATAAAAATTACAATATAATGGACATACAATAAACTGTACATATTTGAAGTATATCATCTGAGTTTCAACACATGTAAACACCCATGAGTCCATCACCTTAATTAGGCAATGAACCTACCCATCATACCTAAAAGTTTCTTTGTGCCCTTTTGTAATTTCTCCCTCTTTCCTTCCACCCCAACCCCAGGCAATCACTGATTCCTTTTCTGTTACTTTCTAGAATTTTACATAAATGAAATCAAACAGAATATACTCTTTTTGGTCTTCTTTCACTCAGCATAATTATTATTATTATTATTATTTTTTTTTTTTTCAGTATGCGGGCCTCTCACTGTTGTGGCCTCTCCCGTTGCGGAGCACAGGCTCCGGACGCGCAGGCTCAGCGGCCATGGCTCACGGGCCCAGCCGCTCCGCGGCATGTGGGATCCTCCCAGACCGGGGCACGAACCCATGTCCCCTGCATCGGCAGGCGGACTCTCAACCACTGCGCCACCAGGGAGGCCCTCAGCATAATTATTTTGAGGTTCATCATGTTGTGTGAATCAATAGTTTGTTCTTTTTTTTTTTTTTTTTTTTTGCGGTACACGGGCCTCTCACTGTTGCGGAGCACAGGCTCCAGACGCGCAGGCTCAGCGGCCATGGCTCGTGGGCCCAGCCACTCCACAGCATGTGGGATCCTCCCAGACCAGGGCACGAACCCACGTCCCCTGCATCGGCAGGAGGACTCTCAACTACTACGCCACCAGGGAAGCCCAGTTTGTTCTTTTTAACTGCTGAGTAACATTCTATTGTATGGATATACCATAATTTGTTTATCCATTCTAATGGTGGATATTTGGGTTGTTTCCAGTTTGGAGTTATTACCAGTAAAGCTTCTATGAACATTTGTGTAAAGTCTTTGTTGGGGAATTCTCTGGGTCCAGTGGTTAGGACTCCGCACTTCCATTGCAGGGGGCGCAGTTTCGATCCCTGGTCTGGGAACTAAGATCCCACATGCCCCGTGGCACAAAAAAGTCTTTGCGTGGATGTGTTTTCATTTTTCTTGGCTAAGTATCGAAGGACAGAATGGCTGGGTTGTATGGTAGGTATTTCATTTTTAAAGAAAATGCCAGACTGCTTTCCAAAGTGTTTGCTATTTTACATTCCCACCAGCAGTGTATGAAAGTTCTACTTGCTTCACACCCTTGCCAACCCTCAGTAAGGTCAGTTTTTTAAAAGTTTCTAGCCATTCCAGTAGTACATCATTGTGATTTTACTGTGCGTTTTCCTAATGACTAATGATGTTGAGTATCTTTTTCAAATATTTGCTATCTATGCATCTTCTTTGATGAAATATCTGTTCAAATTTTTTGCCCATTAAAAAAAATTAGGGCCTCCCTGGTGGCGCAAGTGGTTGAGAGTCCGCCTGCCGATGCAGGGGACATGGGTTCGTGCCCCGGTCTGGGAGGATCCCATATGCCGCGGAGCGGCTGGGCCCGTGAGCCATGGCCGCTGAGCCTGCGCGTCCGGAGCCTGCGCGTCCGGAGCCTGTGCTCCGCAACAGGGGAGGCCACAACAGTGAGAGGCCCGCATACTGCAAAAAAAAAAAAAAAAAAAAAAAAAAAAATTATATTGTCTTCTTATTGAGTTGTAGAAGTTCTTCATGTATTCTAGTTTCAAGTCCTGTCTTAGACATGTTTTGCAAATACTCTCTCCCAACCTGTGGCTCACCTTTTCATTTTTGTAAGTGTCTTTTGAAGAGCAAAAGTATTTATTTTAATGAAGTCCAATTTATCCATTTTTTAATAGTTTCTATTTTTTGTGTCATATATAAGAAATCTTTGCCAAACCCAAGGCCATTACTATTTTCCCATAAGATTTATATTAGCAATTTTGTAGTTGTAGCTCTTATATTTTTTAGGCCTGTGATCCATTCTGAGTTAGTTTGGTTATATGGTGTGAAGAAAAGGCCAAGGTTCATTTATCACAGCAATTATTTATTATGTACTCTTTTAAAACTTTTCCTCCAGTTTTACTGAGATATAGTTAACATATAGCATTGTATTTGTTTAAGGTATACAACATAATGATTTTATATATGTATATACCGCAAAGTGATTACCAAAATAAGTTTAGTTAACATCCATAACCTCACATAGTTATAAATTTTTTTCTTGTGATGAGAAATTTTAAGATTTACTACTCTCTTAGCCACTTTCAAATATACAATACAGTATTGTTAACTATAGTCACATGCTATACATTAATCCCCAGAACTTATTCATCTAATAACTGGAAGTTTGTACCTTTTGACCACCTTCATCCCCATCCCACTCCCTGCACACACAGTGTTTATTGTTTGGGTCATCTGATTTAGTCCTGACATTCTTTAAAGTAAGTATTATCATGCCCATTTTACTGATGAAGAAACAGAGTCTCAGAGAGGATAATTACTTTGTTGAAGGTCTCTTCTCTAAGTTGTTTTGATAGAAATTTACATGTGACTCTCCCTATTATATTTGAGGGTTTTTTTTTTTTGGCCGCCAGGGAATTCCCTCTCCCTACTGTATTAATCACCATTACCTTCCTATTAAAAATGTGAATAGAATTGGTGTGTCTGTTAGGATTCTTTGATTGCAAACAACCAGAATCACCCAACACTTAACCCTTCTGCCTAAGGATGTATTGGGTCCCCTGACTCCAAGAGTTGGGCTGGCTTCCCTACTAAATCAGGGCTCCAGTGATGTCCCTAGGCCTTGGCAGGTCTCTGTCTCTCTCTCTCTGCTTGGCTCTGCTCTCCTTTTTTCATTGGCTTCCTTCTCAGGCTTCAGGTAGCAGCCCAATGATGGCAGCAGCTTTCAGGGTCGAGACCCACCAAGAGGATCATCTGCCTTGTTCCCAGAAGCCCCAGCCTCCTGCTTGCTAACTTCAGACTCTTGGCTTCTGCACGTACACCCAGGAGGAACGTAAGACAAAATCTTTCCGAAATGTACAAAAGGGCCGCTTCTTTAAGCCTGTCCACGCAGCACCTGCATCAGAACCACCTGGGGGCAACTGGTAACAGGCAACTTTCTGGGCCCAAGCCTCTCTTCCTGCAGGTTGACTATGAGGCCCCAAGAAGGAGAGTGACTTCATCAGGGATCCAGGGCTGATCTAGGAAGAAAACCCAGGGAGGAAGGGAGAGAGAATGAGGGGTAGGAAACGTGTCCAGCCTCAGCTCCAAGGACTCCCATGTATTTTCCCTCTGGCTCCCATATCAAGAGAAAAGGCCAGTGCTGAGCCCAGCAGGAGGCTTTAGAGGGAGGTGGCTTCCTTCTAACTAGGGCCTCTGAGTGTGCTCTGAAGGCTCAGATTGCCGCCTCTCACCTCTCAGGGAGGCTCAACATAGCGGGCATCTCAGGTCTCCCAGCCTCAGGCACAGACATCTTCTGTTAAAGGAGGAGGCCTGGCTGGGGGAAGGAGCTGGGTGGGTCAAGCTCTAGCAAGTATGAGAGCTGCCTCCTTTGAAAGGGCTCAGGAAGGTGGGGAGGAGTGCATAGGCAAGGAAATTAGGTAGAGCCTGATCCACTAGGGAGGGAGGCAGAGGGAGGCCAGGACCTCTGTCACTGAGGAGGTAGGCACCTACCTTCCCTCTGCCCCACAGAACCTGTTCCACTGCTGTCTTTAGTTCCTCCCCTGGGCCAGCCAAGGGCCTCAGGGGTAGAGGTAGGTGGGCAGAGAGGTGATGGGAGGAGAAGCAGACAGGTGATGGGAGGGAAGAAGCTGCCCAGCCCTGGGGAACAGATGTCTGCAGGAGAGACAGGTGCCCAGTGCAGGCAGATGCAGCTTTCCCATGATCACCTGCTCCGGAGCCAGAGGAGTGACCCTGTCCATCAAGGGATGGGCACTGCCTCCTGGTTTCATTAATGCCATTTTCTTATTTATTTTTCATATTTTTGGCCACACCCTGCGACATGTGGGATCTTAGTTCCCTGACCAGGGATCAAACCCGGGCCCCTTGCAGTGGAAGTGCAGAATCTTAACCACTGGACCACCAGGGAAGTCCCTCATTAATGCCATTAAAAAAAAAAATATATATATATATATATGTATATATATATATATACATATACATTTTTTTTAGCTGTATTGGGTCTTCATTGCTGTGCAGGGGCTTTCTCTAGTTGCGGCGAGCGGGGGCTACTCTGTTGCAGTGCACGGGCTTCTCATTGCGGTGGCTTCTCTTGTTGTGGAGCATGGGCTCTAGGCGCACGGGCTCAGTAGTTGTGGCTCGTAGGCTCTAGAGCACAGGCTCCGTAGTTGTGGCGCATGGCCTTAGCTGCTCTGCGGCATGTGGGATCTTCCTGGACCAGGGCTCGAACCCGTGTCCCCTGCATTGGCAGGCGGACTCTCAACCACTGCGCCACCAGGGAACCCCTGCATCTGTCTTTTTATATTTAATTTTTTGATAGATATTACGAGTTGGCCCTTTAAAGAGGTTGTGCCAGTTGACTTTCCCACCAACGATGTGTGTTTTCAGACACCTTGACCAGCATGAGTTCCCTTTGGTTGGTTTTTTGGTTTTGTCTTGCTCATCTGATAGGTGAACAATGGTATCTTGTAGTTTTAATCTACATTTCTTATGTTATGAATGAGGTTGAGCATCTAAGATAGAAACCCAGACACAGTTTGTAACTGGAGTGGGGTCTGGCCCCTACCCCAGCCTGAGTCACCGTGCCTGTCTTCCTCACCTCAGTTGATGAGAGCTGGCAGGGCAGCCTGGGCCCCAGCCCTCCCAAGAGCTGTCGTCCCCGCCCCCTCACCTACGATGAGTAACAGTTTCTCCTGGGTGACTGACTGGAAGAGGCATGTTTTATTCAGGCACCCTGGCTTGTCCTGCTTTTCCGTCCCTGAGGGCTGGGTCTTGGCCTCTGATGCAAAACAGAGGAGTTGCAGCAGAGAAGTGGCAAGATGAGACCTGCTTTTATTGGGAATGGAGCTGGGGTATATGGGTAGACGGGGAGGAGGCGGCAGTAGCTCAAGGTGAGCACTGATGAGCCGGAGCTAAGCAGTGGGGCCCGGGGACGACCCAGACAGGCTGACCAGGTGCCGTGGAGGAGGGAGAGGCAGAATGGTGATGGGGGTGGAGTCAGGATGGCAGAGGAGGAGTGAGTTGAAGCTTGCCTGTGGGATGGACAAAGGAGATGAAAAAATCTTTGTGGGATGAATGTCCTCCCAGTGGCCATAGGATTGGAGTGGTCACGTGTTCAACAGAGGGATGGTTAATTCAGCCAGTCTGGCCACAACAGGTTAAACCAACTCTGGGGCATGTCCTGCTGCTGGCTTTCTGCAATGACACAGTCTGGTTTCCTGGAAGACAATTAACACAGAGCTAGCTTTACTCCTGATTCACCACCTGGGTCTAGCTTCTTCTGTGATGCCTCCTGCTGTCCCTCTGGTGCAGGGAATGTGGGTTGGGGAGTGGGCTGGTGGCCAGACCAACAAGAGCTGGAGGAGGAGCAGGTAAACTGGAGGTGGGGAGAAGGGGGAGACAGGGGTCCACCGACCCCAGCCCCCATCCAGGCTGCTGGCCAGAGCAGAAGGTCAACCAGGCCTGGTGGCCACTGCCCTTTTCAGGCCTGTGTTCTAGATCCTTCTCCTACTTCAGCCCATGTTTCTTCCACAGGTTCTAGCCCTGTGTCTCCCAGAGTTCTCAGTCCCAAATGAAAACTCTCAGGTGGCAGCAAGAAACCCATTATCAGTACCTTAGTCTCTCTTTTAGGGTCTGCAGATAAATTTGAATTTCAGATAATAAATAAATTTTATTATTATTTTTTTTGTGGTACGCGGGCCTCTCACTGTTGTGGCCTCTCCCGTTGCGCAGGCTCAGCGGCCATGGCTCACGGGCCCAGCCGCTCCGTGGCATGTGGGATCTTCCCAGACTGGGGCACGAACCTGCGTCCCCTGCATCGGAAGGCGGACTCTCAACCACTGCGCCACCAGGGAAGCCCAATAAATTTTTTAGTATAAGTATATCCCAAATATTGTATGGGACGGACATACTTATATACTTCAAAAATAAACAGAAAACCTCTCATTTGAAATTGTACTTTAACTGGGCATCCTTTTTAAAAAATTTTCTCAATCTAGGGACTTCCCTGGTGGCGCAGTGGTTAAGAATCTGCCTGCCAATGCAGAGAACACGGGTTCGAGCACTGGTCGGGGAAGATCCCACATGCGGCAGAGCAACTAAGCCTGTGAGACACAACTACTGAGCCCGCACACCTAGAGCCCATGCTCTGCAAAGACAAGACAAGCTATCGCAATGAGAAGCCCGCGCACCGCAGTGAAGAGCAGCCCCTACTCGTCTGCAACTAGAGAAAGCCCGTGCACAGCAACGAAGACCCAACACAGCCATTTATTTATTTATTTATTTATTTATTTATTTATTTATTTATTTATTTATTTTTAAAAAACTTTCTTTAAAAGACTTTTTTTTTTTTGCTAAATCTGGCAACTCTGCCAGCCCTCCCCCCGCGGGTGGAGACAGCCACTGCCACCTGACCTGTCACTGGCCCAGGTCCTTTAGTGCGCGGGCACCAGGGGCTTTACTTCCATTCGCCAGGCACATGGTCACACGACGACCCTCTGAGGAGGGCGTTCAGTCCCCTCTGGGTGAGAAAACAGGCTCGGAGACACGAAGTGACTTGCCTAAGGTCAGACAGTAACGCAGGCGCAGAGGAAGAATCCGAGCCCCGGTCTGGCCAACTCCAAGTTCAAGCTATCTGCCCTCCCCACTCAGTTTGTCAAACCACCTCCTCTCCGAGCAGGAAGGACTAAGGGTGGGCTTCCGCCCTGCAATTCACAGAGAGGAAAAAAGGCCAAGGCGGTGGAAGCCCCCAGGCCCGGAACAGACAAGATTTGGTGCTAGAATATTCAAAGCGGTTTTGAAACCAAGCGCCTCTTAGTAATAACAATACCAACCGCGGTCATTTGCATAGTTCTCAGCAGTTGACAAAGGGTGTCCTCAGCAGTCGATTAAAATAATAAAGAAAGCAGATGGGAGAGGGAACCTTCAGGACCCTTCGGCAGGCCCGGGGACTTTTCCGGAACTCAGTCCGGGTGTGGCGTGGGGAAGAAGGGAGGGGGTAAGGGAAGAGAGGGGAGGTGGGGTGCATCCTCTCGGCCAACTTCCAGGAACTCCGGGGTTAGAGACCCGGAGCCCCAGGCTTGGGATGAGGATCTGGGCGGGACTCAGAGCCTGGCGATGCCCCAGTGGGCGTGAACATGTGAGGGTGATCAGTTCCTGACACTTCCTGCTGGGCTGTGTCACCGTGTGTGCGCTCAGCCAGAGGCTAAGGTGACCGGGTTGGATTTCGATGGGAGGGGACTGGGAGCCCGGCCCGAGGGTGGGTCAGGGAAGGCTGAAGGGGAGGGGCTGGAAACCCCTACAGGGGGTGGGGTGGGCGAGTGGAGGTGGCGGTGGGTGGACAGAGGTTGGGGAAAGTCTTGTCAAAAGGAGACTTATGTAAATTAAACCTTATTTTCCCCTTGACTCACAGGATCCTTTTGGATCGCACCTGAAGTTCTCACCTGCAGTTGCCAGAGGCTGCTGGATACTTGAGTTTTGAGTTTTTCTTCTTTTTATGTGCCACGTGCTGCTGGTGGGGGGAGGGTCGCAGTTGGAGTGGGGTTAGAGGTGAGGGGTGTGCTTTAGGCCACCTGGGGCTTAAGGAGTGTCAGGAACCTTAGGGAATCTTTCTGAAAAGCTAGAAAGGAGAAAAGCAGGGTAGAGAAGGGGAGGGGAGGGAAGAGAAGGGAAGGTGGTCCCTGAAAACTGGGTTCACCTCTTGGTGGGTGTCACAACCAAGTCAAAGATCGGGAGAAGGAAGGATTTATTACTTGCAGCAAGTAAGGAAAACATAGGGGATCTCTCCCAAAGCAGTGTCTCCAAGAACAGCAAAATTGGGGAAGTTTTAAGCTAAGAGTACATGTGTATTTATGAGGGCGCTAGAGCACAGGAGAATTCAGCATAGAATTGGGGCAAAGGGCAGCAGAGTCCAAGGCTTAGTTGATTGAAGTCTGGTGTGTCAATATCATCATTCGGTCCTCCACCTGGGTGGGGCGTTAGCTCCTGCAGAACGCAAAGATACATTATTGCCTATATCCCTTGAGGAACCAGGACCCTGCCCCCAGGCTGCACTACTGTTTCAGGGCAGCCTCCCTTGTTTCTGCATTCCCTCCCTTAAGATCATTAATTACTGAGAACTGTTCGAGGGCAAGCATTGTGTCCAGGCTTAGATTACAAAATGACTTAGGCCAAAATGGATTCTCTTATGTCAAGAAAGCTATTCCTGATTCTCTTTCTCCAGGTACCACACCCCCCTGCCCCGCCCCGCAACCTATCTGCTTACAAAGGGAGAAAGAAAGAAAAAAGAAAGAGGGAGGGAGAGGAAGGAAGGAAGGAAGATATCCGGGTGTGGATAAGGATAATCTCCCCCTCAGTTTCTGGTTTGATAACATTTTTTTTTCTTGTTTTCTCCTCTAAGCAGCTGTGTCCAAAGTGTAGTCGTGTTAAGCTGACGAGAGGGCAGGAGAAGATACATTGGTTTGACCACCCCCAAGTTAAAATTTTATTTCAAATCTTCTGCAAAGGGAGATACTTTGAAAAAATCTAGTGGAAAGATTCCCTCTGGGTAGAAACATTTGATATGAAAACAATTGTTAGATAATTGTCATCAAGCTAGACTTAAAAAATCTGGGTAAGCAACATTAGCCTGTTTGCCAGATGGAAGATGGTTGTGTGCATAGATCTAACTTCCAAAGAAGAAGGTCTTCTCAAGTATTTTTATCAGGAATGCTAGGGACTTCCCTGGCTGTCCAGTGGTTAAGGCTCCGTGCTTCCACTGTAGGCGGCACGGGTTCGATCCCTGGTCGGGGAACTAAGATCCTGCATGCCTCGCGGCTCGGAAAAAAAAAAAACCAAAAAAACGAAGGTTCCAGGGATTACACTGGGCAAAAAAGTTCTGCCCCAGATGGGTGCGGGACAATTGGCACAGTGAGGTCGTCCCTGGGCAACTGGGCTCCCCAACACGTACCCGTGGGAATGGGGTACGTAGGTCCATCAAAAGACACGGGCAGGGCTTCCCTGGTGGCGCAGTGGTTGAGAGTCCGCCTGCCGATGCAGGGGACACGGGTTCATGCCCCGGTCCGGGAGGATCCCACATGCCGCGGAGCGGCTGGGCCCGTGAGCCATGGCCGCTGAGCCTGCACGTCCGGAGCCTGTGCTCCGCAACGGGAGAGGCCACAACAGTGAGAGGCCCGCGTACTGCAAAAAAAAAAAAAGACACGGGCCGCACACACCACCAACCCTCCTGGGCACCCGCACCCCACCCCCGCCCTCACCGCCTTGTGCTACACAGCACACTAGCCCAGCTGGGCCCCCTGGGCCCGAGTGCGGAGCTGTTTTGCTTTAGTTTCGGTTCCCAGCAACCCCTCCTCCCCACCTACCACACTCGCCCACCTGGAGCAGCAGTAGACAGGATGGCAGGAGAGAAGGCAGCCCTTTCAGTATCTGTGGGCATCTCCTGCATCTCGAAGCCTCAGACCCGAGAGCTGCCACCTGGCCGAGCTCAGAGCTCTACCTTGTTTCTACAGCTTTCTTGCTGGTCAGACGGGCTTCTCTTCTTCCAGAGTCTTCAGGAACCTTCCCTATCCAGCCCACCTGTTTGTGGCCTGGACTCCTCGGAGCACTGTGAGGCCCAGGTGAGTGGGGTCAGCACTTGGGTGGCCCCTGAGGGGAGGAAGAGGGACTAGTGATGGGGCACCTTCTCTCAGGTAGCGCTGTCTGTGCATGGGATGAATGGCTTCAGGAGGTAGGCAGCTAGCAGTTCTTGGGAGTTTAAGCACAGGGGCCAGACACTTTCCAGAGATTCTGTGGAGAAAATCCAGCCACTGACAAAGCCTGGGGTGTCCTCACCTGGGTCTCTACTGTCCCACCTCCACGAGAGGTTGGAAACTTGTGAGGGCATTTCTGGAGTGCTTCTAGCGGTTTGTGCCTTCTAGGGTTTGGGGACCAGGAATACTAAACTCATGCAGTGGGTTGGGAGTTGGTCCCATCAAAGGAGAATTATCTCTATTCAAATACCAGTAGTGGAAATTCCCTGGTGCTCCAGTGGTTAGGATTCCAAGCTTTCACTGCTGAACGCTGGGGTTTGATCCCTGATGGGGGAACTAAGATCCCACAAGCTGTGCAGTGCAACCAAAACCAAAACCAAAACAAAAACCCTCACAAATACCAATAGTGACTCTCTGAGAAGCACTGGTAGGGTTGAACTGGGTGACTTCTGAGGGACTTTATTTATTTATTTATTTATTTATTTGGTTGCACCAGGTCTTAGTTGCGGCAGGTGGGCTCCTTAGTTGCAGCACGCAGGCTATTTAGTTGTGGCATGCGAACTCTTAGTTGTAACATGCATGCGGGATCCAGTTCCCCGACCAGGGATTGAACCCTGGCCCCCTGCATTGGGAGCATGGAGTCTTATCCACTGCGCCACCAGGGAAGTCCCCTGAGGGACCTTAGATGTGAGTGGCTGCCATTTTAACATCCATTGCAGGTGATATTTGGAACACTGGCAAAATAACCCCCAAAAAAGAGGATTCAAGGTCTAGGCACACGTGGCGTGTATGTGTGTATGTCCAGGCATACATGGGGGTATTGTGCATGCACAGGCACACTTGAGTGTTCACAGTATGGTCAAGCACACACGGGTTTGTACATGTACTGTAGGTACACATGCACACTCACACATGCACACAGGTTACAAACAATCCTCTGGGAAAACTCTGACCAGCCCAGTGATGGGTGTAGTGAGCTGGGCAGGGAGATGGGGGAAGAGAGGAGCAGGGAAGGGAGGAGAGGGGAGGGGAGTCCTGGGGGCAGTGTGGGTGGAGAGGCTGCATTTGGGGACCTCAGGTGACACAGCAGCCCCAGTTCCCTTTCTGGGAACTCAGCCTCTCCCTGGCTAGAATCAAGCCTCTCCCTGGAGCTCTGCCCACCAGCAAATTTGGAGCCAAGAAGATGCCGTTCAGTTTGAGTGATAGAGTCAGCTGGTAGTTGGCTGGCACAGGTCCCTTGGGTTGATTTAGACATGTGTCCATCCCCTGCCTCCCACAAGCCTCTGCAGTGGGACCAAGGGTGCCTGCAGGCAGATGACTGAAGGCTCTTCCACTGGTGTTGAGCATCCCTTTCCTGAATCATTGGCTCTGCCACTTGCGCTCCACCCCCTCCTTGCCTGCCTCCTGCTGACAGCCTGTGTCTGCCCCCGCCCCCCCCACCCTGCTTCCTCCTGCTCGCTGTCCTCCTTGACCATGATTCCATTTCACCTGAGGATTCAGCTGTGTCCCATGAACCTTCACCTGGCCCAGCCCATCCCCCTGCAACAGGTTTCTAGGTTTGTCTTGGGCCATATGTGAGACCCAGGCTGAATGAAGTTGCTGTGCCCATGGGGACGGAAGCAGGGAAGGGGTTCAGAACAGCTGAGGCAGAGAGGAGCCCCTTGTAGTTAAGAGCTTAAGACACAATTGTGGGCATAATGAACACATAGGTACTTTTTTTTTCCTTTTTGGCTACATGGCATGCAGGATCTTAGTTCCCTGACCAGAGGTCGAACCCATGCCCCCTGCAGTGGAAGCCCAAAGTCTTAACTGCTGGACCACCCAGGAAGTCCCCCACAGGTACTCTTTTTCTTTTCTGGGGGGGCGGTACGCGGGCCTCTCACTGTTGGGGCCTCTCCCGTTGCGGAGCACAGGCTCTGGTCGCGCAGGCTCAGCGGCCATGGCTCACGGGCCCAGCCGCTCCACGGCATGTGGGATCCTCCCGGACCGGGGCACAAACCCGTGTCCCCTGCATCGGCAGGCGGACTCTCAACCACTGCGCCACCAGGGAAGCCCCACAGGTAATCTTAAAACATCACATTTAAAAAATCACCGCTTACAGGTGCATGTTCCGGTTCAACTTCCAGAGCAGCCCCTAAACACGGGCACACACAGAGTTGTGCGTGCACTAAGGGTGCCCCTGAGCACTCACAGTGCATCCATTGTCTCCAGCAGCTCGCTGGGCCAGTGCTCTCTTTCAACTGTGTCTCTCTACTGCTCCCTGAAGGGCAGAGACTGCCAAGCCCAGCTGGAGAAGGAGAAGGGGGGGTGGGGTGTGATGAAGCATCTGTACCCCACTAGAAAGGCACAGCCTCCAGTAGCAGTTGGGCATACATTTGGGCATAGTTTTCCAGGAGGGAGTAGGTAGGGTGGTGGGCTGGAGCTGGCTCTTCTGGGCTTGCAGGCGCTGTGTATTTAGTGATGTTGCAAGTCTGGCCACGATGGGAGTATTTATACCATGGCAATTGACAAATGCTACAAGTCCCCCTCCCCACTCAGTGGGTTAAACATTTCCCCAGAACACAACTGGAACAGGAACAGAATTGCCTTGTTTGCCAGATTCCTGTGAAAGCTCTCAGCCTGACCTATTGTGCCTGTCATGGTCAGGAGAAATGCCAGGGGGTGGGAGTGAGTGTGGGGAACAGACATTTCTATACCTGTGGGTGACCTGGGTTAAGTGGAACAGGGGCCTCACGCTCTGACCGTGATGCACCTCGGCACCCAACAGTTGTGACTGTTCCCTTTGCCTGGAAACTCTTTCCTTCTTTCTCTATCACAATCTGACCTTCAAGGCTCAGCTGGATCCTGCCCGTTCTGGGAGGGTTCCTGGATGCCCTGCAGGTCGTGGGGATGGGGTCTGGAGCCCATCAGGTCCCTGACTCTGCCACTTACTAGCTGTGTGCCTTTGGGTGACTTAACTGTGCAGAACTTTGGTCCCTTCCTCTATAAAATAGTAGTGGTGGGGGAGATAAATTAGGAGTTTGGGGTTAACATATATACACTACTACAAATAAAATAGGTAAACAACAAGGACCTACTGTATGGCATAGGGAAGTATACTCATATCTTGTAATAACTTATAAAGGAAAAGAATCTGAAAAAGGATATATATATATATATATATATACACACACATATATATGTATAACTGAAAAAGTGTTGCTGTACCCTTGATAAAAACACAACGTTGTAAATTAACTATACTTCAATTAAAAAAAAAACTTTCAAGAATTCCCTGGCGGTCCAGTGGTTAGGACTCGCACTTTCACCGCAGAGGATGTGGGTTCAAACCCTGGACAGGGAACTAAGATCCTGCAAGCTGTGCGGTGCTGAAAATAAATTTTTAAAAAAAGGATTAATGATATTTATGCCAACACAGTGTGAGCATTGACCAAGGCCACCTGTGGGACACACATGGCACAGGGCTGGCACAAAACTAACATTTGATAAATGGCAGTTCCTTTTCCCTCCTCCTGTCCAGCCCATGGCAGATTGCAGACACCTCTGTTTAGCCTGAGTCACGATAATTGTAAATGCTCCAACTTGGCAGATTGGCTGTCAGATTGGATTATAAAAAGAATCCAGATTCATGCTGTTTACAAGAGAAAACATCTAAAACAAGGATATGGAAGGTTGAAAATAAATAGAAAATACTAACCAAAAGAAAGCTGGTGTATATCTACAAATATCAAACAAACTATTATTTAAGACAAAAATATTTGTGAGGAAAAACAAGAATATCTACATTACGATTACAGGAACAACCTGCTAAGATGAAAAATTCTCAAGTTGTATTACCTAATAATATATCCTTAAAACATATAAAGCAAATATCAGGAATGTGAAAAAAAAACCCATGGGAGAATGGGAAAATCGTTTTGCAAATCATGTAGCTGATGAGGGATTTGTATCTAGAAAATATAAAGAACTCTTACAACTTAACAATAAAAAGACAGGGAATTCGCTGGTGGTGGTCCAGTGGTTAGGACTCCACGCTTTCACTGCCCTGGCCCGGGTTCCATCCCTGGCTGGGGAACTAAGATCCCACAAGCCATGTGGCCAAAAACCAACCAAACAAACAAAACAAACAATAAAGAGAAAAATAACCCAATATAAAAATTGGCAAAGGATTTGGATAGACCTTTCTCTGAAGAAGATATGCAAATGACCAATAACTACATAAAGATGTTGAACATCATTAGTCATGAAGGACGTGCCAATCAAAACTTCAGTAAGTAAGATACTACTTCACACCCACTAGGATGTCTAGAATCAAAAAGGCAGACAACAAATGTTTGCAAGGATGTGGGGAAATTGGAACCCTTGCATGTTGCTGGTGGGAATGTAGAATGGTTCAGCTGCTGTGGAAAACAGTCTGGCAGTTCCTCAAGCTGTTAAAAATGGAGCTGCCATTTGATCCAGCAATTCCACTTCTAGGTATATACCCAATACATGGAAAACATAGGTTCACACAAAAACTTGTACATGAATTCTCATAGCAGCATTACTCATAATAGCCAAAAGGTGGAAACAACCCCTATGTCCATCAATGATGAATGCATAAACAAATCATAGTGGATCCCTACAATGGAATATTATTCAGCCATAAAAAGGAATGAAGTACTGATCCACGTGATGACATGGATGAACCTTGAAAACACTATGCTCAGTGAACAAAGCCAGACACAAAAGGCCAATGTATGATTCCATTCATATGAAATGTGCAGAATAGGCAAATCCATAGAGACAGAAAATAGACTGGTGGTTGCCAGGGCTGAGGTGGGGGGTAAAGGGGAGAAGTTGGGGAAAAATGGGGAGTGACTGTTCATGGGTACAGGGTTTCTTTTTGTGCTGATGAAGGGTTTTATTACTATAATTATTATTTTTATTTTTATGTTTTGGCTGCGCTGCACAGTTTGCAGGATCTCTGTTCCCCAACCAGGGAATGAACCTGGGCCACAGCAGTGAAAGCCCAGAATCCTAACCACTAGGCCACTAGGGAACTCCCTGAGGAAATGTTTTAAAGTTGATTGTGGTGATGGTGCATAACTCTGAAAAGACTAAAAACCATTGACCTGTACAATTTTAATGGTTGAATGTGTGGTATGTGAATTATATATCAATAAAGCTGATTAGATAGATAGATATGTAAATTCGCCTTTGCTTTATTCTGCCTCCCCCTTACTCCCCACCCCCACCCTTTGGTTGTGACTTTAGTTGAAGTGTGTGGGTTTCTTTTTTTTTTTTAGATTTTATTGGAGTATAGTTGTATTCTGCCTTTTTTTTTAACATCTTTATTGAAGTACAATTGCTTTACAATGGTATGTCAGTTTCTGCTTTATAACAAAGTGAATCAGCTATACATATACATATATCCCCATATCCCCTCCCTCTTGTGTCTCCCTCCCACCCTCCCTATCCCACCCCTCTAGGTGGTCACAAAACACCGAGCTGATCTCCCTGTGCTATGCGGCTGCTTCCCACCAGCTGTCTATTTTACATTTGGTAGTATATATAAGTTCATGCCACTCTCTCACTTCGTCCCAGCTTACCCTTCCCCCTCCCTGTGTCCTCAAGTCCATTCTCTATGTCGTCTGCGTCTTTATTCCTGTCCTGCCCCTAGGTTCTTCAGAACCATATTTTTTTTTGGATTCCATATATATATGTTAGCATACGGTATTTGTTTTTCTCTTTCTGACTTACTTCACTCTGCATGACAGACTCTAGGTCCATCCACCTCACTACAAATAACTCAATTTCGTTTCTTTTTGTGGCTGAGTAATATTCCATTGTATATATGTGCCACATTTTCTTTATCCATTCATCTGTCGATGGACACTTAGGTTGCTTCCATGTCCTGGCTATTGTAAATAGAGCTGCAGTGAACATTGTGGTACATGACTCTTTTTGAATTATGGTTTTCTCAGGGTATATGCCCAGTAGTGGGATTGCTGGGTCATATGGCAGTTCTATTTTTAGTTTTCTAAGGAACCTCCATACTGTTCTCCATAGTGGCTGTATCAGTTTACATTCCCACCAACAGTGCAAGAGGGTTCCCTTTTCTCAGCTCCTCCCCTCTTGCCCATGGGTGTTTGACAAGGAGTGGGAGGCTGTGTTCCCAAGTCTTTCATGGGTCCTGGGTCTGAATATACCCCTGAAAGGATGCCCCCTTTCTCTTTGGGGGCTGGATCGAATCAGGATGAGGATGAGCCTTCTGGCAAGAGGCATAACCCCTCTTGCGTTAAACATTTTGACCACTTGGATGTGTGCAGAAAAATTCATTCTCACTGAAGATCTGGGATCTTTTTTGGTGGGGGGCCCACGCCACGCGGCATGTGGGGATCCTAGTTCCCCGACCAGGGACCAAACCCATACCCCCTGCAGTGGAAGCACAGAGTCCTAACCACTGGACCACAGAGGAGTCCCAAGACGTGGGGACTTGAAGAGTCACCCCGAAGCCCCAGGCATTTCCTCTTGTCTCTGGCTGCCTCTCTCCTTCCTCTCCCAGAACCCAAACTGATCTCTCCCTGGACTCAATACTCACAGCAATGTGTTGAGCCTATTCTGTGTGTGTGTTTTATCAGAAGGAAGAAAGTGCAGACCTGGCACAGATCAGTGCCTCTCCCTGAGGCTCTTCTGTTTCATAGATGCCTGGGACCCCAAGCGGCTCCTTACAGGGTTTCCTCTAAACCAGGGGTCTGCTGACTCTGACGTGTTAGCAAAACTGGTTGGTGGCCTGTGTTTCTTGAACCCTGAGCTACTAATGGTCTTAACATTTGTTGGTTTAGAAAAATACATTTCCCCTCCTCCTCCAGGATCTCCCCAACTCACACAAGAGGAATTCCGTGGAACATGATTGTTTCTGCCTCATCTCAGGCATGGTGATAATGAAGTCACCCTGTCACAGGAGATTTCCTGTTGAATGTGTGGGCACCCTGAGCTCACCCTGGGAAAGACATGTCCTTGTCCCAAGAGAAGGGCCCCTGAGAGCAGAAGAGGGAGGAAAAGGGTACCCTCTTCCCCTTTTCCATCTTCCTTTCCTCCCACCCCAATTCTGCTACTGAGGAAGGATTTGAATTAGAACCTGGACAATGAGGCTACACCCAATGGACAGATGGGAAGACTGAGGCCCCAGCCCCGGGGCCTTTGCCTGGCTGGCTGAGTCACTGGAGACCCCTGCCTCTAGTAGGCATGTGCTGACTCCAGGTGTTCTTGGAGACCCTCACAGTGGTGAGCTGACCGTTTAGCTCTCCTGTCCAGCCTTGGAACTACCCTGCCATGGATCTGACTCTTAGCAAAAAAGGTATCTTTAGCAACACCTAGTGGTCACTGACCATCATAACTCTGATCTGCCTTAAAGGCTGATTGATCCTCAGAAGCAAAGAGCTTATCCAGTCACATAACTTTATTTCATGGAGAAAGTTCAGAGAATAGCACTGACCTACCAGAAGTCACACAGCAATTCACTCCCTTCTTTATGAAAATGTGAATGAGCCCAGCCTGAGTGCCAGGTACTAGTGACAGCAGCAGCTACTAACACCGACCGTGGGAAGGAAAGAAAACAAACAAGAAAGCTATCAGGGGACCTCCCTGGTGGCGCAAGTGGTTAAGAGTCCGCCTGCCGATGCAGGGGATACGGGTTCGTGCCCCGGTCTGGGAGGATCCCATATGCCGCGGAGCGGCTGGGCCCGTGAGCCATGGCCGCTGGGCCTGTGCATCCGGAGCCTGTGCTCCGCAACGGGAGAGGCCACAACAGTGAGAGGCCCGCGTACCGCAAAAAGGAAAAAAAAAAAAAAAAAAAAGAAAGCTATCAGGGACTTCCCTGGTGGTCCAATGGTTAATACTTTGCCTTCCAATGCAGTGGGTGTGGGTTCAGTCCCAGGTCGAGGAGCTAAGATCTCACATGCCTCGAGGCCAAAAAACCAAAACATAAAACAGAAGCAATATCATAACAAATTCAATAAAGACTTTAAAAAAATAGTCCACATTCCAAAAAAAAAAAAAAAAATCTGGGGAAGCTGGGATGAAGTGAGAGAGTAGCATTGACATATATACAACCAAACGTCAAATAGATGGTTAGTGGGAAGCAGCCGCATAGCACAGGGAGATCAGCTCGGTGCTTTGTGACCACCTAGAGGAGTGGGATACGGAGGGTGGGAGGGAGACGCAAGAGGGAGGGGATATGGGGATATATGTATACATATAGCTGATTCACTTTGTTGTATAGCAGAAACTAACACAGCATTGTAAAGCAATTATACTCCAATAAAGGTATTTTTAAAAAATTAAAAAAAAACCCCAAAACTATCAGACAGTGATAGGAGCCATGCAGAGCATTAAACTATGAAGCTGGGACAGAGAGTGACTGGGTGACTTTTTTTTTTTTAATTGAAGTAGTTGATTTACAATGTTGTGTTAATTACTGCTGTATAGCAAAGTGATTCAGTTATACATATATACATTCTTTTAAAAAAATATTTATTTTATTTATTTATTATTTAGGCTGAAATGGGTCTTAGTTGTGGCACGTGGGGTCTTTTAGTTGAGGCATGTGAACTCTTAGTTGTGGTATGCATGCGGGATCTAATTCCCAATCGAACCTGGGCCCCCTGCACTGGGGGCTCAGAGTCTTACCCCCTGGACAACCAGGGAAGTCTCTATACATTCTTTCTTCAATATTCTTTTCCTTTCTGGTTTATCATGGGATATTGAATACAGTTCTCTGTGCTATACAGTAGGACCTTGTTGTTGATCCATTCTATATAGAAAAGCTTCCATCTGCTAACCCCAACCTCCCCATCCATCCCTCTCCCAACCCCCTCCCCCTCCCACCAGTCTGTTCTCTTTGTCCATGATTCTGTTTCTGTTTCACAGATAGGTTCATTTGTGTCTTATTTTATTTGTTTTTTGAGGCTATTGTGAGCAGAATTGTTTTCTCAATTTCATTTGGTTATTCTTTTTTTAAATTCTTTAAAAAAAAACTTTTAAAATGAGATATAGTTGATATATCATTTCATTTTGTATTGTTCATTGCAAGTGTATAGAAATACAATGTAAACTTGCTGAACTCATTTATTAGTTCTAAAGGTCCTTTAGTGGATTCCTTAGAGTTTTCCATATAAAAGATCATATCATCTGTGACTAGAGATAGTTTTAATTCTTCCTTTCCAATCTGGGTACCTTTTATTTCTTTTTTTTTAAATTTTTTTTAATTATTTATTTATTTATTCATTTATTTATGGCTGTGTTGGCTCTTCGTTTCTGTGTGAGGGCTTTCTCTAGTTGCGGCAAGTGGGGGCCACTCCTCATCGCGGTGCACGGGCCTCTCACTATCGCGGCCTCTCGTTGCGGAGCACAGGCTCCAGACGCGCAGGCTCAGTATTTGTGGCTCACGGGGCTAGTTGCTCCGCGGCATGTGGGATCTTCCCAGACCAGGGCTCGAACCCCTGTCCCTTGCATTGGCAGGCAGATTCTCAACCACTGCGCCACCAGGGAAGCCCCTATTTCTTTTTCTTGACTAATTGCCCTGACTACAACCTCCACTAAAATGTTAAGTAGAAGTGGTGAGAGCAGACATTCTGGTCTTATTCCTGATCTTAGGGGAAAAACATCCAGTCTTTTACCATTAAGTATGTTAGTTGTGGATATTTCATAGATGCCCTTTTTCAGAATGAGGAAGTTCCATTCTATTCTTAGTTTGAGTGCTTTTAATCAGGAAAGGGTATGGGATTTGTTAAATGCCTTTTTTTTTTTTGCATCCGTTGAGGTCATATGATTTTTGTTTATTGATGTGATATATTACATTAATTGATTTTTCAGATATTAAACCAAACTTGTATCCCTACGATAAATCCTGCTTGGTCATGGTGTATAATTCTTTTTTTTTTTTTTAATTTTATTTATTTCTGGCCGTGTTGGGTCTCCGTTGCTGCGCACGGGCTTTCTCTAGTTGTGGCGAGTGGAGGCTACTCTTCATTGCGGTGCGCAGGCTTCTCACTGTGGTGACTTCTCTTGTTCCGGAGAATGGGCTCTAGGCATGCAGGCTTCAGTAGTTGTGGCATGTGGCCTCAGTAGTTGTGGCTTACGGGCTTAGTTGCTCTGCGGCATGTGGGATCTTCCCAGAACAGGGATTGAACCTGTGTTCCCTGCATTGGCAGGCGGATTCTTAATCACTGCACCAACAGGGAAGTCCCGTGTATAATTCTTATAATTAAAAATATTATTATTGTTTTAAGCCATAAAATTTGGGCGTAATTTGCTAAGCAGCAACAGATAAGTAGTTCAAGCTGCTTGGTGTGGGGACCATGGGCTCCTTGCCCCCTTAGTTGCTAGGGTAATATGGTCAAGAGTGAGGTGGTTACCTGCTGCAGTGTCTGTTCTCTTGGACAGCTATGAAGGCCTCATCTCTCCAGTGGCTTGGTGGTGGGGTAGTCTCACGTGGAGCCAGGAGCCAGGAACTCCTTCTTCTCTTTGGTGGTGTGAGTGTAACAGCTGGACACGTGACACCTAGAGGCAGAGCTGGAACTAGAACCTGAGCTTCAAGTCCCTGGGTCTCCAAATTCTTTCATTGGGAGTCATGACTCAGCTTGTCCTCCTGTCGCTTTCAGTTATGCTTGAATACATGGGGAAGACAGGCGTTGTCTTTTTGCATGAGGGTCTAGGTTGGCCCCTGGAAAATAAATTGCCCTAAATAACAAGAGAGTCAGGGCCTCCAGCTTAACTTTTTATTTTTATTTTTGGCTGCGCCACGTGGCAGGTGGGATCTTAGTTCTCTGACCAGGGATCAAACCCATGCCCCCTGCAGTGGAAGCACAGAGTCCTAACCACTGGACCACCAGGGAAGTCCCTGGTGCCATGTACAGCTCAGGCCACCACTTAGGCTGTGCTCCACTCCTCAGATCCTAGTCCACACCAAAAGGGAAGGGAGCTGTGAACACTAATACAGGGATTGCTTCCCCAGGTCTGCCGGAAGCCCCACAGAGAGGTGTCCTTGTGTGCAGAGAGCTCCTAGGTGCTCTATACTTGAGAGAACATTCTGTGCACAAGCACGCCACCCTCTGCATGATCCCCAAAGAAGTGTGTTGGGTCATGTTTTCAAAAGGGGACAGAGTTCTAGCTATTTGCTAGTAAAGGCTGGAGCGACAGAAATACCTCTGCTGAGCAGCTTCCCTGGTGGTCAGTGGTTAAGAATCTGCCTGCCAATGCAGGGGACATGGGTTCGAGCCCTGGTCTGGGAAGATCCCACGTGCCACAGAGCAACTAAGCCCGTGCACCACAACTACTGAGCCTGCGCTCAAGAGCCTGCGAGCCACAACTACTGAGTCCATGTGCCACAACTACTGAAGGCCGCAAGCCTAGAGCCCATGCTCTGCAACAAGAGAAGCCACCGCAATGAGAAGCCCACGCACCGCAATGAAGAGTAGCCCCTGCTCGCCGCAACTAGAGAAAGCCAGTGCACAGCCAAAAATAAGAATGAATGAATGAATGAACAAACAAATAAATAAATAAATAAAAAGAAATACCTCTGCTAAAAATAATTAGTCCCAGGCTGGTGCAGCTGGTCACCTGAGAAGCATGTTTCATTCACTCAATCAGAACATCCATCTGTCTTGCTGCTCTGGTCAAGACCTGGGCCAGACTCTGGAGGAGGCAGAAAGAGTGCCTTTCCTTTGAGGGGCTTTTACTGACTCATGGGAAGGAGAGAAAATCCCAATAACGAGCAGTAAGTTTCAGGATAAAGATAAGTACTCAGCCAAGCCTGCAGGCTTCCTGGAGGAGGTGACCTCTGAGTGGAGTTTGGAAACACCAGTAGGAGGTGGCATCATGAGCCCAATGGGTGGATATTGAGAGCTCAGGGAACACTGAGAGCCGGGGATGGGGGAAGTTTAGAAAATTCCCTTCCTTTGTTTCATCTGTCTCTGCCCACTTCTCTTTCCCTCTCCCTTTCTTCCTTTCCTTCTCTTTTCCCATCTTCCCTTTAGTTTGGCAGCCTCCCTCAGCCTCACCCTGCCTCCAGTTCAGGCCCACCGCTCACCAGGGCTAGGTCCCTATTAACTGCTAGTCCTTGTATTCATAGCTTCCAAGGAAAAGGAGGAATTTTCAAAATTGCCACCAAATCAAGAGAGCCCAGGGAATTCCTTGGAGGTCTAGTGGTTAGGACTCGGCTCTTTCACTGCTGGGGCCCGGCTTTGATCTCTGATTGGGGATCTAAGATCCTGCAAGCCTCGTGGTATGGCCAAAAAAGAAAAAAAACAAAACAGGAGAGCCCAGGTGAAGAGGGGAAGTGGGCTTCTGCAGGCACAAAATCCTGACGTTACTGGTGTAGCTGCACCCATGCAGCACCAGCAGCCCTGACCCTGCCTCAGCCACAGGTATGGCACATGGTCGGTCATGTTTATCTTGTTTTGTTTCATAGCATTATTTTTTGGTGTGATCATAAAAACTATACAGGCCACTACTTTTTATTTTTTAATATTATTATGTAAGTGAGATACTGCAGAAAATTTAGTATATACAAATGAGACAGTAAGGTAGTACAGGGAATTCCCTGGTGTTCCAGTGGTTAGGACTCGGTGCTTTCACTACTGGGGCCTGGGTTCAATCCCTTGTTGGGGAACTAAGATCCCGTAAGCACGGCCCCCCAAAAAAAAAAAAAAAAAAAGATAGTATAGCAAAAAGGAGAGGAGCACAGAGTTCAGAATGAGGCCGGGCAGTTATTTAGCTTCTTTGGGGCTGTTTCTGATTCTAAAAAATAAGTATAATTATCATACCCAATTCACAGGTAGTTGGCAGTGTCCAGCACATGGTGAGTACGATTTAATATTTGCTATTATTACTATTGGCAAGTAAAGAAAAAAGAAAAGAAAAGAAAGGAAAAGAATACCTATAATTCTAGGAGCCTGAGATAAATACTGTTAACTCTTTGGGATATATGCTTCTATACTTTTGCCCTGGGTATATGCTTTATAAAAATGGTAGGTTCCATAATGTGGGATACAATATGATCACAGCTCTTATTTTCCCAATTAACCACTCATGCTTGCATGTGTCTCATTAGCAAGAAATCCAGGATCTTGAGACCACCCTGAATTATCCATGAACTTTGGGGGTTTATACTATGCCTGGAATAGTTCATGGCTGCTATTGCTTCGTATGACCACATGGTGTCACTATTGGAGCCTGATCCCAACCAGTCCATAGGACCTGCTGGTGAAGGATGCTGTTGTGTCCTTTTGAAAACAGGCTAAACTCAGCTAGGGGCTCGCAGGCTTGAGATGCCAAGCCTGTGGCTCTCAGCGTGTCGCAGCTCTCTTTCCTGTACACTTCCCCCTAGTTAGTGTGCCCGCTCGCTTCAGGGGCCCCAGGTTAGGACAGTATTTCCTTTTCTCCTTGGGAACCCACACCAGAGGCTTGTTTAAACCCTCCAAATATAAAGGGTCACATGACACCCCCTTATCCTAGTAGTGTGGTCACTCCCTCTTGTAGGGCACCAAAGTGGTTAGCTTTCTGTGAAAGATGTTGTTTGCTCACCCAACGGCTACTTTCCTTCCTCTTCTTTACTAACAGAGGCAGCCTCCCATGGGGCCCACCTTCCCAGCTTCTCTTGCAGCTGGGTCACGGACATTGGCTCAAACCTGGCTGGAGGGTCTTGAGGGGATGCTGGCTGGGGGATTTCTGGGGAAGATTTTCCTCTCTGATAAATGCACATGAACATATTTCAGGAGAAATCTTCCTTATTGGGACTTCCCTGACGGTCCAGTGGTTAAGACTTCACCTTCCAATGTAGGAGGTGCAGGTCTGATCCCTGGTCAGGGATCTAAGATCCCACATGCCTCTCAGCCAAAAAAACCAAAACATAAGCAGTATTGTAACAAATTCAATAAAGACTTCAAAAATTGTCCACATCAAAAAAATCTTTAAAAAAAGAAAAAAAAAAAGAAAAGAAATCTTCCTTCTTATATGTGAGAGGGCAAACCTGCAGATGAAGGCTGAGGTAGCCAGCCTTCAGGAAGATCTGCAGGTAGCTTTGCCTCCTGGTTTTCATGCCCTTGTGTAGTCCTCTCCTGCAGTGAATTAGGGCTGGCCTATGTGACCGATTAGAATACAGCAGAATGCAGACTTATAGGGCTAGATTGTGAAAGATATTGAAGTTTCTGCCCTGGTCCCTATTGGATTGCTCCCTCTGGAGGGAGCAAGCCACCACACTGTAAGGACACATACCCCACTGTGAGGACGCTCAGGCAGATCTGCAGAGAGGAGTCAACAGCCAGCGCTGACTTGCCAGCCATGTGGGTGAGCCATGGGGGTCCTTGGAAGTGGACCCTCCAGCTCCAGTCAAGCCTTCAGGTGAGCACAGCCCCAGGTGACATCTCACTGCACCCACATGAGAGACTGAGCCACAACCCCCAGTAAGCTGCTCTTGAATTCCTGACCCACTGAAGCCATGAGGGATAATAAATATTGTTGCTTAAAGCCATACATTTGGGGGGGGGGGTTGTTATACAGCAATAGGTAAGTACACAAAGGCCAACACTATAAAGATTTCAGAGAGGAAAGATGGAAAACACTGGCATCTTCAATGACATCATGGTGCCATTGAGTTCTCCCATCCAAGTACTAACCAGGCCTGACCCTGCTTAGCTTCCGAGATCAGATGAGATCGGGCGTGTTAGGGTGGTATGGCCGTAGACCATGGTGCCACTGAGTTAACCAACCCTGAAACCTCCTGCTTCCCGTCCCTTCGAGTGAGAGACGTACACACAAACTGCAAAGCTGAGTGGACCTTCTAGGGCCATCCAATCCCTCCACCACCATGGCTACCAACATTCAGATAGGGTAGTTGAGGCGCAGAGAGGGAAAGCCTCTTGTTGGCCCCTCGTAGTGTTGGACCCCAGGCTTCCTACGTGGTCATCCATGACTCTGTGTTGCCCCCCACCAGCCTCCTGCTCCTGGGACGTGATTTTCTTCTGCTTTATTCCTAAAATGCCTCTGGGGCAAAGCCTCTTCATGCAGAACCCCTCTAGAGGTCAAATCCTGAATCCCTGGTAGGAACCCACCTTTGGAAGCCGAGGAGTCCAGGGCAGTCGGTCGTATTCTGATGCTGTGCTCCTGGCCAACACCCAGTCTCCTGGATTTGACCAATCCCGGGGGTTCTGACTCCGTGAGCTGCTCCCTTGCTCTGAAAGCCAAGGCAGGGTGGCGTTCTGGGCTTGGCATAGTGAGGGCTGGACCTGGAAAGGGGTGACCATGGCCAGTGTATCTGGGGCAGCTGCCTCTGGATGGGGCGCAGCTCTGTCTCAGTGTTCACTGGCTTCAGTGCTCTTGTGTAGTTTGCATGAGCGTGAGTGTGTGTGTGTGCTTGCAGGCTTGGTTTCTCACTCATGCACTCATACTTGAGGGTGTAGCTCTGCCTGTCACTCCTCGGCCCTGAGGGCAGGGCTGAGACCAAAGTCTCATCTGTGTGTGCTGGGGAAAACCCTATTTTATTTAACACTGACATAGCAGTTCCTCAACACCAGGCAAAGTTCTAGGAACATTTCAAACTCATTTAAGCCGCAACAACCCTATGAGGTATGTACTATCATTATCCCCATTTTATAAATTTATTTATTTATTTATTTTTGGCTGCGTTGGGTCTTCGTTGCTGCACGCCGGCTTTCTCTGATTGTGGTGAGCGGGGGCTACTCTTTGTTGCAGTGCACAGGCTTCTCATTGTGGTGGCTTCTCTTGTTGAGGAGCACGGGCTCTAGGCTCACGGGCTTCAGTAGTTGTGGCACGCGGACTCAGTAGTTGTGGCTCACGGGTTTAGTTGCTCCGCGGCATGTGGAATCTTCCTGGACCAGGGCTTGAACCTGTGTCCCCTGCATTGGCAAGTGGATTCTTAACCACTGTGCCACCAGGAAAGTCCTAAGCATCTTTTCATATGCATGTTGACCACTTGCATATCTCCTTTGGAGAAATATCTATTTAAGTCCGTTGCCCATTTAAAAAAAATAAATTTATTTATTTTTTATTATTTTTGGCTGCGTTGGGTCTTTGTTGTGGTGCACGGGCTTCTCATTGCAGTGGCTTATCTTGTTGCGGAGCACGGGCTCTAGGCGCGCGGGCTTCAGTAGTTGTGGCACGCGGACTTCAGTAGTTGTGGCTCTCAGGCTCTAGAGCGCAGGCTCAGTAGTTGTGGCACATGGGCTTAGTTGCTCTGTGGCATGTGGGATCTTCCCGGACCAGGGCTGAAACCCGTGTCCCCTGCATTGGCAGGCGGATTCTTAACCACTGTGTCACCAGGGAAGCCCCATTGCCCATTTTTAATTGTTTGTCATTTTGTGGTTTATCTTTTTACTTAGAAATAATTTTCAACTTACAGAAAAATTACAATATTGTACAAAGAAACCCAAGGAATCTTTACCCAAATTCATCTAATATTAACATTTTGCCACATTTGCTTTCTTGCTATATCTTTATTTTTTCCTGAACCACTAGAATGTAAGTTGCTTACAGGATGGCCCTTTACCCCTAAATGCTTCGGTGCAAGGATTTCACTTACATAACCGTAGTGCAGTCATCAACTTCAGTAACTTCAACACTGATCTATTTCTTCCTAATCTATCATCTACATTCCAATTTTATCAATTGATCCAATAATATGCATTTCATCCTCCAGTTTAGGACCCAGTCCAGGATCCCATGTTGCATTTAATTATCATATCTCTTTCATCTCCTTTAATGTGAAACAATCCCTCAGTCTTTCTTAGTCTTTTGTGACCTTGACATTTTGAATAATACAGTTCCTTTAAAAAAATAGTCTTCTATACTCTTACCATCTGATCTAGCAATTGTGCTTCTTGGTATTTACCCAAAGGAGTTAAAAACTCATGGCCACACAAAAACTTGCACATGGATGTTTTTTATCAGCTTTATTTATAATTGCCAAAACTTGCAAGCATCCAAGATGCCCTTCAGGAGGTGAATGGATAAACCACGGCCCATCCAGACAATGGAATATTATGCAGTACGAGGAAGAAATGAGAACCTGCCAAAGGGGCAGCCGGTGGCGCCCGGCTCGCCTGCGTCAGCGCGGGTCCCGGGGCTCCAAGTCCCTGCCCTAGGCTGGTAGGACCTGCTCCCTTCCCTTGCCTCAAGGCGCTCTTCAGAATCTGAAAAGGAAGAAGTTGGGGGCATGGTGCCCGTGAACTGGGGCGCACACCAGGGACATCTTTCGTCCCCAGGTCCCTCCCCGAGCTTGAGGTCAGAACAGAGATGAGAGTCTAGAGGAGAAAGGAAACTCGCCCTTTGGGCTGATGCCCACGCCGGGAAAGCTCTGGCTGACTCTTTGAGGCACAAGCATCTCGGTCTTCATTTTACAGATGAGCAGACTTGAAGCTTAGAGGAACCCATTCATTTCTTAATCCAACAGTTAATTAAAGCACCTACTTTGTGCCAGGCCCTGGGTTAGGCTCTGGAGAGACAATCACGAGCAAGACACACGCTCACGAAGAAAGACACAAAACATAAGGGAGTGGTGCCCAACTGAACTTGAGCCCGCAGAGGTCCGCACAGGGGTGCCCAGGAGCCCTGGGACCACGCCAGCTCTGCCACACATGTATCAATACAGAGTGGCGGGCTGCCTCCCTGGACCTCTGTTTCTCCATGAGGAAGTAGAGGACATCTGCTCCCTTCCCTTAACTTTCTGGAAAGAAGGCCAGGGAGGAAGAGCCCTCTCTCCCCCAAGGTCTTGGCTCTTTTGGACAGGTCCACTTGCCAGAAGACCAAGGGGGCTTATTTCTGCCGAAGCTGCAGGGATAGGCCTCAGGGCACGGAGCCCTAGTGACCTCACTGCCGGAGCAGGTGCAGGGGGAGGAGGGGGATGGGATAGTTTCTAACTCAGGGGCACAACCTTTAGACACAGGGCCTCCTCCTCTCTCAAACACTGAGTGGCTGGAGACCCAGGGGCTAGAGCTGTGTCCCCACATGGTCTTTATAAAGCAGTGCTGGAGAGCTGGGGCTGGACTAAGAGCTGCTGGCAGATAGACCTGGGTTCCCGTTCTGATTCCAGTGGGTACTAACCGTGGCTGTGGGCAGTTCACTTAAGCCCCTCTGAGTCTCAGTTTCATCCCAGAAATGGAGGAAATGACTGTATAGAGGTGTTGGGAGATCAAATGAGATAATGCATTTAAAATGCTGTACAGTGGTTAAGAATCCGCCTGCCAATTCAGGAGACAGGGGTTTGAGCCCTGGTCCGGGAAGATCCCACATGCCGCGGAGCAACTAAGCCCGTGCAACACAACTACTGAGCCCGTGCGCCGCGACTACTGAAGCCCCTGCGCCTAGAGCCCGTGCTCTGCAACAAGAGAAGCCACCGCAATGAGAAGCCCGCACACCGCAACAAAGAGTAGCCCCCGCTCGTCGCAGCAAGAGAAAGCCGTGTGCAGCAATGAAGACCCAGTGCAGCCAAAAATAAATAAATTAAATAAATAAATTTTTAAAAAAAGAAGAAGAAAAAATGAGTTCTCAAGCCGTGAAACAACATGGAGGAAACTTCAATGCAAATGACTAAGAGAAAGAAGCCAATCTGAAAGGGCTACATAGGGTAAGATTCCAACTATATGACATTCTGGAAAAGGCAAAACTATGGAGACAGTAAAAATATCAGTGGTTGTCAGAGGATGAGGGGAGGGAGGGATGAATAGGCGGAGTACAGAGGATTTTAGGGCAATAAAACTATTCAGTAAGACACTATAATGGTGAGGACATGCGGTACGTTTGTCCAAACCCATAGAAGGTACCACACCAAGAATGAACCCTAATGTAAACTATGGACTCTGAGTGATAATGATGGGTCAAGTTCATCAACTGAAGCAAATGTCCCACTCGGGGATGGTGGGGTACTGATAATAGGGGAGGCTATGCGTGTGTGGGGCAAATGGGAGTAAAGAGTAAAGAGGGGTCAATGGGAAATCCTAACCTTTTGCTCAGTTTTGCTGTGAACCTAAAACTGCTCTAAAAAATAAAGTCTATTGGGCTTCCCTGGTGGCGCAGTGGTTGAGAGTCCGCCTGCCGATGCAGGGGACACAGGTTCGTGCCCCGATCCGGGAGAATCCCACATGCCGCGGAGCGGCTGGGCCCGTGAGCCATGGCTGCTGAGCCTGCATGTCCGGAGCCTGTGCTCCACAGTGGGAGAGGCCACAACGGTGAGAGGCCCGCATACCGCAAAAAAATTAAAAAAAAAAATAAAGTCTATTAAAAAAATAGTGTCCCTCATTTGGGTTTGTCTGATGTTTCCACGTGATTAGATTGGGGTCATGCATTCCTGGTGGGAATCCTGCCCCTCGGTGGTGATGCTATTTTAATCCTTTGGTCAAGATGTTGCCTGATTCTCCTCCTGCATCGTTACCCTTCCTCCCACCTGCTACTAATAAACAATCTGTAAGAGCATGCCAATATCTTTCCCCTCATCAGAAATCTCCCCCTAAACTTCACATCCAATGTTGAGTTTTGTCCACAGGCTGCCTTCCTGTCGGCCGTCCCTCACTGTCTTTGTTTCTCCAGATAGGACATCACCCAGGAGCAGGTTGGCCTCCACTTCCAGTCCAGTCCAGTGTTGCTCTCCTGGCCAACACCCAGCCTTCCTGATCTGACCCGGGTTCGAGTCCCTCATTCACAGCCCATCTCATGTGTGGCAGCCAGACCTTCCCACAGCGAGTGGGACTCTGGGAGACTCATCTCACTTCCTGTCCTGCAAAGCTTCTCTTTCTCACAGCAGCTACCATAGCCCCAGGCTAGGTCAAAAGGACCAGCTACCCTGGGTGGTGAGGCCAGGAGCTCTCTTCCCCCCAGCAGGCCTCAGGGGCTTTGGATGATGAAATCTCACCTTCGAGGCTGCACTGGGCTCAGTAGAGACCTGCAGTAAGATACCGAGCGGTTAGGGCAGCTGCTTTGAGGTTGGGAGGCTGGGAGCCCACAGGAAGTGACTTGGTGCAGAGCTGATGCATCTTTACCCCGGCACCCGTCCCGGGACGGGAGCTGCAGGCTGGCGAGGCTGGGGGCATGTCCGCGGAGTGCGGGGAACCTGGGCCCGAGGGGCTTCAGGGCTGGTCCCCGGGGCCAGGCTGGCACTCAGGGGCCATGGGCTCAGGTCCGTGCCCCTCTCCATCCACGCCCAGCCCCTGGAGCCTGCCCCGCTGGAGAGCTTACGTGGCTGCGGCTGTGCTCTGCTACATCAACCTCCTGAACTACATGAACTGGTTCATCATTGCAGGTGAGAAGGGGACGGGCATCCTGGGCGGCTCTTGCCCATCTACCTGCTGGCTGCCCTGCCACCACCCGGCGCTGTGTATCCACAGTGGCCTTCTGTCCAGCAGACCTTCTTCTTGTGCAGCACATCCCTGCTATTCTTACCCCCGCCTGGTTTCAGCCCGGCCTGAAATGGGGGAGGGCCAAATGAGTTCCCAGTCCAGCCCCAAACTGTATATGCACCCAGGTGTGGGTGCACAATGGTGGTGGGTGGGTGAGGACAGCAGGGAGGACTGGGCCTCGGGCAAAGGTCTGGCGGTTCTGGGTGGAATGTCGGGGTGAGGTCTTGGAGAAACGGGGTGGCCTGGCCCTGCTCCCAAGCAAGAACTAGCTGGCTGGTTGTTTCTGGGGCAGCATGCTGCGTGCAAACTTTGCACATTCTGCCTTCCTTCCTGTAGGCCCCAGGGCTCAACCTGCTGTGTCATCATGTCACTCACTCATGGACTTATTCATTTGTCCATTCATTCATTCATTCATTCATTCAAGATTCAGCCTTTTCTCTCTTGATCGCGGATTCATTCAAGATCGACTGAGCACTCTGGGCCTTGGGGACCCTCTGGTGGGCCTCGGGGACCCAGGGGAGGGGAAGTCAACCTTGTAGCTCCTGAACTCAGGAATGAGCCTCACAGGGCAGAGGGACGGAGGAGCCTGGGGAGCTCCGAGGAGGTGCTTGCAGCAGGCGGGGCCCTCCCCCCGAGGCCAGGATATGGATTCATCAGTTACCAGCTCACAGCTGTGGAATGAATGGGACTAGGGTTGCAGATAGCACCAGACCCAGTGGGCGTGTCTGTCTTCAAGGAGCTCAGAGGGATACAGGACACACGTAGAAGTGGCTCTAATCCAGGACAGACTCGGAAGAGCATCATTTGTGCAGCCCCAGGACGAAAAACTGAGGGTTCCGACAGAATTCACAGAGGAGGGGCGTATGGTTTGGGTCTTGAAGGCTGAAAAAATCGGTAAAGCAGGGAATGGGGTCAGGCAAGGGCGTTCAGAAAGAGGGGTCAGCGTGAGCCAAAGCACGTGGGGCCAAAGTGCACGCTCTGATCAGGAGAGGAGCTGGGGGAAGCAGCAATTTATTCTAAAAGGGTGTTTGGGGCTGGATCATAGGTTTCTTGGGGGCCAGGCTGGGAGCTTGCACTTTCTGCTGAGGCCGTGGGGAGCAAGTGGGGAGACTGTAATCAGAGTTGAGGCCCTGATGGAGGCAAGAGGAGATGGGGAGGTCAGTCAGAGGCTACCACTAGGATTAGACTGGAGCTGGGGAGGCATGAGTTGGATTGGGGGTGGAGGGCATAAAGGGGAGAGGAGGGGGCAACCAGACGTGTGGAGCTCTTTCAGCCCTGCAGGCTGGGATCCCTGCTTTCCTGGGAGGCCGCTGGCTGGGCTGTCAGTCCCTGAGTCCTCCCGGCCTGAGGCACTTTGGGAATTCCTCTGGCTGTGTGAGTAGCAAGGCTGTGGCTATTGGGCTGAGGGAGGCCAGGGGAAGTGAAACCCCACAGAGCGCCTGGGGACGGTTGGAGCAGGTGATTGTCAGCCACAAGAATTCTCTGGTGTGAAGCAGGTCTTTGGGAGGCCAGAGGGACAGAGGAAAGATAAAAACAAGGCTGGGACTTCCCTGGTGGCACAGTGGTTAAGAATCCACCTGCCAATGCAGGGGACACGGGTTTCAGCCCTGGTTTGGGAAGATCCCACATGCCGCGGAGCACCTAAGCCTGTGCGCCACAACTACTGAGCCTGTGCTCTAGGGCCCACGAGCCACAACTACTGAGCCCGCGTGTCACAACTACTGAGCCTGTGCTCTAGAGCCCGTGAGCCACGACTACTGAGCCTGCACTCTAGAGCCCAAGAGCCACAACTACTGAGCCCGAGTGCCAGAACTACTGAAGCCCACGTGCCTAGAGCCTGTGCTCCACAACAACAGAAGGCACTGCAATGAGCAGCCCGCGCACTGCAACGAAGAGTAGCCCCAGCTCGTCGCAACGAGAGAAAGCCGTGCACAGCAATGAAGACCCAACGCAGCCAAGAAAAACAAAGAAAAACCAAAAAACAAAAGACAAGGCTGGCCCCGCACTGGGGCCCTGCCTGCCTGCAGAGCAGCGCAGGACTGTGGGGAGCCCAGGAGCAGCCAAAACAAGGGGCTGAGTCCCAGTCCCCCAGATGAGTGCGAATATAGAGAATTTTTACTGAGCCATTTGCTTTGTTTACCTGTGTTGTCTCTTGCCACTGAATGTGTCTAATTCGTGTAAGTAAAAGTATTAAAAGGGAAGGAAAGACATACAAGTTGGTATCTGGACGCTGTGACCGTTGGGTACAAAGTGAATATCAGAACAAAACCCTCTCACTTTGCTTCTCTGTTTCTTCCATCTTTTTCACCCGCTGGCTGGTCTTACAGGTGTGGATGTGGAGCTTTCTTCTCCATCGTGGGGGTGTTTCTTCAGGGCTCCATTTGTGACTCTGGGTGGGAGGGTAGACCCAGATCCCCTAATTCCAGCTGTACAGCCATAGGTGGCTGGAGCCTCTGTTTCTCCATCTGTATAATGGGGACAGTGATACTGAGGGCACTCAGCCACCTCATAATTCAATCAAAGTGATGACAGGGTCAGAGCCTCACAGCTCAGATGAGCAGGTGCCTGGGACCGTGACTAACTCTGAAGTACCACCAAGGGGCTGAGGGGCTTTCGGCCTAGCAATCTCTTGGAGGGGCTTCAGATCAAGAGCCTGCCACCCTCAGGGGCCAAGGTCGGACCTAAGTGAGACCTAAGTGAGACCCTCTGAAGCTCTCACGGGCATTCCATGTTTGTGTGTTCATGCCTCTGGAAGAACATGCTTGTGTGTGCATGTGTGCAGGCCAGGGCACATATGCCTTTGCCTGTACATGCTCATGCATGTATATGTATGTCTGTGAATGTCTGGAGTTTGTATACAAGCAGGGCTGCACAATCCCAGGGACTTTCATTTACACTGTAGTCTAAGTGAATGGCTGCCGTCACTATGACTATGACGTGAATGGCAGCCCTGCACGTGTGCAAATGCATGCATGCCTGTGCGTGTGTCTTTATGTGTACATCTCAGTGTACATATGTTCAGCTGTATGAGACTGGGCTTACATGCCTGTGAGTGCAGGCTCTTGTATGTGTATGTCTCGGTGCCTCTGGGAGTATACGTCTCTGGGTGTGCCTGTTTGTATGTAGCTGTGTGGGTCTGCATGTCTGTGTGCCTGCATGACTAAGTGTCATGCTTGTGCATGAATGTGTGTGTATATCTGTGCCTTTGGGCTGTGCTGGCTCCTGTATCTGTGTGTGTGTGTGTGTGTGTTTGTGTGCATGTGTGGGAGAGAGGGGAAGAGAACAGTGGGCCCGGGTGCCATACCGGTGCTGTGCTGGTCGGCTGCAGGCCTGTCCCAAATGCAGGGGCAGCTGCCTTTAGAGGCCTGGCAGGCAACTTCCCATTTCCTGAGCACTGTCCGTCTGCCCACAGGAGTCCTGCTGGACGTACAGAAGTTTTTTGAGGTCAGTGACAGCAATGCTGGTTTGCTTCAGACAGGTAAGGAGGGAACCCCCAGCCTGGGGCCCTGGGCTCATGCTGGGTAGGGGTCTTTCAGCAGGCCCTGTTCTGTGTCCATCTCCAGCTGCTGGGAAATGGGCGCCAGGCTGAGCGTCACTGAGTCCGTTGGCACAGAGGATGGGTGGTATTTGGGTGGGAGGGACGGTCTGGGTCGGAGAAGGAAGCAGCACAGGCTGAGGTCTGGTGCCTGAACAGCCTCTTCGGGTTTGAGGGTAGGAGCTGTGGAAGAAGCAGCGGGAGCCGGGGCTGGAAAAGGCTCCCGAGTGGAGTTGGTCACTCATTCTTCACGTCTGTTAAGCTCAGCTTTGTAGCCGGGGTTGAGAGTTTCTGACGTGTGCTTTCCTCTCACGGACCTGATCACTAGGACACAGACAGCCAGACAGTGGACTTCCCTGGCAGTCCAGTGGTTAAGACTCTGGGCTTCCACCGCAGGGGGCATGGGTTCGATCCTTGGCTGGGGAACTAAGATCCCACTTGCCTCGAGGTGCAGCCAAAAAAAATTAAAAAGGTAGACAGAGACACGTACCCCGCCCATGGGCTCAGGTGGGGTCTGGGCCCACTGGGGCCTACATTCCAGCAGTGGGGAGCAGCCACACCTCCCATTCCAAGGTTGGGGCGGTTGGGGTCACGAGGCATTAACTTTTCCCCAGTGTCTGGATGGCGACACACACATGCCCACGCACATGTATGCACACACGGTCACAACACAGGATACACGTGTGTGTTCTTTACAGTTTTGAGAGAATTCATGTACAGATCAATCCCGTATATTTCTTTCCTAAAATAGATCTGCCTGAGAACAAGCATCTGGCTCTTTTTTTCCCACCTCCCCTTTAATACTCACCTGTCCACCATTTAAAAAATATATTTATTTATTTATTTGGCTATGCCAGGTCTTAGTTGTGGCATGTGGGATCTAGTTCCCTGACCAGGGATCGAACCTGGGCTCCCTGCATTGGGAGCATGGAGTCTTAACCGCCGGACCACCAAGGAAGTTCCTGTCCACCACTTTTGGCAGGAAAATACACCTCTCCCCATTCTGAGTTTTACTAGGTATAAAACCCTCCAGGGTACTAGACAGAGGGACCCCTCATGGCTGTTTGGCTTCTGTTGATGAGGCCCTGGGAATGGGGCAGAGAGAGCATCGGTAGAAACCAATTGGGGATGTTTCCTCCAGGCTACAAACCCAGGGATGGCAAGGCACCAAGCCTTATCTAGCTGTCCAGCCAAGCCTTATCTAGCTCATGCGTGACAGTCTACTATTTATCTACGATTGAGAATTCAGAAGTGAGATGGTTGTCTCAGGGAAGGGTATCAACACATTTATTTCAATAAAAAAAATGAAGCCAACATTTTAATATCTTTCTTATAGACAACCAGTCTGATTTGTCCTACTGATTTGGCAAATGAGGACTGGCTTTGCCCATAAGCCTTTATGGTAGACATTTCCCATAAACTGAATGAGATTGATCTGCAGCCCTAAGGATTTGGATGAAAATATAGTTTAAAAATACAATCATGCTGGAAATCACATCCTTCTCAACTATTTAAACTTACGATAAAATGCCTCAGATGTCAGCTGAAAACATGCAAAAAGGTACAGAGTTCTGTGAACCGAGGCACCGAGCAAAAGAGGTAGATCACGGGTTAGACCACTGTATTTTCCAATTGCTCCTGTCTCGGGGCTGAGGCAGGCAGCTGATGCTCATCTTCCAGTCATATTGTAGCCAAAGGGAGACTGTCTCCGTTCAATACCCACAACCTTCTAGATTAAACAGATAATGGAATCTGAGTCAATATTTCCCTTCCCTGGTTCTTACCATGGTGAACAGGATTATTACTACAAGGCCCCTGATAAGTGAGTTGTGGGGAGGGAGAAGTTTGTGTGTATGAGAGAGAGCGGGAGGAAGCCTGTGAACACGGGGACGTGCTTGTGAGTGTGTAGTGGGGAATGTGTGTGTGCGTGTGTGTGTTTGAGATTGGATGAAGGGAAGGAGTTTCTCTGCAGAAGCAGCCCAAAGAGGTGTGTGGAAAGGGCAGTGGGCTTGGAGGCCTGATGACCAGGCTTGTCCCCAGTGGCCTCAGGTGAGTCTTTTCACCTTTCTGGGTCACCGTGCAATGGCCCTAAGACCCACCCTGCTGTCTGTCTGCAGGGTTGTAGACTGGAGGAAACCGATGACTCAGAGGGCACGGTGTAGCTCTAAGAGTGGGGTGGAAGGTGGGGGGAAGCAGTGGTCAGACACCCCTCACCCCACCACTATGGGACAGAGAAGCTGCTGGAGTTAGTTAACTGATTTACAATATTTAAAACGGACACTGATGTGGACCTTACCATGTGCCAGGTGCTAGTCTAAGGGCTTAATAACATTAACTCATTTAATCTCACAACAATCCCACGAGGCAGGGATTATTATTATGCCCATTTTACGGATGACGAACCTGAGGCACAGAGAGGCTATGGGGCTTGCTGAAGGTCACACAGCTGGTAAGTGACAGAGCTGGGATTCAAATCCAGGTAGCTGCTTATAGAGTCCTTCTCTGAACCCTGTGCTCCTTAATTACTCCCACCTTGTCACAGAAATGATTTTAATCTGGAGAGCGAAGGCGTGCCTGCCTTCCACTTAGGGGCAGGCTTCTCCATCCCAGGAGATCTGCAGGTTTAAGGTATTTATATCCTGTAAAGGATCCCTACCCCAAATCTCATACTTTTATGAGATTTGGGGAAATATTTTATAAGCTTTAGGTAAAGAAGATGTGCATTAACAAGACACAAAATGAGTCCCCCCAGAGGAAGATTGATAAATTTGACTACATCAAAGCTAAATTCTTCTGTATGATGGTGATTGAAACTGTAAGTGCAATTAGCAATAATAATAGATGACATTTGTTGGACATTTACATAAAGCCTGTCACCGCCTTTTATATGCTTTATTTTATTTAATCTTCCCCCTAACCTTATGGGGGAAATACTATTACTATCGTACTCTGTAGATGATAAAAGGAAAACAGGAGAGTTAAGGATTTTGTCCAAAGTCACACAACTGGGAAGTGGTGGGGTCAGGATGTGAGCCCAGGTATTCAGTCGCAGAATTTGCATTTTAAATCCTTAAAACAAATATAAAGGACTGGGAGAAAATTATCAACAAAGAGCCCGATAGAAAAATAGGCAGAGGATGTGAACACAGAGACTGCTACTCAGCCTCACTTGGAAAAAGAACAATGCGGGTTAAAACGTCAGCGAGACGCCATTTGTGTTTCAACCATTAAATGAACAAAAATAAATCGATTGATCCTAGCAAGTGTCAGCAAGCAACATACATACTTCTCTTCAAGTGTAAATTGATACAGCCTTTTGGGGGGCCTATTTTGGCAGTAGTTATTATATATTTAAATGCCGTTCACACCAAAGACCTTTCTCAGCGGAGGATTAGGTCAAACCATATTAAACTGCCGTTTTTGTAGGTCAAAACTGGCTTAATTTCCGCAATTGCCTATGGCTCAACCCAGTACTAGAGCGGGTCAGGGCAAAGTGGGCGGGGCTGGAACCTGAGCTGGGACGAATCTGGACATTCATTGGGCTCAGGAAATGTCAATCATTTGTGCTCCTGAATGAAGACGCAGACGCTGGGCGGGGCGCCCCAAAGCCTAAGGCCCTTGGGTGGTGGGACCGGGTGGAGGAGGGTCAGACCTTGCCCAGGCCACCTGGCGGCTCCCGGAGGCAGCGGAGGAGGGTGGAGGAGATTTTATTTGAGGAACCGAAGCAGTGAAGGTAGTTATCCACGTGGTACAGTCAAGCAAAAACGTAGCAGTTTCTTTGTCTTCGCAGAATAGCAAACGCATTCACGAATCCAGTCACCAATTCATAAACGTTTAGTACTTTAAAAAACGGTATAAATACAACTGCAGGGTCAGGGGAATGTTTTACCTACTTAGGAAGACCAAATCTTTTCCAGCCTCCAGGGGCCGCTGGTTTATAATCACTATGCTTATTCTAAACCGTGCTCTTCCGCTCGGAGCAGGCACCTGGCCCGCACCCCGCCCCCTCTTGCCTTCCACGCCCTGCCTCCAGCCGGGGCTTGAGAGCAAAATCCCTGTGAGTTCTGAGAGACAGGGCCCTGGCAGCTCCACGCCGGGCTCTGTGTTCACTTCTGCCTCACGTTTACACGGCCTGGGAGGGCGATGTTGACTTCTCCACTGCTGGGTTGGTGCTCAGAGAGGTGGAGTTAGTAACCCAAGGCTGCACAGTGAGCAAGCAGCAGAACTGAGATTTGAGTCGGGGTCCTGCCCCCACCCTTCCCTCCCAGTCCCCCTGACTCTGGGCAGTGATGGGGATTGGATTGGGGGATTCACCTTATCTTTTCCTCCTCCCGGCCTCCACCCACTGCCAAGCTTGTGGTGTCTGAGCCGTTTCCCTTTTCTGGGCCTGCTGGACCCATCTGCCCCCCGCCCCCACCCCCCTCCGCCTTTGTTGACCCGGGGATGCATGCTGCCCCCTGCGTGTCTCCTTCAGTCTTCATCATCTGCCTGCTGCTGTCTGCACCCGTGTTTGGCTACCTGGGCGACCGACACAGCCGCAAGGTGACGCTGAGCTTAGGTATCCTGCTCTGGTCAGGAGCAGGCCTCTCCAGCTCCTTCATCTCCCCCAGGGTAGGTGCCCTCACCCCTTCCCAGGCCCCCGGGGGACCCTCCCCCACCTTCTTCCTCCCTGATCCAGCCCCAGCAGAGCTGCTTCTGCTCCACTGCAGGCTCCAGGCTGGCTGGGGGATTATCTTCTAAGGGCTGAGAGAGGGGCCTTCTGAACAGGCTGTTGGACTTTCTTAACAGGGGCCTTCCTCTCTGGCATCTCCCGCTGCTGCCCATGGCTTCACTTCCGCCCGACTGTGCTGGGGCTGGGGGTGAGGGTAACTGCTACTGTCTGCGGGAACTGGCCTGGTTAGCACAGATGATGCCCAGGAAGAGGGCTACTCAGGGCAGGGGGTTGGGGGTGGCTGTGGACACCAGCAGGGGGCACCCATGTGGTTTGGGGAACCTGGACTGGGAGGATAATGAGGTGTCTGGAGCCCTGATCTCCTCCTCCTCCCTTGGGGCACGTGTCACCAGATGCCCTCAGGTCCCTCTGACAAATCCTCAGGTCCCCTTGCCCCGAGGGTGATTTCTGGAACTCACTGCAGTCTTGTGCCTGTTTGCCCAGTACTCCTGGCTTTTCTTCCTGTCCCGGGGGGTGGTGGGCATTGGCACTGCCAGCTACTCCACCACGGCGCCCACCGTCCTGGGAGACCTCTTCGCGAGGGACCAGCGAACCCGAGTGCTGGCCATCTTCTACATCTTTATCCCTGTTGGAAGGTTGGTATTACCCTGGATCCACTTCCCTGTGTGGTAAACTGAGGCCCAAAGGAGTCAGAACAGGAGCCAGGCTGGGTGGAGGAGACATCAGAGCAGAAGGGCTTGGAATCCCAACTCTACCCCTTCCTCACTGTGTCACTTTACCTCTATGAACCTCAGTTTCCTCACCTGTAAATGGGGCCAATAATACGAACTGATAGGCTATGGTGGGAGTTAGAGATACGTAATGAGGATGCTCCCTACATGGTAGTACAGTCCAGGAAGGGGTGAGAAAGAGCAGTGCAGCAGTGTGGGCTGCACAGGGAGGGGCCGGCTCTGGGATGTGAGGCAGAGAAATGGCTTAGGGTTGGGCCATGCACTCCATAGTGGGGTAGGACAGAGTGGGTTTTGCAGTCAAGCCCCTGAGCTCTGACTCAGGTTTCCTGAAACCTCCTGACTTGGGCAGGGCTGGGACTTGGGGAGGTGGGGTGGGTGGTCCCCAGATAGAGAGACAGTGGATGTTTGGGATGGGCCTGGAGCCAGAGGTCACCTGTGACTTGACCAAGGGCAGTGGACATCTGGGCCTCACGTGGCTCACTTTTCCCAGTGAAAAAGGCAATGAGCTGCAGAGAGCCAGCTCCCTGGGGTTGGGGCACCCCGGCTCAGGCTGGCCTTGGGGCCTCAGGGCTGCCTCCCTTCCCTCACTGCCTATTTCCCCTGCCCCCTGTCACAGTGGTCTGGGTTACGTGCTGGGGTCGGCTGTGACGGAGCTGACTGGGAACTGGCGTTGGGCCCTCCGAGTGAGTCCAGCTTCCTTTTCTTCCCTCCGCTTTCCCCCTGGGCCGGCAGGGACTTTCCAGCCTCCAGTGGCCTTAGGCCCTTGGCACAGTATCTGGCGCCATGGGCGGTGTTCAGACATCAGCAGCTCAGACATTTGGGGTGTCCTATGGACCACGGCCTCTGGAAGTCATGCCCCTGGTTCAAATCCCAGCTGCTCAGTTTGCTAGCTTGCTAGCTATGTGATCTCAAGCAAGTCACCTCCCTCTTCGGGGCCTCACTTTGCCTATCTGTAGAGTGGGGGAGTAAAGTCTACCTTATGGAATCTTGAGGATTAATGAGACAAGGGATAGGAAGACGCTAGGGCAGGGCTGGTGTGGCAGATGGAGGTGTGGGCCTGGAAAAGGGACAGTTATTGGGGCAGCAAGTGCTCAACAGGGTCAGTGTAGTCAAGCCTCCAGGTCTCAACCATGTCAGGCTCACAGGTCCCAACAGAGTAGTGTCTGTATGGGACAGACGGGTGTTAAGTCAAATCCCACGGGGACCCCGCTCCCCAGAGAGGCTGTCCTCTCAGGGGTGAGGGGGTGAGAAACAGTGGTTTGTCAAGCTCTGTATAACCAGCTCCCAGGAAGTGAGTCCCTCCCCAGCCTGGACCACAGAGTTCAGTCACTGCCAGGCTCTCCTGCGTCGCAGGAGTGTGTGGCCCTGAGCTTCCTGGGCCCTCCTGTCCCCAGATCATGCCCTGCCTGGAAGCCGTGGCCTTGATCCTGCTTATTGTCCTGGTTCCAGACCCACCCCGGGGAGCTGCTGAGAAGCAGGGGGTGGTGACCGTTGGGGGCCCAAGGAGCACCTGGTGTGAGGACGTCAGATACCTGGGGAGAAAGTGAGTGTCCCTGCTCGTCCCTGCATGTCACTGAAAACCCCTCTGTCTGCCCCAGCATCACTGACTTCCTTCCCTCCACCTCCAGAGAACCCTCCCTGACTGCCCCAGTATTCACAAGCCTCTTCCTTCTCTGAGCTCCCACTCACCAACTCCGACGCCCCTCCCCCACTCGGAGGCCCCCTCCCCCTAGCCATGTGACGGAATACGAGCGGCGGGAGGGGGAGGAAGACACTGTGAGCGCCAGCCTCGCCTCTGCCCTGCCTCATCCCAGAGTGACCTGAGACTTGGAGCCTCACTTCCCTCATTTATTCAATGGACATAGTTCTCCAGCTTTGCCGGCTTCTCAGGGTTACTGGGAAGATGCCCGAGTGAATCACCCACCTCTCTGAGCCTCATGGGAGAGCATCCCTCCTCTGTTCCAGGCATGGTCGGGGAGGCAGACAGGAGTCACCCACATGGCCAGGTCTCATGATTTACCAAAATACGGGGCACGGGCTTGACCCCACTCTCTTTGTTACAGACCCATGAGCCGAGTGGAGGGCGCTCAGAGGAGGGTGGGGCAGCACGGACAGCTTGCTGGAGCATGTGATGCTGGATTTGGGTCTGTCAGGCTGGGGAGACTTGGTCAGGCAGAGAGGAGGGAGGAAGGAACAGCAGGAGGGGAGGTGTGGAGGTGGGAGGGGCAGGCTGCTTAGGGAGTGTCGGGGAGGATCTGGAGCCACCTGAGTGCCAGGGTGACCTGAGTGCCCAGGAGAGGGGGGAGTGGAGCGGATAGGAGCAGATAGGCCCCCGCAGCCCCAGCCCTCTCCTGGGTCGAGCCAGATCATTTTCTCTTACAGCTGGAGTTTTGTGTGGTCGACCCTTGGAGTGACAGCCATGGCCTTTGTCACTGGAGCTCTGGGCTTCTGGGCCCCCAAGTTTCTGTTTGAGGCCCGTGTGGTGCACGGGCAGCAGCTTCCCTGCTTTCGGGAGCCGTGCAACAGCCAGGACAGGTGAGGAGGGGCGTCTGGGTGCCCGGGTCAGGGGGGCTCTTGATGGGGAAGTTCGCAGGAGGTTCTGAGCCCCCAGATGCAGCCTCTGTGGCCTCATGGAGCTCTGGGCAGACACCAGGACTTGGGGGCCCGCTGGCAGGTGGCAGACCTGGTTTTAGCTTGGGCAGAGACCCTGCTGCTCTGAGCGGCCACAGGCAGCTCCCTTGTCCTCTCTGGGCCCCAGTCCCTGTCTTCCTGCTCTTGGGCTGCTATGGGGGTTCAGAAAGCACTTGCGGTGGGTGAGGCTTCTTTGGGGCCTGTCCTTTGGAGGGACCCGTAGTGTGAGGTCATCCCATTTTACAGATGGCAAACTGAGGCACTGGGATGCTTCATTACTTCCCTGGCTTAGGGATTTCACACATGCATTTGTATGTTCTCTGCCTCCTTTGAGGCGTTGACAGGCCTGGGAAAGCTGCTCTTCTCACCCTGCTGTTCTCTTGTCCCCCCAGCTGACCCTGTTCTCCAGGGGCTCCGTGACCTCCTGATGGAGTGGGCATGTCTAATCCTCTCTTCTTTGCTTCCTCCTTCTCCCTGCTGATGCTTTCCAGTCTCCTTGCGGACCCCTCCTCCTCCCTGATCCTGCCCCGATGGGTTTCTCGGAGTTCCTCAGGGCTCCGTGTTCTCCCGTGGGGCCTCAGTGACACTGGTTCTCTGCTGACATCTACCCCCCTTCTCCCCAGCCTCCTCTCTTGCCTCTACCTCCCTCCCTGATGTCCAGAGAAAGCTTCGTGTAATTTCCAGAATGTCCCCTGCTCCGTCACTTGTCTGTGCCTTTGCCCAAGCTGTGCCCTTTGCCCATAGCTACCTTCCCTTTTCTCATCATTACTTCTTATAAGCTGTAACTTTAGTTCAGGCCCTATGCTAAGCCCTTTACATGAAAAACCCTCTGAGGTTTTATAATAATAAACCCTAGTATTCGTGTATTACAAATGAGGAGGTGGAAGATCAGAGAGGTTAAACAAATTGTCCAAGGTCACACAACTCGAGTAGCAGAGCCCGGATTCAAACCCATCTGACTCCAAAGCTTCTGCTCTTAAGCTCCATGTACTGTTGCCTCTGGAGACTGCTTGGTACTGTTAATTGACTTGAACATCTCCCCACCAGCAGGCATACAGTGGGTGCTCAGGGAGCATCCAGTAAGTGAATGAATGAATGAATGCATCAAAGGATATTGTGATTTTTTTTTTTTTTTTTTTTTTTGCCACACCAAGCAGCATGCAGGATCTTGGTTCCCTGACCAGGGATTGAACCCATGCCTCCTGCAGTGGAAGCGTGAACTCCTAACCACTGGACCGCCAGGGAAGTCCCAGGATGTTGTGATGTTTATCCTGGCTCTACAGCTAGATTCTTGGATCTCCCCAGAGGCAAAGACTGAGTCCTAAAAGTCCCACTGCAGCTTGAAAAAGTGGGGAAAAGCCAGGACTCCATCCCACTTCAGGCATTAACTGGCTGTGTATTCCTGGGTCAGTGATTTCCCCATTCTCTGCTTCAGCGTCTTCCTCTAACTCAGCTTATTCCCAGAACCTGGGTGAGAAACTGTTAGGGTCCTAGGGCTGATGGAACGAATAGCCACACACTTGGTAGCTTCAAACAACAGAAAATTTTCCCATAGTTCTGGAGGCCAGAAGTCCATAATGGTTTCACTGGGCCAAAACCAAGTTCAACAGGGCCACACTCTCGCTGGTGGCTCTCGGGGAGAATCCTTCCTTGCCTCTTCCAGCTAGCTTCTGGTGGCTGCTGGCAGTCCTTGGTTGTGGCCGCATCACTCCAAGCTCAGCATCCACGGTCACATTTCCGTGTCCTCTGTGTCTCAAATCTCCCTCTGCTTCCCTCTTTTTTTTTTTTTTTTTTTTGCGGTACGTGGGCCTCTCACTGCTGTGGCCTCTCCCATTGTGGAGCACAGGCTCCGGATGCGCAGGCTCAGCGGCCATGGCTCACGGGCCCAGCCGCTCTGCAGCATGTGGGATCTTCCCGGACCGGGGCACGAACCCGTGTCCCCTGCATTGGCAGGTGGACTCTCAATCACTGTGCCACCAGGGAAGCCCTGCTTCCCTCTTATAAGGACATTTGTAATTGCATTTAGGGCCCACCAAAAAATTGGAGGATAATCTCCCTACCTCAAGAACATTAATGTAATTACACCTACAAAGTCTATTTTGCCATATAAGGGAATATATTGTCACAGGTTCCAGAGATTAGGTCATAGATGTCTTGGGTTGGGGGGCATTATTCAACCTACCACAGGGTCCTGGTGTTCGGGTTCTGCACAGACCCTAGCTGTTAATACACCCTCCATAGTTAGGATAAGCCCGCGGGTGAGGGTTGGGGGGGAGCAGGAAGCTGCAGGACATAGGATTCTACTCAGCCAGAGGGAGAACTTCCAACATACAGAGCAGGCCCAGACGGAAGGGGCAGCATTAGGGTAATGAGCTTCCCACCCCTGGGGGCATGTAAGAAGGAGTTGGATAGCTGCTTGCCAGGGCCATTGTACAGAGGATCAGCATAGAACTTGCAGGCTTTAAGGACCCTCTTGGCTCAGAGTCTGATTCTGGGAAGGCTTTGTGGGGGTGGGGACATTTCGTGGTAGGTGTGTCCTCTGGCCACACCTCTGCTCAGGGGCACTGGGGGTCCCCCATCTACACCGCTTGTTTGAATAATCCTAAGTCTTAGAAAGGTCTCGAGACCCTGCCAAGGCTGGCTTAGACCGGGACTCAGAGGTAGATAGCATTCATCCGGGATTTGGGGTCACTTGACTGGGCTGAGCTGGAGCCTGGTACAGCTTGGAAGGCTAGGAAGGTTCGGTGAGCACCTTTAAGCTGCCTAAGGACACACATGCTTTGTTTGGAAGCAGAGGGCCAGGAGATCCTGGCTCTGCCAATGTGGGGCTGTGTGGCCTCGGACAGGTCTCTGCCCTCTCTGGGCTTTACACAATCTCCTATAAACCAAGGGGATGGGGCAGGGAAATTAACCCATTAGTCCTCAGCCTGTGGGACGGACATTTCACAGAAGTTGTTTTAGAGGAGAGGTAGTTTTTTGTGACACTCAATTTGTCAGTAACCATAGTGTTGCATCTGTCATGTTCTTACCTCTTGGTGGGAGCCTTGGAGGTAATATCAGGCACCTGGCACTTTTGGGAAGGTTTGGATCTGGGAGGGGATCCTGGCCAGGTGGAGAATGGTGGGTGGGGGCAGTGGTGCTCCAGGCCGAGGGAAGAGTGTGGGCCAAGGCAGGGAAACCAGAAAATGTAGGGTGAGTTTAGAGAATTCCCAGTCATTTGTACAGAGTGAGGGAAGGAGAAAAGAGGGGAGGTTACACAGGTCAGCAGGGGCCAGTCCTGCAGTGCTGGCTGGGAGCCTGCCCCGAGGACAACAGGGAGCCACTTAGGGGCTGGAAAGGTCCTAGTTACCTTCGTTTTTTCAAGAGTTCACGCTAGTCAGTCTCAGCATCCCTTTGGGCTTCTTTAAAAGGAGGCTTGGGGGACTTCCCTGGTGGTCCAGTGGTTAAGAATCCGTCTTCCAATGCAGGGGATGTGGGTTTGATCCCTGGTTGGGGAACTAAGATCCCACATGCCGTGGGCAACTAAGCCCGCATGCCACAACTACTGAGCCACAACTAGAGAGCCCACGTGACGCAACTAAGACCCGATGCAGCCAAAAATAAAATGAATAAATATTTAAAAAGGAGGCTTGGGGCTTCCCTGGTGGCGCAGTGGTTGAGAGTCCGCCTGCCGATGCAGGGGACACGGGTTCGTGCCCCGGTCCGGGAAGATCCCACATGCCGCGGAGCGGCTGGGCCCATGAGCCATGGCTGCTGAGCCTGCACGTCGGAGCCTGTGCTCCGCAACGGGAGAGGCCACAACAGTGAGAGGCCCGTGTACCAAAAAAGAAAAAAAAAAAAGAAGTGAAAAGTATGAAATGGGGACAGCAACTAGTCTGGGGACTGAGGAGGATGGAATGGGGGGTCTGTGGTTGAGGTCACCCAGCGTCAGGTCATGAAGGGCCACGTATACCACAATGAGCTGGAACCAAATCTGGTGGGTGTTTAAGAGCTGGTGGAGAATTTTAGGCAGGGGGTGGGCAGGGGCATAGTCAGATCTGTGTTCTAGAAAGCATCCTCTGGGGGACCTGTATGGAGCTTGTCCTAGAAGGACAGGTTTCTACAGGAGGGAGGTACAAGAGGGACCAAGTAGAGTTGAAATGGGTCTAGGAGTAGGTGGCAAAGGTAGTAAAGTTAAGAGGGGGCTACTTGAGAGGTGTTCAGAAACAGAGAGTGGAGGGATGGACTCAAGGAGGGAGGGTGTGTGGGACTTCACTGGCGGCCCAGTGGTTAAGACTCCGCGCTTCCACTGCAGGGGCATGGATTTGATCCCTGGTTGGGGAACCAAGATTGTGCATGCTACACGGCCAAAAAAAAAAGAGAGAGAGAGAGAGGGAGGGTGTGTACAATGCTGGTATATCATAGGAGCTCGATAAATAAATGCTTACTTACCTGCATTCCATTAGTATTGGGGCCTGGAAGGCGAGAAGGTTGGGGCCAGAGTGGGACTGTAGAATTAAGATTTCTGAGTGGGGCAGTGTTAGGTGGTGAAACAGTGGAGGAGATTGCTGGCAATGAGGCAGGCTGGGAGCTGGGGTGCTGGGGTGCTAGGAAGATCACCCACATGGCCAGTGGCATCCCCAGGATGAGGCAGGAAAGAGGATGGGAAGGGTAGGGGAGTACGTGGATCCCAGAGCAGGGTCCTAAGGACCCACGAGCATTGGTTAGGAGGGAGGGGAAGGGGCCCACAGCCATACTCTCTGTAGGTACCAGATCACGCACTGGGGGGTAGGTGGCTGGACCCCTATCCTGACGCCACTGGCTGACCAATCCCTCTCTCCTCTTTTCCATCAGCCTGATTTTTGGGGTACTGACTGTCGTGACTGGCCTTGTTGGGGTCATCCTGGGAGCAGAGGTTTCAAGGAGATACAAGAAAGTCAACCGGAGGGCTGAGCCCCTCATCTGTGCCGCCAGCTTGCTAGCTGCAGCCCCCTGCCTCTACCTGGCTCTCATCCTGGCCCCGACCACCTTCCTGGTCTCCTATGTAAGTGAGGGCCCCTTTGGAGCTGGGAGTGGAATGGGGTGGGTAGGGAACTGCTGTTTCACATAGGCTTACACTGTGCCAGGTCTTCATGTACATTACATTTATCCCTCCTTCTGGGTGGAGCGTTGTTATCCCCATTTAACAGATGAGTAAACTGAGGCTTACCAAGAGTAACACAGCTAGGGGCAGAACTGGGATTTGAGCCTAAGCCTTTCTAAAGTGTGTCCTCTGAGCTCCTGGTTAATGCTTTGATTGGAGATAATGAGACCCCTTTATTCCCAGGACATGTTTTGAGTCCAAGAAGAAATAGGGTAATTCTCCCCAGGTTACAGATGAGGAAAGTGAGGTTCAGATTGGCCATAGCCAGTGCAGACACTGCTTTAAAGGTGACAGTATTAAGGATATCATATTTTCCAGATCCATATCCTATCACATCCCTTCATGTGCCTCACACTCCGGTTATACCAGTGACAGGTGCTCACATCTCCCAGCCTTTGCTTGTGTCCATTCCCTCTGCCAGGGGCACCATTCCCCTCTTCTGTGCATCCTAAAGTCGTTCTGCTGTAAGACCCAACTCAAAGGCCACCTTCTCCAAAGCCTTCCCAGACTACTCTATGCTCACATCAGAATTCACTGGGGCTCTGTGCATGTTTGGGTCTCATCAGGCATATGGTGTATCCATATACATCCATATACATCCATATACATACATCAGGCGTATGGTGTGTCCATATACATACATATACATACATCAGGCGTATGGTGTATCCATATACGTACATATACATACATCAGGCGTATGGTGTATCCATATACATACATATACATACATATACATACATATACATACATCAAGCATATGGTGTATCCATATACATACATACACACTAATATGTGTGCTGCTGTGTCCCTGGCTCCCCAGAGCCCTGGCCCTGATTGTCCCACCTGATGGGAAGGAGCCACTGATACTGGGAAGATGGCACCAGACTAGCCCCAGCTAGACTGGTTCAAGATTCCTACCCCTCCACTCCCACTCCCTGGTCCTAAGGCCCTGGGGACCCACCACTGTGGACATGGAAGCCCCTGCATGTGTGGGTGGGGTTCACAGAGCAGGCTGGACTCAGAAAGCAAATCAATAACAGCTTTATTGTTCCCTGACCAGTTTGAGTGGGTCTCTCCCACATGACCAGACCCCATAGCTTTTCTTTCTTTTTAAATGTTTTAAGTTTAATTTCATTTATTTATCTTTGGCTGCATTGGGTCTTGGTTGCTGCACGCAGGCTTTCTCTAGTTGCAGTGTGCAGGCTTTCTCTAGTTGCAGCAAGCAGGGGCTACTCTTCGTTGCAGTGGGTGGGTTTCTCATTGCGGTGGCTTCTCTTGTTGCTAAGCATGGGCCCTAGGCTTGTGGGCTTCAGTAGTTGTGGCACGCAGGCTCAGCAGTTGTGGCTCGTGGGCCCTAGAGTACAGGCTCAGTAGTTGTGGTGCACAGGCTTAGTTGCTCCGTGGCATGTGGGATCTTTCTGGAACAGGGATTGAACCCGTGTCCCCTGCATTGGAAGGCGGATTCTTAACCACCACGCCACCAGGGAAGCCCCCACCATAGCTTTTCTAGTTACACTTATGAAGCCCAGTCCCATTTAAGTCAAAAGTTTTGATCTACTTCCAAATAAAGCTTCTATCCAGGTCCAGAAAATTGCACTGGGAAGAGGGGGAACTCTACTCGGTTGGATTCTCCTTGCTCCATCTCTGTCCTTTGTCCCCAAGACCACCACTCCCCTGGGATCCTGACCCTTCCAGGGTTGGGCAGGCCAGCAAAGATGACCGGAAATGGGCCAGGTGTTATCGGTGTCTGGCGTTGTTTTGCTGACTGTCAGTGCCCTCCTTGTGGTAGATGCCCAGATGTTGGCTGACTCCTCTCTTGGGGGCACTTTTGTGGGTTCTGGGGGCCTCGGGCCCGAGCATTTGCATTGTCCAATTCCCTGGTGCAGGAGACATCGTCACCTGTGTACTCTCTCAGTTTCCCTCCTCTCCTTTCCAGGGTTGCCCTTCCAGCTCTTCCTCCTGGGCCCTGTCGCCCCAGGCAGGCACCCCATGGGGCTCCCCTCTTGTGACCCTCAAGCCTGTCTCCTCTCCTTGGTTTCTGTTTGACCCCTGGATGAGCTCAGGATGTAGCTGCCCCTACTGCTGCCCTTGTACATCCTCCTGTTCCCAGGTGACATGTATTGGGGTGTCCTGAGGATGCTCTTTGTAGATGCACCCCAGGTGGCCCTGGTGTAGGAAAGTCTGCATTTTTTTGGCATCCAGCCAGGGAGAAAGCCCAGTGTCCTTCCTGACAGGCACTGCCCTCTCTGTGGGTGGGCCACCCGAAGCCCCTCACTCAGCTTTCTCACTCTTCAAATAAATCCTCCCCAGCCTGGGTCTCCAGCCTTCTTCTGTATAAGCTGGGGGGCCACATGGGACGGCTCCCTTTCTCTCTCTGAGTCCTGAGGTGTGTCTTGTTCCTCTTTTAAGGTGTGGGTGCTTCTCACCAGTGTCCTCAGCCTTGGTTGGGTTTCCGCTGAAGTTCCTGGGGAATAGACAAGTCCTGTTAACATTCCCTTCTGCACGTGCTCTTATTTAGTCCTTACAGTGCCCTCCTCGGAAAGGGTTTTTCTCATCCCCACTTGACAGATGGGAAAACTGAGGCCCAGAGACAGCAACACAAAGAGTAGGACAGATAAACCTCTAACGCAGCTCTGCAGACTCCAAAGTCTCTGTCCTTCATGCCGCACTGACCCTTGTCACCCCCATGGGAAAGAAACAGAGGCTGGCGTACACCAGGCACTAATAAATACCTTAATGCTTATTGGCTGAGGGAGTGACTGGGACCGTCATCTCCAGCTGGTGGGGACTGAATGGGCCTGACCTTGCAGGGAGGCTGAGGCCTGGGCAGGTGGAGGCCCCATTTAAGGCCTGTCTCTGCATTGGCTGGGCCCGCAGACCACCTGCCAGTTCTGCTTCTGCCACTGTCTTGCTTGGCTCTGGGAATCAGCTCCTTGACTGTGTTTTGGGGACACAGCTGTCCCCCGCCCCATAGCCTGGCACATCTCCAGAGCTGGAGGCTCATCTAGAAATGACATTGCATCTTGGCTGACAAAGCCAGCTGGAGAATCTCTTCTCTAGGCTGGCCCTGGGACACGAGGGACTGCAGGGCAGGAAGGCTGGCAGGGCTGGGATGTGTCCATCGTCCAGTGCTGGGAAGCTGCTCCTCCCTGTGGCTCGTGTTTGGGCCTGGCAGGATCCCCAATGACCAGACCTCCAGCCTTCCAGAAGTGGTGTGGTTCCTTCTGGACCCCCTGACCAGACCCCCCTCCTCCATGGCTCTGTCTGTGCTTCTAAGGTTCTGAGATTCAGGCTCTAGCTCCCCCATCCCCCCACCCCCACACCCCTGCCCACTAACACCAGTCATAAATCTTTAACACCTCCAAACTGCCCCTCTTCTCTTGGTCCGCTCTGTCCTGTCATGGTGCACGGCTTGCCGTCTTTCTCTAGGACTGTCCCAAGAGCCCCCGTCCTGGTCTCCATGTCTTTCTGCTCCCCCACCACGATCTGTTCTCCCCACACTGCTAGAGGGACACCACAGAAACTTCCCTGCTCGAAAGCCTTGCATGGCTCCTTGGTGCCTCTGGAATTAAGTCTAACTCCTCATCCTGGCATTCAGGGCCCCTCATGAACGGCCCTGACATCCTTAGTAGCCTTATTCGATGTGGTTCTGCCATGCAGGTCCCCTCCTGATTCCCAGGATATGCCCTGTGCTCTCCACATCTGGGCTCTCCCTCTGTTCCCCCTACTCCCTTCCCTTCTCCATACGCCTGAATCATTCTGGGCCTTCGAGGGAGGCTAGAGCACCATCTCTCCATGGAGCCTTCCCTGATTGCTAGATCCAACCCTCTGTCCCCATCCTTGCTGCTCCTCAGCACTGTCTTCCTTGGGTCCTGGTTACTTATGCTCTGACCACCCCTTCCCAGCCGGGCCCAGGTTGCTTCCTATCTTTCTCAGCACTCCAGCCCGAAGCACAGTGTCAGGCACTTGGAGTGGGGTGGGGGTGATCAACTGCTTGCTGTGTGAATGGTTGAGTGACCAGCTATTTTCATTCATTCATTTATTCAACAGGTATTTATTGAGTGCCTATAAAGGTGGCATGCTAGTTTAGATGCCACAGATATAGCAGTAGATAAAACAGACTAAATTATCTCTGTTTTTAGGGAGCTCCCATTCTAGTTGGGGGAGATAGACAACAGGTAAGATATATAAGTAAAATTCACAGTATTGTGAGTTATGGGGTATTTAGGGGAACAGTGTTGCAAGCAGAGGGAACAGCAACTGTAAATGCCCTGAGGCAGGAGCGTATCTGCTGGGTTTAGGGAACAGCAAGAAGGGCACTGTGGTTAGTGTGGAATGAAAGGAGAAAGGGAAATGAGGACCGGGAGGTGGTGGGACAAGATGATGTAGGGCCACGTGGGCATTGGGTGGAGCTGGCTGAGAGCTGAGTTGAGGTTTTGTGCTGAGGCGTGGGTGGTCTGGCTTATGTTTTTTGCATCTGTTGAGATGGTCATGTAGTTTGTCCTTTATTTTATTAGTATGGTATATTACATTGATTGATATTTGTATGTTTAACCAAACTTGCATTCCTGGGATAAACCCTCCCTTGGTCATGGTGTAAAATTATATTTATATGTTGCTGAATTTGGCTCGTTAGTATTTTACTGAGGATCTTTGCATCTATATTCATAAGAAATATTGGTCTGTAGTTTTCTTGTGATGTCTTTGTTTGGTCTCATAGAATGACTTGACGAGTGTTTCTTCCTTTTGTATTTTTTTGGAAGAATTTGTGAAGGATTTGTGTTAATTCATTTTTAGCCATTTGCTAGAATTCCCTATTGAAGCCATCTGGTTCTGAGCTTTTGTTTGTGGGAAGTTTTCTGATTACTGACTCAATATTTACTTATTATTGGTCAATTAAGGCTTTTTATTTCTTTTTAAGCCAGTCTTGGTGGTTTGCATCTTTCTAGGAATTTCATTCACAGTATTCCCTTATAATCTTTTTAATTTCTGTAAGGTCGGTAATAATGTTCATTCTTTTTTTTTTTTTTTTTTTTTTTTTTTTGCGGTACGCGGGCCTCTCACTGTTGTGGCCTCTCCCGTTGCGGAGCACAGGCTCCGGACGCGCAGGCTCAGCGGCCATGGCTCACGGGCCCAGCCGCTCCATGTGGGGTCTTCCCGGACTGGGGCACGAACCCGTGTCCCCTGCATCAGCAGGCAGACTCTCAACCACTGCGCCACCAGGGAAGCCCTGTTCATTCTTTCTTTTTTTTTTTTTTTAAGAAGATGTTGGGGGTAGGAGTTTATTAATTAATTTATTTATTTTTGCTGTGTTGGGTCTTCGTTTCTGTGCGAGGGCTTTCTCTAGTTGTGGCAAGCGGGGGCCACTCCTCATCGCGGTGCGCGGGCCTCTCACCATCGCGGCCTCTCTTGTTGCGGAGCACAGGCTCCAGACGCGCAGGCTCAGTAGTTGTGGCTCACGGGCCCAGTTGCTCTGCGGCATGTGGGATCCTCCCAGACCAGGGCTCGAACCCGTGTCCCCTGCATTAGCAGGCAGACTCCCAACCACTGTGCCACCAGGGAAGCCCCATTCTTGATTTTAGTAATTTGAGTCTTCTCTCTTTTTTTTTCTTGGTCAGTGTAACTAAAAGTTGGTCAGTTTTGCAGCCAACTTTGGTTGTATTGATTTTCTCTATTGTTTTTCTATTACTGACTTATGTTTAGTGGAATCACTCTGATTTCTCTGTTGAAAATAGACTTCCCATGAGGGTGTGGGGTGCAGGAGCAGAAGCAGCAGAGGTGGTAAGAAATGGTTGGATTATAGATATATTTTGAAGGTAGATCTATCAGAAGTTCCTGATGGATTCAGTGTGGGGTGTGAGAGAGAGAAGAGTCAAAGGTGAGTTCTAGGATATTAGCCTCTGTAGCTGGAAGGAGGGAGAGGCCATTAACTGAGATAGGAAAGTAGGCGGGAACAGCGGCATTTGGGGGAAGATGAGCAAGCTTGGTTTTGTACATTCTGAGTTTGTGGTGGGAGGTTGACGTCCAAGTACAGGTGTTAGTAGAGTTGGATGCAGGAGTCTGGAGTCCATGGGTCATGACATCATCCCTAAAACTTCAGTGAGTGGGAACTGGCTGCAGTCTACCATGAAGGATTGTCATTAGGTGTGGGAGACCTATGGGGGTCAATATCAGAAAGGGTGTCCAAAGGGGGCTGAGGAATTCGCTTCTGTTCATATTAGCTTCAAAATAGGAAGAATCACTTGATTTGTTATAAAGCAGAAACTAATTAAAAAAAATGAATCACTTGAATCTCTTCCATCCACCCATCCATCCATCCATCCATCCGTCCCTCCTTTCATCCGTCCATCCATCGCTCACCTTCTCAGATTGTAGGAACCAAAGTTCTTCCTGTACTTTCTCTGCCAGTTCTGGGGAGATTGATAGGCTCCAGGGGAAATTGGTAGGGCTCCTGGGAAGGCCCACAGGAATGTGGGTATGTGTACTGCTAGTGTGTGCATGCATCTAAGTGTGAATATATGCAGGTCTGTGAATATGAGTGCAGATACGTGTGCTTTTGTGTGAATACACCTCTGTGTCTGTACAGCCATGCTCTATGTATGTTGCCTACACATGTAATTCATTCTGTATATGCGTAGTATGTATGAGTGTGTCCATGTATGCTGTTTTGCATACATGTCTGTGCATGAGTGTGCACATGCACATGTACCAGGGCAAGCAGATAATTGTGTGGGATGTGTGTGTACATGTGTGTCTGCAGCTGCCTATAGCTTTCATCCAACTGCTTCTGGGCTCTAGCTGCATCGCGTGGGAAGGAAGGGTTTTTGGAGGCATCGTGGGCATGCCTGTCCTCAGATTTCCTGAAGTAGGGCCAAGTCGTGCTGTATGTTTCATGGCAGTAAGGTTTCCTGAGCATATAAAATCTGGTCTGGGGCCTTCCGTGGGGGAGCCCGTTCCCTGGGGCCCACCTGCAGGAGCAGAGGGTTCCATCTCTTCCCTCCTTCCAGTCCCCTTGGCAGGGGAACTTGACTTCTTGGCTGTTAATTGGGCTCCAGACACACACAGCAGGTCTTGGCTCACACCGTCTTTCTTGGCCTTCTTCCCAGAGCCGCTGCCCTTCAGAGGAGAAAGGGTTTGTACTCAGAGGAGAGACTGAGCCCAAGGTAGGAGCTCCATCATCACTTGTCTGGTAGCTGGAGGATGTGGCTGAACATTGGCAATCCCCCCTTGGGTGGGCTTTGTGGTCCAGAGGAAGTAGCAGGAGTTGGGGGATGACAATGAGCATGCATTGAGGCATCTGAAAGACCTGGACATCGTTCCTGCTTCTTCACTTACTAGCTGTGTGAGCTAGGGCAAGATCTTGACTTTGCTGAGAGTCAGTTTTCTCAGCTGTAAAATGGGCATGCTCGTACCTTCCCCTTGGTTTCATTGAGGAGCTAAATGAACTTTTGGACCTGTTCTAGTTAGTATAGATACATAATGAAACTTAGTGGTTTAAAATAAGAAAAACACTTATTTTGCTCATGAATTTGCAGTTTGGGCAAGGTGGGGGGGGTGGGGCTGACATATCTCTTTTCCACTTGGGGTTAACTGTGCAGAATGGGGGTGGGGGAACTGGATCGTCAAAGGCTGAGGGCCGCCTGATGGTTGATGCTGGCTGTTGGCTGAGACCTTAGCTGGAGCTACTGGCTAGAGCAGCTGCCTGTGACCTCCCCATGTGGCCTGAGCTTCCTTACAACCTGGTGGCCGGCTTCCAAGGACTAGAGTCTTGAGAGAGCCAGGTGAAGCTGTGTTGCCTTTGATGGCCTGCCCTTGAAAGTTACACAGCATCACTTTCACTGCATTCTGTTCTTCACTTGAGCCACAACTTCTTGCTCAGATTCGAGGGGAGAGAGAACGGATTCACTCTTTTTGGTGGAGACTAGCAGTGATCTGAAAGAGCATGTGGAAATATTACAGTGATTGTTTTGGGAAAACACAGTCTGCTACATGCCCCAAGGGTTCCTCCTTCACTGAGCCCTGGGTCAGTGGCATCTAACATTATGGGGAGGAGTGTCTGGGCATGTGGCCATGAAACCCCACAGGTGTAACCCCATCCCTGCCCAGGGTGTCTCTGGTTCTGTGCCGCTCTTCCTGTTTCACAGGTGAGAAACCTGGGAGTGGGGGTCTTCACCCTCAAGCCCTGCCGGGCTTCACGGGCCGAGGGAGCAGAGGTCTCAAGGAACAGAGCTGAGGCCATGGTGAGGTGGCTGCGAGGCAGGTCCCAGCCAGGATGAGCAGAAATGTTCACTCACTTATCAAATATTTCCCAAGCACCTCCTGTGTGCCAGGCACTGTTCTAGGCTTTGAGGATGATGCAGCATTGAACAAAACAGGCAAGAATATGTATGCAGTAAAGTAAATGGTATATTAGATGGGAATGAGCTCTGTGGAAAAGAACAGAGCATGGAAAGTGGACAAGAAGAGGGACTGGGCTGTGCAAGATGGTCAGGGAGGCCTCACGGGGACGGTGATGCTTCAGCAGCAACCTGAAGCAAGTGAGAGAAGGAGCCATGTGGATACAGGGGTGGAGTAGGGGAGAGCTCTCCATGCAGAGGGAAGAGCAAGTGCAAAGGTCCTGAGGGAGAAATCATGCTGGTGTCTTCTAGGAAACGTGGTTAGAATGGGGTGAGCCAGGGTAGAGCAAAGGAGATGAGGTCAGAGGGAATGCCGGGGGGTGGGGTGGGGTGGGTGGGGCACTGATTGTGTGGATCCCTGCACATAGAATGAACTTGGCTTCCAATTTAAGTGAAATGGGAAACCACTAGAGAATTTCTAGCACAGAAGTGATGCTCTGACTGATGGTTTGTATCAGTCACCTATTGCCGAGTAACACATCACCCTAAAACGTAGTGGCTTAAGACAACGATTTATTATTTCTTATGATTCTGTGAGTTGGCTGGATGGTTTCTTGCCTGGTTTCACCTGTACTCACTCCTGTGGCCGCCTTCACCTGGAAGACTGGGTGGGGTGGGACATCCAAGCTGGCCTCACTCGTGTCTGGCCGTCAGCTGGGGCTCCTCCATTCTCCTCCATGTGGCCTCTTGTCTTCCACTGGGTGAAACCGGTTACTTACATGGTGGTCTCAGGGCCGCATTCCAAGAAAGCAAAGTGGAAGCTGCAAAGTCTCTTAAGGCCTAGGCCAGGAACAGCACAGCATCACTTCTGCCTTATTTTATTGGTTGAAGCAAGGTGTGAAACTGACCCGGTTTCACCATGGGAAGGGACTGTACAAGGGTGTGAATACCAAGAAGCATGATTAATTGGGGGCTGTTTTGTAACTACCTACCACATAGTTTACCAAGGTCTCTCTGGCTGCTGTGTTGATAGTAGAATGAAAAAGGACAAAGGCAAGAGACAGGGGAACCCATTAGGAGCCTTTCCAATATTATAGGCAAGAGATGCCTGTGGCTTGGATTGGGCTACTTATGGAGGAAGTGTGAAGAAGTGGTCAGATTCTGGGTACGTTTTGGAAGTAGAATCAACAGGATTTCCTGACGGGTTGGGTGTGGAGTGTGAGAGAAATGGATGAGTCAAGGGCATCTCCAGGGTTTTGGGCCTGAGCAACTGGAAACACGGAGTTGCCATTTACTGAGATGGAGAAGGCTGGAGGGAAGTACGGAGTTGTTGTTGGTTGTTTTTTTTTTTTTGGAAAGGGTGGGATTAGGAGTTCAATTTTAGACATGTTGAATTTGAGATGCCTTTTAGGACATTCAACTGCAGATGTTAAGAGGCAGTTGGAAATATATGAGTCTGGAGTTCAGGAGAGAGGTCTAGGCTGGTTATGTAAAGCCTTGAGACTGAATGAGATCAGCAAAGGCCTGAGCTTGGATAGAAAAGAGAAGAGGACCAAGGATCACACTCTGGGAGACTCGACACATCAAGGATATGGAAGCATCATGCTATCACAGTGAAATCAAGCGATGAGACCACCAATTCAATCCACCACACTCTATCAATGACCTTTCTATTTTTATTTGGGGGAAATTAAAAAAAAATAAAAGCAAAACCAGAAAAGCACAAAGAAGAAGATAACAATTTTCCATTTTCTCATCCCCTAGAATCAGCTACTCTTAACATCTTGGCCTGTTTGCTTCTACTTTTGTGATGTGACCATCCTTCTGTATGTGTCTCTGTATATAAACCCAGATTTATGTTTTTAGAAATACTTTTGTTAAACTGGGGTTATCTGGTAATTTTTTTTTTTTTTTTTTTTTTTTTTTGCGGTATGCGGGCCTCTCACTGTTGTGGCCTCTCCCGTTGCGGAGCACAGGCTCCGGACGCGCAGGCTCAGCGGCCATGGCTCACGGGCCCAGCCGCTCCACGGCATGTGGGATCCTCCCAGACCGGGGCACAAACCCGTATCCCCTGCATCGGCAGGCAGACTCTCAACCACCGCGCCACCAGGGAAGCCCTATCTGGTAATTTTAAAAACAGATTTATTGAGATGAAATTCAGGTATCATACAATTTAAAGTACAAAATTTAATGGTTTTTAGTATATTCACAGAGGTTTGCAATCAACACCACATCAATTTTAGAACATTTTCATCACCTCAAAAAGAAACTTTATGAGACAATAGAATAAATGCATTTCTTGGGCTTCCTATAAAAAAAAAAGAAACTTCATATTCATTATAAATCATTCACCATTTTCCCCTAACCATCCTCTATTCCAGCCCTAGGTAACTGCTAATCTGCTTTCTGCCTTTATAGATTTGCCTATTCTGGATATTTCATGTAAATAGAATCATATAGTGTTTAATTCATTTATATGAATTTACCTGAAGAAATTGAAGTGAAATCAGAGGACTTGGTTAACTTCAAATTAATTTTAAAACTTTGGACTTATTGATGAATCCTGATCAGCTTTCTTATACCTCCCCCTTCTTCTCTCCCCAGTCTCCTGGTTTTTGTTAGTTATATTATTATTTTTACTTTTTCTAGATTTATAACACTCACAGTCTCTTCTCTAAGCATAATCCTTAGATCTGGAACAGTAGTCTCAGATTTAAATAGATTCAATACTCATTCTCCATCTGTTGCATAGATGCTCCATTCCTGAGTTCTTCATTTTGGTTCAACTCCTGAGTAGATTTTGTGGTTAAATAGTTTTTAATCCATTCTGTCCCCCTTTCCAAACCAAAAAGGGCTAGAGAGGTGGTTTTCCTTTGGTTCATTTATGTTTGAGATTGCCTTCTCCTCTTTCCCTCTTTTCTTGAACAACAATTCACTGGGTATGGTATTCTTGGTTCACATTTTCTTCCTTTCATTACTTTGCAAACATTTGTTCCATTGTCTTTTCGTATGAAATATTGCTGTGAAGAATGAAGTTTAAAAAATCTTTTATATCGATTCACTTTTTCATCTGGATACCTGAAGATTACATTATTTATTCTTGAAATTCAGTGGCTTAGGTAGTGTATTAGTTATCTCTTGCTGTGTAACAAATCATCCCCAAATGTAGTCATTTAAGACAGCACACATTTATTATCTCACAGTTTCTGTGGGTCAGGAATCCAGGCATAGCTTAGTTGGGTCCTCTGCTTCATGGTCTCTTGTAGGCTCCGATCAAGGCGTTGGCCCAGGGTCTGTGGTCTCATGTGAAGTCTCAACTAGGGAGGGATCTGCTTCCAAGCTCACTCAGTGGTTGTGGGCCGCATTCAGATCCTTCTGTGATATTGGATTGAGGGCCTCAGCTCCTCATTGGCTATTGGCTGGAGTCTGCTCTCAGTTCGTTTGCTATGTTGGCTTCTTTCTTATGGCAGCTCCCTTCTTGAATATGTGTAGGCTGAGAAGACAATAGAGGAGTCTATCAAGGGGAGTCACGGTCTTTTGTAACCTAATCACGGAAGTGGTATCCCATGACTTTTGCTGTATTCTGCTCATTAGAAGCACATCCCTAGGTCCAGCCCACACCCAGGGTGAGATACAGAGGCAGGGGTCTCTGGAGCCATGTTAGAAGCTGCTTGCAACAGCTAGGATATATCTCAATGCTAACTATTCTATATCATATAAAAGTTTGTTCGTAACAGTGTTCTTATCTGCTGAATCAGTACTGAGTATCCTCCTTCCCCCTCTCATCTCTTTGAATATTTCTTATGTTTGTTTATTTGTTGAGTTTTTTTTTTTTTTACCTGTGTTGGATCATCTTCTGGGCTGGGACTAGGGTAAGGACAGCAAGGCATAAGGGTGCACAATTTAAGGAGGCACTCACTCCCAGGGGCTAACCCTACACTTGTGCAACCCAGAGACTGAGTACCTCCTTAAATTTGGTACCCTATGTGTCTCACTTGCCGTGCTCTAGTCCCAGCCCTGATCTACTTTACCTGTCTTTCATATCATTTACTTCTCTCTAAATGTTTTCTCTTTTTCTTTTTTAAAGTTTTTTTTTCATGTGGACCATTTTTTAAAGTATTTATTGAATTTATTACAATATCGCTTCTGTTTTATGTTTTTTGTTTTTTTGTTTTTGTTTTTGTTTTTTTGTTTTGGCCACAAGGCATGTGGGATCTTAGCTCCCCAACCAGGGATCGAATCGCACCCCCTGCATTGGAAGGCGAAGTCTTAACCACCGGAGCACGAGGGAGGTCCCAATGTTTTCTTCTTTGTGTTTTTTAAAAATCAGTCAATCTGTGTGATTATCTCAAGCCTTTCTCTATATTGGTGATTCTACTTTAGTTGATGTCTATTCTGTTTCTGACTGTTTTTAATTTATTAGTTCTGTAATAATGTTGTTTATTGCTTTGCTCCTCCATTTATTCCCTTAAGTCTGTAATATCCTTTTATATCTCATCCTATTGGGGGTTCATTTGATTTTTGAGCTCTTTATTGAATTACTATTCAATATAGTTTGAAACAATTATAAGGTATTTCCTCTGCTCCTTCTCCTATCATCTGTCTTCTAGGTTGGGTTCTTTTTTCTTCCTTCCTCCTTTTCTCTCTTCTTCCTTCTCCACCTTTCCCCCTTTCCATTTCCTCTGTTTCTCCCTCCCTCCCTCCCTCCCTCTTCCTTCCTCCCCCTCCCTCCCTCCCTCCCTCTTCCTCCCTCCCCCTCCCTCCCTCTTTCTTCCTTTCTTTCTCTTTCTTTCTTTCTTTCTTTCTTCCTTCCTTCCTTCCTTTCTTCTTTCTTTCCTTCCTCCTTCCCTCCATCCCTTCCTTCCTTCTTTCTTTCTTTCTTCTCTCTCTTCCCTCCCTTCCTACCTCCTTCCCTCTCTCACTTTCTCTCTCTGTTTTTTTTTTTTTTTTTGTATGTTTGCATAGTTCACATACTGAGTGCTTTCTCTAGCCTGGGTGTGGGCAACTCTGCTCTGATACTGAATTTGCTTTGATATAGTGTGGGTGACTCTTTCTTTTCTTCTACTCTCTTCCTGACTTCTCTGTGACTATTCTCTTCCCCAAAGGGGCTGCAGTTTGAGAGTTGAGTGTTAGGTTTTCTGTTGCCTGAGGGAATTGCAGGGCTCAGGTAAGGCAGGAGGGGCTTTGTTAGAACACCTGGGCTCTGCTCTCTCTTCTGGGATTTAGGTAAATGCTCTATCACAGGGTTCATTCTACTTAATTACTGGGCCTAAGGCCCAGTAAAAAACAGTAAAAAATTACTGTTTTTAGGCCTTATGTGGAGTTAGTAACTGGAGTCATTTATTCACTTTTCCACTTTTACCCATTTCTCCCCAGCAGCTTTTCCCACTGGTTCTCAGTTAAGAGTGGAAACAAAGGACCCCTGCTCAGCTTATTTCCCTCTAGATGTTGGGGTTTTGGAGGATAGCTCTGGGGAGGGAGGAGCTGAGAAGGATTATATTCTCTACTTTACTCCAGAATTATCTGGTTTTTTGCCTTGGCTGCCAATATTTAATACTTACCTCATTAGGCTTTTTTTTTCCTTTGGTTAAAAACATTTCCCCACCCCCACCCCCCGGCACTATTTTTTACTTTTGGGGGAAGGGAAGTCTATGGTGCAATTGCAACCCTCCGTTTTTACCCAGGAGCTGCCCCAGATGATCTTTAAGGCTCCTTCCAGCCCAAACTAGATCGTAACCCTGAGTTCCCTACTGGCCCAAGGAGCAATGTGGCCACCGTGACACAGAGCAGTGCCAGCTTGGCGGTCACTGAGGCCTTTGCATCCGGGAAGGGATGCTGCCCTTCTCAGCCTTGGTGATTCCTGAGCAAGGACCAGAGATGGAGACCCAGGATTTGCCGAGCCTGGTGCCCACAAGGGAGTCTTGCGTGATGGTTGGCAGGGAGCAGTTAGGATGTGTGTCCATTGTAGCTGTGGTCCGGGTTAGCTAAGGATTCCAGGGTTGGCTATGAGACCTGCTCTCACCCCTGGGTGGCCCAGACAGCTGGGCCATGCAGGTGCCCCAGCTTGGGGGATCTCTCCTACCACCTGGCCCTTGCGGGTTTTTTGGACAAGTCTATTTATTTATTTATTTAGGCTGAGCCAGGTCTTAGTTGCCTCATGCGGGATCTTTAGTTGTGGCACGCAAACTCTTAGTTGTGGCATGTGGGATCTAGTTCCTTGACCAGGGATCGAACCCAGGCCCCCTGCTTTGGGAGCGTGGAGTCTTAGCCACTGGACCACCAGGGAAGTCCCAGCCCTTTTGCTCTTGTGTCTTGGGCTGAAGTAACTGGGCCTTGCCAGAGGCTGCCTCCGAGGGGCTGAGAGAGGCCCACCTACCCTTCCTCTGAGGACCCCACTTCCCTGCCAGGATCTAGCAGGTGTCTCTTCTTGGATGGGCAGCAGAGCCTGCAGTGTCAGCTGGGTTCTCCAGGAGGACTGGAGCTCATTCCCCATCTGCCTGTCTACCAGGCTGCTGGGCCTTTGCTGGCCCATGGGAGCTGGGCGGTACCTTTGTGCCCTAAAGACAGTCCCTGCAATTACAGGTTGGCACGCCCAGGGGAAAAGCGTGCCAGCCAGCCCAGCAGCTTGCTGGTGGCCAATCTGTGCCGGGGACCTGCATCCTGACTGGCTCAACCACACTGGGTGAAGAGTTGACCTGTGCAAGGGGAGGATCGGCCTTACCTCTGCCTGAGTCTCCACAAGCCCATGGGAGACATTTGCTTTCTCCCTACCTGGGGGCACCTAGAATCCATTCTTTGCAGTTCAGAGATCAGTTACTGCCCAGTTGGAAGACTGAGATGGACCAAAGTGAAGACACTGTCCCTTCCACTCCACAGGGGCTGAGCCTCCTCTGGGGCAGGTGCTCCAGCTTCCATCCTGCTCCCTGCCCATGCCTACCTGTGCGTGTAGGTGTACGTGAGGAGGGTGTCTTTGTGTGTGACGGTATGAGTGTGTGCATGTCCGAGTGCAGGTATGCACATGAGTGCAAAAGCAAGAGCATGTTTGTGTACATGTATACGTGTGTGTGTGCCCATGTGATTGTGCACAACTTGCTGTCCACATTATAAGACCACAAGCATGCACATGTACATGCTAGGCTGTTTTCCAGCAAGTTCTGTACGAGGGTCGTCAGCCGCTGTCTGTTTGGTTGGTACTCTTGCCACACATATTTTAATACTTAGAATGTCATCCCTGTTAACTGCTTATGTATGTGTCTTTGTGGTGTGTGAGTTTTGCGTATGTGTCCCAGGTTATGGGTCTAGGTATGTGTGCATGGGTCTTGGAGCTCTTGTGTGTGTGTGTGTGTGTGTTTTGAGGATGCACGTGTCTGTGCATGCTTGTGTGGTTGTGTATTATGTGAGTGCATGTGCTTGTGTCAGTGTGTGTGAGTGTGTGTGTGTGTGTGTGTGTGTGTGTGTGTGTACGCCTCTCTGGCCGGGGGTGACTAAGGCCAGAAATATGCATCATCACCGCCCCAACTCGAGGGGGAAATCCTCTTGAGTCTGAAATGGAAAGGCCAGGGGTTGAGGGGCTCCACGCTTCTCAGGCGGTATTCCCAGGCCCTATCACCCAGGGAGACGCAGTCAGGGTGCAGGGAACCATGAACAGGCACTAAGGGGATGAGGGCAGATTTCCCATTTCCCTTTCGGAAGTCCCCTCCGGGGCTGCTGTCCGGAGGGATGGTGGGGCCTGGGAAACTGGAGAGGCGGAGGGACGGGGGAGGCCTGGACCAGGCCAGCAGCAGTGGCCGGGAGGAGGGGGCAGATCTGAGGGACATTTAGGATGCAGAATGGACAGGAATCGGTGTCTGGAGGGGTGCGAAGGCGAGCAAGGCATGTAGGAGCCCCCCGCCTCCCCCTTTCCATGTCTGGCCGCTTGGGCAGCTTGCTGGCGGCCAGTCTGTGGGTGGGTCCTGTATCCTGGCTACCTCAAGCACCCTGGGCGAGGACAGTAACGGGGGGGGACAGGAGGAGAGAGCAGGTTTGGGGACCTGGTCAGTGCAAGGGGCCTGTGGCCGTGCAGAAGAGGGCATCCAGGGGGCTGAGGGGCCCGTGTGGGAGGAGCTTTGAACGGTTGGCTGGCTACATTCTTCACCGTGACTTAACTTCAGACCAGGGCCCTTCTTGCTTGTTTTGTTTTTTAATTGCGGAACGCAAGTCTGCGTTGGTCGTGGGGGCCGCTGGCTTCTCAGACCTGATTTGCACGCAGCCTGTGGGACCAACCAAAGTTATCTTGCAGCTTTAAAAGCAAAGGCTGTTGGTGGGGGGCGCTGCTGGGGCACTGGGCCACCCTATCGTAGTAGCGTTGGGAAAACCAAGGCCCAGAGGGTGGTGACTGCCCAGGGTGGCCCCACATGGCCAGGTCACACCCCTTTGATGGGGTGTCCCTCCAGGGGGTCACACCTCTTTGATGGGGTGTCCCTCCTTGAGCCCAGGCAGCCGCCTCAGGAGACTCTGTAATTACGGGATTAGGAGGTGGCCTCTCCCCAGCTGGGCCTTCCGCTCCTCAAAGCCTCTGCGTGGAGGCGGGGATTTGGTGGCTTGGGGTGGGTTTCCAGGTGTGTCTGAGGAAACCTGGCATCCTCAGGCAGCTTGTTCAGCCTGAAAGGCCCCGTTGTGGCTGTAGCCTCCCTCCGATTGGCCCTATTTTGGGGTCAGGATCCACCCTGCTCCAGCTGGCAGAAGGAAAAGTTGTATCTCAGCATGTCCCGTGGGTGTAGGGCAGCAGTGGGGAGACCGCAGCACCCGCAGAGAGCAGGCTTTGTGTGGCTGGGCCCCGGCTATGGAGGGTAGGATGCCTTTGAGCTGGAAGTGGGAGGAGGGCAGTGGCCTGGCAGTCCTGGTGGATGTGGGAGTCGAGGGAAGGATGGGTGTGAGCTGCCCTCACGTTGGTCCCAGGAGGCCGGGTTGGCAGACCCTGTGGGGCTGGAATGCAGGTCTGCAGCCTGCCTGGGCCCCGCCTAAAGCTTGCCAGCTGGCCACTTCCTGATTCCCACCCCTGTGGGAGCCCAGCCCTGGGCCCAGAGGGAGGCCCGCCCTGCCCTCAAGCGTTCCCCAGTCTGTGGAGGGCCAAAGGCTAGTGAGACTGGGAGAAGACACCCGCTGCTCCCCCTTCCCAGTGGGTCCTGCCGTCTCTCCGCAGCCCTGAGCCACACTCCTGCCCGCCCAGCCTCATGGGTGCCTTCCTGCCTCCTCGCCTCTGCTCACTAGGGTTCTCTGCCTGGCACGGCCTTGGGGCTCTTCTAGACCCATGCTGATCTTGCCCATCCTTCGGGGCTCTGCTCAATGCCACCTCCACCTGGAAGCCCTCCCCATCCTGGGCTTTCCTCTGACTTCCCTCTTGCCAGCCTCACCCAGCACTATGGTCTCTGGGACCTCTCGGAGTCTCCCCCCGACCTCACCGACAGCTTCCTGTCCCTCACCTTGCCGCAGGGGAGAGGGGCTCACCAGAAAGTGGCTTGATGTGTGACCCTGGGCCTGAGTTCTCATTTGTGGAGTGGATGTAATGATACGTGTCTTATGAGGTGGCTGAGAGTTGGATGGGTGACAAAAGTGGACATGCCTGGCACGCAGTCAGTGTGCAGGCAGTGGCCCTTTGGTTCCGCGGTCCTGGGCGCTTGTAGGCCTTTGGGATCCAGAGCCTGGGCTGCCCCAGGCACAGCCCCGTGACTCCAGGGATGACTAATTCCACTCCAGCAATAAGCCCTTAGAAGCTCTGAGAAATGAGACTTTTCCCCTCCTTCTTGCTGCTTCATTAAACTCTTCTTGAGTGAGTGGAATGAGGGTTGTCCTAATCCTTTGGCACGAGGTAGGGGGTTCAGGGAGCTGGGAGAGACAGGCACACAGCAGCCCCCAGATGGTGAGGCGGAGGGTGGGCACACAAGGTTATCCCGGCCCCACAGGTGCCCGGGGTGGGGGTGGGCGCTGGACGGGGGCCGGAAGCCTCTTGTTTCAGGATGGATTTGCCCTGGGCCAGCTGGCGACCTCAGACAAGGCCTGGCCCTGACCCGGGCACAGTTTACTGTCTCAGCCTTGCTCACGTCCCTGTGCCGCTCTCGCGGTCTGGGAAGGGGAAGGCCTGGGAGGGGCTGTTGATAGGAGGCCTGGACTGGGCAGTCTGGCTGGCATGCAGTAGGCACCTCCTTAGTGTACATAGTCCTTAGGGGAACAAAGGGGAGGGTGGGCAAGCCCTGGACCTTTCTCCTCTGTTTATTTATTTATTTATTAAAAAAATTTTGTATTTATTATTTATTTATTTGGGATGTGCCGGGTCTTAGTTGTGGCACATGGGATCTTTAGTTGCAGCATGTGGACTTGTTAGTCGCAGCATGCGGACTCTTCGTTGCAGCACGCATGCAGGATCTCGTTCCCCGGCCAGGGATTGAACCCGGGCCCCCAGCATTGGGAGCGTGGAGTCTTACCCACTGGACCACCAGGGAAGTGCCTTGTTTCTCCACCTTTAAACGTGGCCTGGGAGTCCTGGCTGCCTCCCTGGGTGACCTCAGTGGCTAGAACCTGGGGGCCGTCCATCAGGGGGAGTGCTCTTGCCAGGCCCGGGCCCTTGCACTCCTCTCTGGGTCATGGCTGCCAGTCTGCCCAGATGGGAATGTCTACCCACTCTGGAGGCTGCTGCAACTGGGAAAACAGTTGCAAACCTCACCCACCCCAGTAAGTCTCGATGGGTCCTTCCTCTGGGCAGCCTCAGTCTCCTTCTCCACAGGGGGGAAGAAACAGCATGGGGAGGGAGGGGCTGGTGACTGAGATCCAGGGAGCCTCATCCCGACCACCCTGTGTTCACAGGTGTTCCTGGCCCTCGGGGAGCTGCTCCTGTCCTGCAACTGGGCCGTGGTTGCTGACATCCTGCTGGTAGGTGTGGGAGTCGGAACGGAGGGCTGGTCCTGGGGCCTCTTGAGCAGGGGCAGCTGGAGTCTGTCCTGCTAAGGGCTGGACTTCTGCTGTTGAGTGGCCTAGAGGTCAGGAGGGGCTTCAGAGACCATGGGGTAGGGGACCAAGGTCAGTGAACAGTCACCTTGGACCAGGGGCCTCCCTGACAGTCTCAGACATATCCTTTGACCATCACTCCCATTTTGTAGATGAGCAAATGGAGGCTCAGAGAGGGTAGGTGCCTGAACCAAGGTCACACAGCCTGCAGAGGCACTGAGCCAAGACTGGGGCCCGGGCTTTTTGACTCCAGGCCTCCCTCCCTCTTTCTTGACTGCTCTTCTCAGCAAGCAGGCTCCTTGGCCTCCACTCTGGGTGTGCAGACAGGGATGCTGGACTTCAGGGCCACTGAACCCAGGTGGGTCCAGGCCACCCCAGCTCCCATATCATGAGCTGCAAGGCAAGGGGCCGGCTCAGGCTATAATGAGGGCTGATGCTATCCTGACCCCATGACTGCTAGGTCCAGAGTCTAGCAGGACCCTCCCTGAGCCTCACACTCTCCATCCAGCCTCCCTGCCTCCTTCTAGGAGATGTGCAGGGAAATTTTTTGAACACTGAAGGGCTGTGCCCTTGTGGATTACACAGGGTCCCAGACCGAGGGACACCCCAAGAGCCCTCCTCCTGCCTCCTGGTAGTCCAGGGCTGGGTGGGCGTGAGGGAACCAGAGCAGCTTGCAGTTGACTGAGAGCCGTCCTGAAGGGGGTCTAGTGCAGGGGCACGAACCTGGATTCTGGAAACAGACCTGGGTTTCAGTCCTGCTTCTGCCACCTACTAGCTGTGTGTGACCTAGGCAAGTTACTTTGTGTCGCCGAGCCTCAGATTCCCTGTGTGGAAAATGGGGATGAAAATACCTCCTGGATTATCATGAGGGTGAAATGAGATTATCCATGTAAAGCTTTTGCCCTGTGCCTGGCACAGAGAATGCTGGCTGGGATTCTGATAGCAAGTCAGTGGTTCCTACTTTCTCATCTTCCATCTCCCAGAGAAATCCTGGCATCCTGGAATCTGAGTTTGAAAGGGCTGTGGGGAAGTGTAGTCATTTAATTAGCCAACAAAACCTGCTTGAATACTGCTGTGGATGGGAGGCTCACTCTCTGTCTAGATGCTCTGGCCCTCTTCTCAGCCCAGGCTCAGCAGATGTAGACGGCTGTCCTGTCTTTGACTCCTGGGTGGGTGTATCAGCTGCAGGGCTGGCGGGTCTTCTCTTTTCCTCCCTCCAGGCAGGAGACTTGGGCTCCATCCCAGACTCAGCCATAGACCTGCTGAACGGCCTTGGGCCTCAGTTTCCTTGTCTATAAAAAGGGGTAGTCTATAAAAAGGGGTAATCATGGGCTTCCCTGGTGGCGCAGTGGTTGAGAGTCCGCCTGCCGATGTAGGGGACACGGGTTCATGCCCCGGTCCGGGAGGATCCCACATGCCGCGGAACAGCTGGGCCTGTGAGCCATGGCCGCTGAGCCTGCGTGTCTGGAGCCTGTGCTCCGCAACGGGAGAGGCCACAACGGTGAGAGGCCCACGTACCACAAAAAAAAAAAAAAAAAAAATAGGGTGTAATCATAACCAGCCTGGTGGGGTAAGCAAGATAGCCTGAAGGAAAGCCCTCAGTATGTGGAATCGTGCTGGCAAATGTCCTTTTTTTTTTGGCCAAGCTGTGCAGCATGTGGCACCTTACTTCCCCGACCAGGGATTGAACCTGTGTCCCCTGCATTGGAAGTGTGGAACCGCTAGGGAAGTCCCAGGCAAACGTTGTCTTGAGTGGGGCTGCCCACTTGTCCTCTGAATCCTGCCCCCTGCAGCTTCCTCCACGTCCCCACCCCCAGCCTGCTCCCTGCTGCACACGGCAGCCCTGCAGATATGTGAAGACTGCGCCTGTGTGTCCCCCACCCTGCCCACCGTGTCTGTGTTTGCAAGAATGATTAACCTGGCAGAGCCAGGCTCTTTGTAGAGCTGTGTGTGGGCTGAGGGCAGGAGAGGAGGGGTGAGGGGGCCAGTCAGCCATAGTCTGAGCCATCTGGGTCTGCTGGGGAGCTGGCTGGCACTGCCCAGGGGGCCGGGCTGGACATGATCCAGCCTACTTAGTGCTCCCCACGGTCCTCCCCTGGCTTGGAGGCCTCCAGCCCCTAAAGCTTAGTGGGGCGTGTCATCCCAGGAAGGCTTCCAGCCCCCCTTCCCCTGCCTCCCCACCTTCCCAAAGCCCCTCAGTGGAGGACAGCCTTGTGACACTTTGGTGGCCGGAGCTGGACCAGTCCCTGCGGTTTTGGGAGCTCAGTCCCCTGACAGAGAGAGGGGGAAGGCTCCAGGGTGGAGTGATCTCTGGCAGTGGGGGGCTCCCAGCTGTGGGGCGGAGGGCAGACAGATGGCAGCTGGGGGCAGGGTGAGGAAGGGTGGGAGGTGACGTGACCTGGAGCGTAAGAAGCTGCGCAGGGGAGAGAGGAGAGAGAGAGTGGTAGCTGGAGTTGGCAGGTCATAGGTAGCTGGGGTTGCTTTTCTAGAGGTGAGGCAGGAGCAGGCTCCAGGGGGAGATGGGTGGAGAGAGGCCAGCAGTGGGTGGGATGGGGCTGGGGAGGAAGCAGCCTGGAGCAAGGCAGGGGCAGGAAGTGTGGTGACACTGGTGTGGCAGGAAGTGCAGGGAGGTCCCTGCTGGCTGCCCTTGCTCCTGAAGCACAGAAGGTGAGAGGGCAGCAGAGCCCAGGAGCCAGGATTCTGGAACAGTCCACCTGCTTCCACTCCCAGCCCTGCGCCTCTCTGGCTGGCCTTGGTTTGCTCAAGTGTGCAGTAGGTAGAAAGGTGGTACCTACCTACCAGTTACGCCCAGGCTCCGCAGGCAGAGTGAGCTAAGCCCGTATCACGCACGTTCCTGAGGGGTTGCTGTGGGCTCCATGGCCCCATGTCAGTCCTGCCTCAGGGACACGGCTCTCTTTGATCTGCTTATCCACAAGGAGGAGAATCCAGATTCTCTCTGGGGAAGAGACCTCAGGGGCTCTTCAGTGGTTCCCAAACTTCACTGAGCCTAAGAATCAGGTTTGGGGGAGCTTGTTACAAATTCAGCTTCCAGGCCCTCTGTCTTCAGAGTCTGATTCAGTTGGGTCTGTGCTGGGTCGAGGGATCTGCATTGCTGTCCAATGTCCTGCGTGATCCCGGTAGAGCCGTTCCTCAGAACGCACTGGAATACACTGGTCTAGTGTAGCCAGCTCCCCAGCTCGTGAACCCTCTGCGACACTCTGACTAGTGCAGTCCGTCCCCTTGTTCACCTACTCTCTGACGGGGAGCTCACTCTTTGTACGCTGGGAAGCCCCTCCCTCCTGGTGGGTCAGTTAATAAAAAGGACCTTGGCTGATTACAGCCAAGACCCACTTTAGACCCACCTCCGGCAACCTCCCCCTGGAGGCCTTGCTTCCTGGAAGGCTGGAGAGTGTGTCTCCCCAGATGAGCTCCCTGCTTCCCCAGACCTACTGATGGTGTCTCTGGCTCCCTCCCCACCCTCCTGTCTGTCTGGGCTCCGCTCCAGCTTGCCCACCGCCAGCCAACCGTGGGGAGTAGGGTAGAAGGGGGACTCGCTCCAGGTCTGTCCTCAGGCTGCTGGAAATCCGCCACCAGGCTCACCTCCCACCTCCTCAGCACATCGCCACCCCCTCCCGCTGTGGGGTCGTCACCCTCCTGTTCTCCCTCTGGCCGGTCTCCGTGCTTCCCTGCTCTGCCTGCTGCCCCGAGGTAGCTGTCTGCTCACTTGTCAGTCTCACCCTCCCAGGGGTGTCTGGGTGGGGAGGCTGAGTGGGGAACGTGAGGCAGGCTGCCAGGGAGTCTGCACCTGGTGACTGGTGCAGTAACCAGTAACTGACTTTCTGCACTCCCTTGATGCACGCCCTTGATTGGCGCTGGTTATGCCTCTGGCTATAAAGGGAACAGCTCTTCTAAGAAGGGCGAGTCAAAAACAGAGGGGTTTTTGTCTCGGAATAGAGTGAGCCTGGAGTTTGGGGAACCCAAATGCCTCTGAACTTCTAAAATTACCTGCTGGGCTCTTCAGCTGCTGGTGGGGCCCAGCCTTGGCCCCTGGCTACATGGAGACCCTGGGGACCCAGAACAGGCAGGGGGAGACCTACGTCTCCCGCCACTGGCATCAGGGGCTGGTCCAGGTCCCGCAGGTTGGAGTTCCTGGGAGGGGAGGAAGGGAGGGTCCAGCCAGCCCCTGCATGGACTTTCTTGGACACTGAGTCCATCTTCTAGGAGGCCCTGCCCTTCTGCCCAGAACCACCAGTGAGTAATCACATAATTATGGGATGAGAAGGAAGCACTTGGGGAAGGTGCAAAGCTGTGGTCAGTTCCTTCTCAGGCTTGTTGGCAGGTCCAGGTGATGGGTGGGAGGCCCGGCCTCTCTCACCACCTGGACAGAGTGGCTCAGCGCCGGTGACTCCGGGACCGGCCGGTCACCCTCAAGAGTGACTCTTGCTGCTCTGCCCTGCCCACCCACAAAGCCCTCCCTCCAGTCCCCGGGCTCTGGCCTTCACACCTTGGCTCACACCGTCCCCTGTCTGGAGTTCCCTTCCCCGATATCGCTGCCAGTGAGCGGTTTTCAGGGCTAGGGGTGAGCTTGTCCTCTTGGTTCTTCTCACTGTTTTCCAAATGTTCTATAAAAAATGCATAAATATTGCTGGAAAGTTTCCTTCTTGCTTCTAACAGCAGAATGGTCAAAGGTCAGACCCTGGAGAAGAAGGCCTGGGATCAAATCTCAGCCCTGCTATTGCCTGGCTGGGTGACCCTGGGCAAGTTACTTACCCTCTCTGTGGAGGGTTTCCTCATCTGTCACAATGTGGCTAGTAATCGTATCTCCCTCATGGGTTGGTTGAGTGGATATATAAAAAATATATATGTATATGAGATACAGAAAATGCATACAGGAAGCATTTAATAAATGTTAATAATTATTATCATGATGGGCTCAGATTATGGACAACTAGGCCTTGGGGCTAAGGCTCTGGGGTGGGAAATTTCCCTGTGGCTGCCCTGTTGGGACTGTGTGACCGTGTGGCTTCTACTTGAACCTCCTGCCTCCCTCCCCTCCCCTGCTGCAGCCCTGGGTTCTGGCAGGGCCTCTCCTGAGACCAGTCTCCAAGATGGTTCTACTTGACTTATTTAGTTGGCAAACTTTCAGCTAGTCCCCTCTGTGCCTGGTGCCTTGCTGAACCCCAGGGACCCCAAGAGAACTTAGGCAGGAGCTTTGCTGCTGCACAATGTAAGGGTAAGGGGAGGAGGACCATGAACTCTTCCAGCTGAGGGGGATGTGCCTTCAGTTAGGGGTGCACACGAGCTGGGGGAGCTCAGGGCAGGCACCTGAACTCTGGGAAGGCTTCACAGAGGTGGTGGCCCAAAGGTCAGTCCTGAAGGACGAATGGGGATGCTCCAGCTGGACCAGGGAGGGGAAGGCTTGCCAAGCAGAAGGCACAGCACGTCCAAATGCCTGGACGCTTCCTGCCCCTTAGAATCATAGGGCATTATTTCAGCCTGATGTTCTCCAGGTATCAGATGAGGAACGATAATGAAAGTAACCCTTTATGTAGGTACTATTATTATCCCCATATGGGGATGAGGAGGCCGAGGCACAGAAAGGTGAAGTGACTTGCCCCAAGTCACACGGCTAGTGAGTGGGGGGCGTGGGACTGGAACCCAGACAATCTGACTCCAGAATTCATATTCTTTTTTTTTTTTAAATAAATTTATTTATTTATTTTTGGCTGCGTTGGGTCTTAGTTGCTGCGCGCGGGCTTTCTCTAGCTGTGGCGAGCGGGGGTACTCTTTGTTGCGGTGTGTGGGCTTCTCATTGCGGTGGCTTCTCTTGTTGCGGAGCACAGGCTCTAGGCGCGCGGGCTTCAGGAGTTGTGGCCCGGGGGGTTCTAGAGCGCAGGCTCAGTCGTTGTGGCTTGCGGGCTTAGTTGCTCCGCGGCATGTGGGATCTTCCCAGACCAGGGCTGGAACCCGTGTCCCCTGCATTGGCAGGCAGATTCTTAACCACTGCGCCACCAGGGAAGCCCCAGAATTCATATTCTTTTTTTTTTTTTTTTTTTTTTTTTGCGGTATGCGGGCCTCTCACTGTTGTGGCCTCTCCCGTTGCGGAGCACAGGCTCCGGACGCGCAGGCTCAGCGGCCATGGCTCACGGGCCCAGCCGCTCCGCGGCATATGGGATCCTCCCAGACCGGGGCACGAACCCGTATCCCCTGTATCGGCAGGCGGACTCTCAACCACTGCGCCACCAGGGAGGCCCCCCAGAATTCATATTCTTAACCTCCCAAGTGGGCCTTTTCAGCAAGGCTGCCTTCGGTCTCTGCCCAGAGGGGCTTCTTGAGATGGGGGCTGAGCCCTCCACACCACTCCGCCCAGGTACCCACACGTGCAGGCGCCTAGCTGTGCACCCGCTCTTTACCCCACAGCCCACGCTACTGCCTTCTGGGCCCCTGAGCTGGGACACACCTGCCCCATCACTGTTGTCACAGCCATGCCTGGCCACCCTGATTTAACAGCGAACTCTCAAGAGGGGTGGCCTTCATCAGGGACCTGGCAGCTCCATCCCAGGGGACCAGGGAGCCTTCCTGAGCCTCCAAGCGACCCGAAGGCTCAGTGGTGGGGCTTCAGGCATTGGGGTCGTCGACCCCCTGCCATCCCACTCTCTTGGCCAGGCTGTCACCCCACCAGGCTGGTCCTTGGCAGCCGGGGGACATGAGGGGGCACCTACTCCTTGCCCTCGCTTGGGGAGCTCTCTTGGTGCTTCTGTGTTTTGCAGTCCGTGGTGGTACCCAGGTGCCGGGGGACAGCAGAGGCGCTTCAGATCACAGTGGGCCACGTCCTGGGAGATGCCGGCAGCCCCTACCTCACTGGACTTGTAAGGCTGGGTGGATGGCAGGGCTCCAGGGAGGAAGTGCACTTGAAGGCCTGGAGGCTGGCCTGGTGGGCCCGACAGACCCAGCCTGTCTCCTCTGCAGATCTCCAGCGCCCTGCTGGCTGGGCGTCCCGACTCCTACCTGCAACGCTTCCTCAGCCTTCAACAGAGCTTCCTGTGCTGCGCCTTCATTATCGCCCTGGGTGGTGGCTGCTTCCTGCTGACTGCACTGCACCTGGAGAGAGACCAGGCCCAGGCCCGGCAGCCAGGCACAGGTACCCCTGCCGCCTTGCACCCATACCAGGCTCAGGGCTGACCCTATAGGAGCAAGGATCACCACCCACCTGCTGAGCCCCTGGCTAGTTTATTTATTTGTTCATTCATTCATTCATTCACCCATAGTTATTTTTTCTTTTTTTTTTTTTTTTTTGCGGTACGCGGGCCTCTCACTGTTGCGGCCTCTCCCGTTGCGGAGCACAGGCTCCAGACGTGCAGGCCCAGCGGCCATGGCTCACGGGCCCAGCCGCTCCGCGGCATGCGGGATCCTCCCGGACCGGGGCACGAACCCATGTCCCCTGCATCGGCAGGCAGACTCTCAACCACTGCGCCACCAGGGAAGCCCCACCCATAGTTATTACGTCCCTGCTATGTGCCAGGCAAGGCTGCAGATGCTGGGGAGTGAACACCAAGTCCGAGCCCCCATGAAGCGAAACAAACAAGAAACAAACAGAAGAAGTAAAAGATAGAGTATGTTCAAGGTGATAAGTGCTATGGAGAGACATAAAGCAGGAAAGTGGGGAGAGAGGAACAGGTGGGGGCAGGTTGCAGTTTTTGAAAGGGTGGTCAGAGAGGTCCGCACTGCGCGGGGACTGAGTCATGCAGCTATCTGGGGGAAGGTGCTCCTGGCAGGGGGAAAAGCTAGTGCAAAGGCCCCGAGGTAGGAATGGACCTGATGTGTTTGAGGACTGGCAAGGAGGCCAGTGTGGCTGGAGCAGGAGCAAGGGGGCCAGTGGTTGGGGCGAGGGTGACAGTAATGGGACCAGAGCGTGGGGGCTTTGGGGGCCTTTGTAGGGACTGAGGCCTTACACAGAGTGAGATGTGAGCTGCTTTCTGGTTTCCAGTGCACAAGCCCCAAGGTGTCTGATTTACATCCTAAAAGCACCACTCTGGTGCTGCTGTGTTGAGAACAGACTGTAGGGGGTTAGTGTTGAAGCAGAGGTACCATAGGAGGCCCTGCAGCCGTCAGGGGAGAGCAGCGGGGCTGGGACCGTGGTGTTGGCATTGAAGGTGGGGAGAACGGGTCGGATCTGGAATTTATTTTGAAAACGGAAGCTAGAGGATTTCATGACAGACTGTGCCCAGGCCTCGTCCCAAAACACCTTTGCCTCCTTTGGGGCTGGCTGAGCGATTTCTTCCCACAGGGATCCCCGACAGCAAGGACGTGGACAGCGAGGCCATGGAGAGCCAATGCCTGCTTCCTAGCACAGATGCCTCCCCAGAGGACCCCTGAGGCCCCTGCCCTGCAGCGAGGAGGTCCCACCCACCCTGCTCGCACCCTTCTGGGCGGCCTCCACTGTATCAGTGCCTCTGCCCACCTTTGACTGCGGCTCCGGGACCCTGGCCAAGCTGCACCTGCCACTTCTTCGCTCCCAGCTAGAGAGCTGGCAGCGCCTGCGGCTGGGCTGGGAATTGAGCTGTCAGCACCCTCGGTGGGAGGCCTGAGCCTGTGCCTGCACCCAGCACGAGGCCACACCAGCCCGGGGCCCTCAGCCTGGCTGCCAGCGGGCCCAATTAAAGTGTGGTCAGTACAAAGCCCGTGGATATAGGCCTTTAGACCTATGTTATTTATAGCCTCAAGGTGTCTCTGCTGGGATTACAATCAGGAGACGAGGAGGTGGGCAGTCTGGGCCAAGGATGCAGGGCTGCTCAGCGTGGGCCTCTGGGCGTCCCCACCCTGGACCGCCTGCTCTGACCCAGGTTCCCCAGTCGCAGGGTCAGGAGGGCACAGGGCAGCCCTCTGCGTGCATCACCCTCTGAACTAAAGTGGGGGCTGAATCAGTAGTCTTGAAGAGAGGTTTCTGCTCCCGTGCTGCTGTGGGACTGTGGCTGCAGGAACCAAGGAGACACTCAGAGGAGTGCCCAGGGCTGCACAGACCCACGCTGGGGGCTGGCATGGCTGTGCACGAGGGCCCTGCTCTGCATCCCGGCCTCCTCCGCCACGGGGAGGGCCGGCTTGCTGGGACTCATATTTACCCCTGGGTTCGGAGCAGCTGGGCGCAGTGGGCCCCGCAGGAGATCCACAGCTTCCAGGCAGGCAGCAGTGGGGAGGCATGTTCTTTCCGCCATGAGCATAAGCAGGTCTCCCCTGCCCTGGTGCCCAGCCAGGCAACCACTGTTCACTTGCTAATCGCCACCTTCGGTGTACCAGGCTGGGCCTGCCTCCCAGCAGCTGTGACCAGCTGAGCAGTGACCCAGACTCACACTCACCTCCTGACCCTTGCTTGCTCCACCCCTGCCCCCCTGTGGTGTCCTCCCTGCCCCTTATGTTGGATGGGACAGGCTCCAGGAGCTGGACGCTCCCGCTCAGTCCTCGCCTGCCACGCTCACCCCCAAGTCTCAGCACCCCCTCAGGAGCAGCCGTCACCAGGGTGACCTCCCCCTCCACCCACGATCTGATGCTTGGCGCTCCTGAAACGGCTGGCCCTGAAGTTAGGAGAGAAAGGATTCATGAGGATGCATGGTAAGGGTTCTGCACCCAGTTACAGTGTGGGTGCGGGGGAGGGGTGCCGTTCCCACACCACCAAGCGATTCTCTGACTCCCGCTGGGGGTCCTACAATTCAACTCGACTCTGAGACTATCTACCCAGAGATAGCATCAGACTCCGCAGGGTAAGGGTGCAGTCCTACAAGACTGTCCCTGCCACCCCTGTGCCACGCTTCAGATGCCAATCACAAGTCCAGGCTGTGACCAATTGCAAATCCAAGGTTCTCACAACCCCTTCCTTGGGTTCCATTAATGTGCTAGAGAACTTAGGAAACCCATTTACTCACTATATTGCCAGTTCATTATAAAGTATAGCTCAGAAATAGCCAGATGGAAGAGATGCATAGGACAGGGTATGGGGAAAGGGCGTGGAGCTTCTATGCTGTCTCCAGGCACCACTCTCCCCAGATGTCCATGTGTTTGTTCACCAACCCGGAAGCTCTCTGGACCCAGTCCTTTTAGATGTTACGGAGGCTTCATTACTTAGGCATGATTGATTAAATCGTCACTGGCGATTGATCTCAATCTCCAGCCTCTCTCCCCTCCCCGGAGTAGTTGGCGGGGGTGGTGGAACTGAAAGTTCCAACCTTCTAATCACAAGGCTGGTTCTCTGGCAAGCAGCCTCATCCTTAGGTGAGATCCAAAAGTCACCTCCTTAACAAAGGAAAGACACTTTTAGGGCTCTCATCACCTAGGAAACTCCAAGGGTTTTAGGAGCTCTGTGCCAGAAACAGGATGAAGACCAAATATATATTTCTTATTAGAAATCACAGTATCATACTTGGTTTCCTCTGAGAAGGAGGCAGTCAGTCTGTGCGGGATTCACTGGCTGTGTGACCCAGGCCACTTCCTGTACTCTCTGAGCTGCAGACTCCCCAGCTATATTTAAGAGGTGTGTTGAATGTGATTTTTCTAACCTAGACCTCATGTGATTTCTCACTGGCTGGGTCTAGGTCCACAGAAGCCCAGCTCCAGGATCTTCCTCCCTACAATCCTAGGGAGGACCCCTGTGAGATTCAGCTCCCAGGAGATGGGCAAGGGTTTCCCAAGAGTCATCAGCTACCCCCACCTCTCCCACCTCAGAGTCCTCAGGCTGGGGAGAAAGATCAGAAACCTCATTTATGCCAGTTCCAGAAACTTGCGTTGGTACCAGTGGGTGCCCATCTTGGTGTTGGGCAGTGACTCCAACTCTGCCCTTGGACCTCACAGCCCCAGAAGGAACAGGGAAACACTTGGCTGGGCCAAGTGAGGCACACCTATGGGCAGAAGAAGGGGTTACATGCCTCAGAAGCTTTGAGGAGTCAGCCTAGGAGCTGGTAAATAGCCAGAGAAGGTGTGGGGAAGGGAATCCCTGGTGGATAGAACAGGCAGAGGTGCAGGGGTGAGGCAGAAGATATGTGATGAATCACGGAGAGGTGTGGTGTGGTCAGGAAGGAGGGGGTATGTGTATTTTGGGGGAGAGAGAGGAAGCAGGAGAGACTGGCTGGGACCAGAGGGCTCAGATGCCAGCTGAGGAGCTGGAGCTTGAATCCTATAACCAGGGTAGTTCTTTCTGACTCAAGTGCTTTCTGGGGTTTGGGTTGCCAGGCAGGGCAGGGTGGTGCTTTCTGGGACTGAGTTAGACAAAATGCCCCACCAGGAGTTTATACGATGTTATCATCCAAAGTGTTTTGAGGCGGGGCAGGAGCAGCGCGGGCTGGCAGACTCTGGGAGGAGGAGACCAGTATCTGTTCTGCAAGCAGCCCGACCCCAGCTGTACTCAGCTCCCACCCCTTGCCTCTATGGGGCTGGTCACCCAGACCTCACTGTGCTGAGGTCACAGGTATAGGTTTCTGAGATCCCAGGCTAGGCAGGAGGAGTGGTCAATAGAACACACCTTTCTGGCCAACAGGGCACTTGCTGGGTGATCAGTCCCTGAAACTCTGGACTCACTTGTTGGGAATGTTGATTGGGGAACACACTGCTGAGCAGGACGAGGCCCTCTGACCTGATCTGCTCACATCATGTGTTAATTGCTCTTCCTGGACACACGCTGCGTTCCAGCTCCCAGGTGTCATCCAGGTATGCAGGTGTGCTTGGTCAGTGTGCATGTGCCTGTGCGTGCTCATTTCTGTGTTGGTGTGTGAGCATGTGAGGAGGTGTTTATAGGGTCTGGATGAGAAAACTCTTCTTCCACCCTGACCTCAGGCTTGGAGGGTTAAACACGTGCATCGAGATGGTCACCCCAATCCTGGCTTGTCCCCCTGCAACACCAGACATCAGTCTGTTTCATTCCCTGAAGAGTCTATCTTTCCTCCATGCCTGGGTGGGCCTGTGAGCTTTCTGGTTTAATGCAGCTGCAGGAGGCAACCAGAGGTTGTTGGAGCCAAGCCTTATCAGACACAGGGAGGTATGGGACTGCATGTGCTCTTTCTATGTGACCACATCAGTTAAGGTTGTAGGGTGGTGTGCAACAGAAACTGACTGATATCTTAAGCAAGAAAGGGATTTGTTGAAGACCTCAGGAGCTCACAGAATCTATGGGAAGATTGGAGATTCAGGAGCCAGGGCTCTGGGGCCATCTTATTGGGACATTTTCTCCCTATTCTTTTTCCACCCTACTCAAGATTTAAAGCCCTGGATGAGAGAGTCCAGTTGGATCCTATGCCCATGCCTTGATTTATAGCTCCATTAAGACCAGGAAACCAGGGTGCACTTAGGAAGGGAAATGGACATTGAGCATCAAAATAAAACATCAGTGAAAGAATAAAAGACCAGAAAAAAAAAACCCCACAAAAACCAAAGACTGTGTCCATTACAGTGATCTTGGGCAGGCCACTGGCCTTCTCTCAGAGGCAGCCTCTCATGGGACAGGGAAGAGGCTGGACTCAGTGTCCTTCAAGGGATTCTTCACTTCTGATAGTCTGAGTCCATGATCAAAGGAGATTGGAGCGTCTATAATTCAGAAAGTGTTAAGAATGTTCAAAAGAAAGGAACTTCTGTGTTAGTGGGGCTCAGAGGCATTTGTTCTGAGCAGGAGAGAGAGGCAGAGACGAGGCGTTCTGAGCAGAACTCGTGAGGCAGGCCCAGGCTGGGGGGGTGGAGGGGCTCCAAGAGTCCCCAGCTTGACAACAGCAGGAGCAGAGAGGAGGTGTCCTCTCCCTACCCGTGGGTGGTGAGCTGTGGAGAACGTATTCAAAGGGTGGAGGGAAATGGCACAGGGAAGTTAATGGAGGGTGGAGTCAATCAGGGAGAAAATGCCTTTACCAGAAGGGCCCGGAGAGGAATCTGGCTGGTTCTGAGTCACGCAGAGCAACAGATCCATGATGCAAATCAGCGCACACTTACTGAGCACCTGCTAAATGTCATTTACTCATTCAGTCACAAACATTCTCTGAGCACCTCCTCTGTCCTGGACAGCGGAAGTGAATCAGACAGCGTATGGACCCTTAAGGCTCACGATCTGTTGTTGGGCTGGTGGGGGGGAGTGGTGGACGCATGTACAAACATAATCAGCACAGTGAGTTTGGTGTGATGGAGGAGGGATACACAGGTTACTCAAGTAACCTAGGGGAGGAAATGACAGTGTAAACAAGCAGGTCAGGGAGGGCTTCCTGGAGGAAGTCATGGCTGTGCTGGATTTCTGAAGGACTCATGGGAGGAGTGACCTAGGTAGACGGCATAGGCAGAGCAGGACTAAAAAGCCAGGGGAGGGGGCTGCCCAGGTGACGCTCTCCGTGGTCCTGAACCACCAGTGTGTTAGTAGGACAAGGGCTTTTGTGTTGAGGGGAGAGCAGGGACTAGAGACAACTGCCCCCAATTCCTGCCACTCCTCTGGGCTCCAGGAAGTATCATAACTATGAGCGAGTTCAGGGAGATCAATTTTCAGTGTAGACGAGTGTAATTTTGAGAGATGGGCAGTAGGATCTGAGGCTGGAGATTGGCATGGGTCATGAAGGGTTATCGGAGATCATGTTAAGGAATTTAGATATGTTTTAAAAATTTATTTTATTAAGTATAGTTGATTTCTAATGTCATGTTAATTTCTTCTGTACAGCAGAGTGTTTCAGTTATACATATATATATTCTTTTTCATTTTCTTTTCCATTATGGTTTATTACAGGATATTGAATAGAGTTCCCTGTGCTATACAGTAGGACCTTGTTGTTTATCCATTCTATATATAATAGTTTGCATCTGCTAATCCCAAACTCCCAATCCATCCCTCCCTCACCCCCCCTCCCCCTTGGCAACCACAAGTCTGTTCTCTGTGAGTCTGTTTCTGTTTCGTAGATAGCAACTCAGATATTTTTAATCCTGTAGGCAGTGGGGAGCCATGGAAAAGTTTTGTGCAAGGTAGTGGTAGGGTTGTATGTGTGATTTAGAAAATTACTGGCAAAAAATATGAAGAAAAGGCCAGAGGGGAGACTTCCCTGGCAGTCCAGTGGTTAAGACTCCATGCTTCCACTGCAGGGGCTGTGGGTTCGATCCCTGGTCGGGGAACTAAGATTTCACATGTGGCTGAAAAAAAAAAAGAAATGAAAAAGACTGGAGGGGAATGTTGGAACAGGTGGTGTTCATCTTTAAAAGGGTCCAAGTGAGACATGGAAAGGTTTGAGCTAAGTCCATGAGCAATTGGGACACTGGGAGATATTAAAGAGAAAAAATGGACAGGCCCTAGAGGTGGGAGTTGAGGGAGAGGAAGGAGTCCCAAATGGCTCCCAGGTTTCCAGCTCAGTGACAATGTGGATGCTGCTGCTATTTGTCAAGAGATAAATGATCCTGGGTGGGAGCAGGTTTAGGGGAAAGATGGTGAGTTCAGTCTTGGATGTGCTGAGTTCAAGGTGCTGGGGGATATCTAGGGAGGAGAGTGCAGGAAACTGCATGTGGACCTAGTGCTTGGAGATGAGGCCACATCTAGAGATGGAGGTTGGGGTGTCCTAGGGAGGTGGATAATTGTTGAAAGCCCAAGCATGGGTGAGAGGCTGCCAAGGGAGAGTGTGCCATGTGAGCAGGGAGGAGACTGAGGCTGAGCCCTGGAGACACTCCTGTGTAGGGAGATGGGCAGAGGGGAGGTGGACTGAGCTCCCAGGTAGCAGCCGTGGGGGAGTCAGTGTTTCTCAGAGTGTGTCCTGCAAAGCTGTAGTCATCTTAAGAGATGTTCTGTGGTCTAGTACACATGGGGACATGGCAGCCTATACTTCCCCATGGGAGACTCCCATGTGTACACTCCAGAGTGTACACTCTCAGATTAAACACTCTGGAAAGTTCCTCAGTTAGGAAACCTAATTCTCTGTGTTTATCCCACCATTTCCCAAACATACTTGCCCTTAGGACACTGGCCGCTAATGAAATGTGCCCTGTTTGTTTTGAAATTATGGTCTAGACCTAATGAATGAGTATCAGAAGGCCCTTTAGCCATCATTGAGTTCAGCCTCCCATCATGTTGATGAGAAAGCTCTGTCCTGGAGAAGCTAAGAGCATCGCTATGGGGCAGTAGAGGAAACACTGGATTAGGGGGTAGACACACCTGGGTTTAGTGCAAGCCTCATCATTTACTAGTGACCTTAGGTAGATTACTTCTCTTCCCTGGGTCCCTTTATCTGTGAGATGAAGATAAGAACCCTACAAGTTCTATAGCTGATGGTCCCAGAGGCTCTCAGGAGGCCACAGTGACTTTCCCAGGGCCATACAGCCCCAAAGGGCTTATTTTCCTCCCCATTACCGTGCCTTTGGTGGCCCCTTATCCCACCTAAGGACCCACTCTAGAGAGTGCCTTTGAGTTAAAATCCCAGAAAAACCCACAGACTGGGAATGGTTGGCTTGCTTGGTGGCAGCTTAGAGGTCCCCCAAATTTGAAAGGCTCAAAACTGCCAATTCTCCCCTGCTCCGGAGCCTACTCAGTGGTGGAAAGGCAGTGCCACGGAAAGGGAACGCTCCCCTTCCTGGCTAAGGCCTAAAACTGCTCCCTGGGAAGAGCTGTGGCTGAAAGGATGAGGAATTTTGGGGAGTGGGAAGGGGACCATGGTGTTGGGCTTAGAGCCATGGTTCTGCCTTCTTCACTGCTGGACAGTCCCCTAGCTGGCCACATCCCCCTGCTGGGCACTGTCCTTTAGCTGGCACCATCACACAGTTATGAAAGTCAGTGCCAGGGCTCAGTCCCAATCCCATGGAGCTCCTAGGTCTGTCCTTCCCTGTTGAATCACCTGCCATCCTGGGCCACCCTGTGGAACTTCCCTCATCCAGCTTTTCATGCCTGCGCTCAGCAAGCTGGAAAGAGGCAGCAAGGCAACTTTCAGAATGAAATCTATTTTCCTAACCCTCCCGTCACAGTCATTCATACCCAACACGTCGAAGCCTATTTTTAGTCACTTTGCAGAATTTAAAATACACCTCGAAGGCGCCAAGAAGCACCAGCTTGGGGATTAACTCTGCTCACAAGAGACAGTGGGGCGGGAGTGGGGACGGGTGCCTTGTGCTGTGTCACCCGTTGGCTATGCCATGACTCACTGTGGCCGACACCTTCGCGAGATGCACCTGCCCAAGGATGTGGGCTCTGGAGCAGCCTGCCGTGGGATCTGAGCTCCCAGCCCAGGCCGAAGTGATTGCACCAACCTGGGTCAGCACTAGCCCTGCTGCCAACTAGCTGCATGTCCATGGTAGGGTCATTTATGGGCCCTGGAACCTGTGTGTGAATAATTCTGGTTTTCCAGGCTCTGTCTAGTTCTAACATTATGTCCTCAGCACTCTGTACAGGATTTTCACTTCAAAGCTGCAAACAAATGAATGGCGGAGGGAGCTTACCAAAACCACAGCCCCTCTGACATGGGTGAGAGTGGAGATTGTGGCCCTGAATACAGAAACTACCTGACCACTCTGCACAGGAGACAGGGCTCCCCGCTCCCCCAAGGGAGGACCTGGGGGACTTCCAGACCCTTTAAACCCTATCCTCCTATCTACCCCCAGAGAGAGAAACTGAGACCCAGAGAAAGTTAGGGTCTTGTCTAGGGTCATGTCACACACCAGGGCAGAACTGGGCTAGGACCCAGCCTCCTGTCTCCCATTCAGGGCTTTGTCGTGTGCTGCTGAAGTGTGATGCTTGCGGTTGCCCGTTGCCGTGCCCTCAGGAGAGAAGACCCCCTTTCAATGCCCTGTTTCGGGGGTGGGGGAGGGGGCCGGTTGGAGCCCTGGCTCTCTCTGCCAGGGGCTGCCCTTCAGAGGGGCAGGGGTAGGGTCTCGGTGTGCACACAGGAATGGGCCCGGCAGGGGGCTGGATCTGAGCTTCCCTGGAGAGGTGGGCGACATAGCCTTCTGTGACTGGTGGAGGCCTGGGTCCCGGGCCAACCCCCAACCCGTCACGCTTCTTGGTTCTTACGCAGCCCTCCCTGAACTGATTAAATCATGGCGGGTGAGTAGCTGCTGGAAAGGCCACGGGTCCTCCTACCCGCGCCCCTGACTTAACCGTCTGAGACCCTCTCTCCAGGATGTCCGTATGCCCTGAGCTCTAGCCCTCAGCTCTCTCCCAGAGTCTCCGCCGCGGTAGGGAGCGAGGAGGGCACTGAGTGGGTGCTGGGAAGTCCTGCTTCCCGGGCGCTACTCTTAGCTCCGTAGCTCCCCACAAACCCGCTCCGTGTCCTCGTCAGCCTCGGCGGCCGCGCGGCTCCAGAGTGACTGCGCCCCCGTCGGGCGGGAGGGGCTCTGCGGCCCGGCCCTCCCCCTCCGCCCCCCGGGGGCAGCACGTGCGGGGCGGGGCTGTGGCCCGAGCCCGGGGCTGATTGGGCGCGGGCCTGGTGGGCGGGGCCGGGCCGCAGCTGTCAGAGCAGCGGCGGCGGCGACCGCGGCGCACCGGGCTGAAACGGTGGCAGCGCCGCAGCCGGGGTCGGAGCGCAGGAGCCGACGGGGCCCGGCCGGGATGGTGCAGCGGCGGCTCCTCGGCGCACACACGCACTGAGTGGGCCCAAGCTGGGCCCCGCGCCCCCCGCGCCCCCCGCCGCCCCGGTCCCGGCCGGCATGATGTGCCTGGAATGCGCCTCGGCGGCGGCGGGCGGCGCGGAGGAGGAGGAGGCGGACGCGGAGCGGCGGCGCCGGCGCCGGGGGGCGCAGCGAGGGGCCGGCGGTGGCGGTTGCTGCGGGGAGCGGGCAGCGGGCGCCGCTGGAGTGGTGACCGCCGACGATGAGGTGCAGACGCTGTCGGGCAGCGTGAGACGGGCCCCTTCCGCACCCCCCAGCACCCCCAGCACCCCCAGCTGCGCAGCCGCTGCCAAGGGCCTCGGCGCTCAGCAGCCCAAACCAGCCAGCTTGGGCCGCGGGCGGGGGGCAGCCGCTGCCATCCTCAGCTTGGGCAACGTGCTCAACTACCTGGACAGGTACACCGTAGCAGGTGAGCGAGTGCCCCACCCAGCCCAAGAACCAGGACCCTCTGCCTCGAGGTACCTCGGGGAGCCTTCGGTCCCAGGCCCCCTATACCCAAGCCTTTCGTGGGGTCCCTAAGGGCCCTCCGTTCAGGCACAACTGGGCAAGTGATGCCCTGAGATCTACTGGTCCAATCCAGGGACCGGCCCCCGCACCCCTGGGCCAGGGGTTGGGGGAGTCCCCACCCCTGGAGTAGCCCGCGCGTCCTCGCCAGCCCTTGACGTCCTATCCGTTGTCCTCTTCTGCGAGAGAGTCTCCTTTGCGTCTCTCTGCGTTCTGGCCTCCGCACCCCCATCCGCCCCAGCCTCAGGTTCCCGGGCCTCTCCTCCCCTTCCCCCAGCCCAGGCTGTCTGTCGGTCCGTAGCCGGTCAGTTCCTTCCTTCCTCCGCCGTCTCCACTCCCTTGCGTGCGTGCGGCGAGTGCGCGCGCCCCTTGCGGGTGTGTGCCAGGGGAAACCAAGTGTGTGCTCGCGGGCGGCGCGGATGTGTGTGTGAGCGTGTGAGCGCGTGGCTGACAAAGGCTTGGGGCTGCGGGGAGCGGAGGGAGGGGCGGGGCGGGTCCGCGGCGCCTGGGGACCCAGGATGCGGTTTGCAGCTGGCCCTGGCTAGAGGCCCGAAGACGCCTCCCCCTGTTCTGTGTCGCTTGGGGCCTGGGGTAGGGCGCGGGCCACTGGGGCTGCCTCCTCCTCTGTGAGCGTCTCCGGGAATCAACCTTGGGGAGGGGCTAGAGGTAGATAGAACAACTGAGTTCTAGCCCCGGATTTTCCCCCTTGTGCTTGGTGTGTGACCTTGGGCCGGTCTTAGCCTATGTTTAGGTCTGTTTCCCCGTTTGTAAGGTGGCTGGTCCTCAGGCCCTTTGGGGATGAAAGGGCGTTCTGGTATTCCAGTCTCCTCGCTCCCCTCCCATAGTTCTGGGGCGGGGGGCGGGGGGGAGGTGGTGGTGCCTGTGAACAGGGGTTTTTCCTAAATAGAGCTGCCCCTCGGTGGGAAGGGTGCAGCCTTGAGAGAAAGAGACTTTGGCCAGGCTAGCATGTGGGGGCTCTCTGCCATGGGAGAGCAGTGACTGGATACCTGACATCCTGGCATGCTGGCCTAACCATAGCTTAGTAAAATCTGGAACTAGAAAAAAAAAAAAAAAAAAAAGAGGGAGGAATTTTGGACAGACTCGAAAGAGAACTAACTTTGTACCCATGGAGAGAGGCAAGCTCTGGCTTAAACCATAAAACATATGCCACCTGGGTCCCCTTCCCTAGGACTCAAGTCTCCCCCTCTGTTGAATGGGCTTTTGTGTCAAGTGGAAGGAGGAACTCTAATGGGAGAGCAGAGGCTTCCGCCTTCCCCCACTCCCACTTTCAAAACCCTTTATCTCTCTGACCCTCCCTGCGGGGAGTTGGAAGTGGGTACCAGTGGCACCAGTTTCCAGGTCGAGCTCAAGGGGCTCTTACTTTGGCCTGGTGAGCAGGAGTACCCAGCACCGCCCAAGTGCACCAGCCCCATGGCACACACATGTGCCATGCTGCCTGGGACCTGGGAGCTTAGGTGCCACCCTAAAGTGGGGAGAAGTCAGAGAACACGGGGGGGCCTGTAGTTAGTGCAACATCGACTTCTGTCCGTAGATGGGCGAGCCGAGGCCCTTGTCCGAGATGGCCCGGAGAGCGCGCGACAAAGCTGCTGTTCGATCTGCCTGTTTCCCACCCTCTCAGCTGGGCAATGAATGGCCTGCTTCTAGTGCTGTAACACACTCCAATTTGTTTTTTCATGCCCCTGACCACCCCCTCTGATATTCTTAGGGAAACCGACTCTGCTAGGGGCTGAGGTGCGACGGTGGGATCAGGGAGGGCTGGTGCTTATCTGCTCCCACCCCCACTTGCATCCCAGAGTCAGAATGCGAGAACAAGATAGGAAATTTCTGGTGAATTGGTAAGGGGGGGTGGGGCAGTAGGGAGGAAGGCCCGGAAAGCTCTGTGCAAACACCGCCTGAGCTGTGCATCCCTCCCTGTCCCTCCAGGGTGGGAGCTCATGCACCACCCTGCCCCCAACACACAGCATACACAGATTTCCTCTCCGGATAAGCCTGGCTCCCTCCCTCTCTCTTTATGGTAGATTCTCCTACCACCACCCCCTTGCTGCCAAGTTCAGTTTTCAGGAAGATTTACTGTTTCTATGGCAACTATTATGGCTTGATGTATCTTGGGAAATTGGGGGGACCACAGGGGAATGGTCATCCCTGGCCCCCGTCCACCTGTTGCTGGCTGTCCAGCTGGGACAGAGGAGAGTAGGCAGACAGTCCACTGCTCAGTCATCTTTGATATTTGCGCCCACCTGATCCCTGAGACCCTCACCATCTGGCCCTGCCTCCCCCATCAAAAAGTGGGTGAGTTCCCACTCTCTTCCTTTAAATCTTTCCTGTGCATTTCTGTGTTCATGGCATAGACCAGCTCTGTCCAAAAGGGATATAATGCAAGCCATGGATATAATTTAAAATTTTCTAGTAGCCACATTAAAAAAGTAAAAAGAATAGGTGAAGTGAATTAATAATGTATTTTATTCCACTCAATATATCCAACATAATTCAACATGTAATCAATATAAAAGCTACTCATGGGATAGTTCGCCTACTTTTCATACTGAGTTTCGAAACTCAGTGTGTTTTACATTTACAGCACACGTCAGTTTGGACTAGTTGCTATTCAGGTGTCCAACAGCCACAGTGGCTCGGGGCCACCACAGTGGACAGTGAAGGTCTAGAGTCTTTGATGCCAGAGTTCACATCCAGGCTCTTCAACTTCCCAGCCATGTGACCTTGGGGATGTCTCCTGAGCCTTCTGGGTGATCATTTCCTCCCCTCCACCTCCCAGGGTGTGTGGCATAAATGAGAATATCTCTTAAGCCAGACTCCTAGGAGAGCTTCACAAATGTCAGCTCCCTGCTCTTCCATGGCTCTGCCCAAGCTGTGCCCTGGCCACTGTGCCCTCCTGTTTTTCAGTTTCTGACAGTTCCTTTCAGGAAGCGTTGGCAAACCCCTCCCTTCTTCACCAGGGCTGATCTCCATCCTGGGAACTCCAGGAGGTTCTGCCTCTGCCCTAGCATTCCCAGCGCCACCCCCAGTTATCTGGCTAATTATGGCATCTCCTCCTCGTTCTCCTCCCCCTCCTCCCCCTCCTCCTCCTCTCCTCCTCCTCCTCCCCCTCCTCCCGTCCTCCTCCTCCTCCTCCTCCCCCTCCTCCCGTCCTCCTCCTCCCCCTCCCCTCCTCCTCCCCCTCCCCTCCTCCTCCCCCTTCCCCTCCTCCTCCTCCCCCTCCTCCTCCTCCCCATCCTCCTCCTCTTCCTCCCCTCCTCATTCTCCTCCTCCCCCTCCCCCTCCCCCTCAGAACCCCCCTGAGGGCAGCAGGCCTCAGAAGCAGGTGAGAAGGACCAGGTTCCCGCTCTTGCTTTTCTTACTGAGCATTGTTTCAGTTGGATGAAAGTGATGTAGCCCGGAAACTGCCTCTAAACCCTTGCCCCATCCTCCTTGGGTGGATGAGGACACTGACACCGGGCGAATGCTGGAACTTATCCAAGGTCACATGGCGGGACGGAGCAGGACCAGAACGCTCCAGTGTGGTCTTCTCTCAGGGGGAGGACAGAGCATACCCCCTGCTTCTGACCTGGAAACTCAGAGACTCTGCTGGCCAGGGCAGAAGCCCTCTGGGCAGATGAGTTTCAGCTCAGTTTAACAGCAGCAGTTTGAGCTCCCCTAGGGCACGTGGCTCTTGCACCCCCCCCCCCCAAGCCCCTGTGAGCCTGGCAGCCACCCACTCTCCATTCAGAGCCCACTCCTGGCTGCCAGGTCAGGAGAAGGAAGAAGCCTCTCAGGCGAGGGTCCTGGGTCTCCTCTTACCAGCTCTACATCCTGGTGCCGGAGCTGCCCGTGCTCCTGGGCTCCCATTCTTCCATCTGTAAAATGCAAGCAGATCTGAGGGTGTAGGTGGTGGCAGCATTCTGCTCCTGGAACCAGGCCCAGCAAGAGGGAGCTGGGCAGGCCCTGTTCACGTTTGGTGAATAACTATTTGAAAGCTGAGATCCTCCCCCAACTTCTCTGGGACACCTGTTCTCTTCCTGAGACGTAGTTTCTTTCCCTTTGATCCCGTACCCTGGCAGACCAGGCACTTGAAATTGGGCGGAGCAGGGGCTGGTGAGGAGAGGCAGAGCCCTGCCCTGGGGGAGTCCTTTTCTGCCAAAGAAGCTGAGACCGGTATCCATGGCAACCACTCACTAACCCAAACCCAGAAGGAGAGAGGAGTACAGGGAACCAGCCTGGAACACAGGCCTGGCAGGGACTGGGGGCTTCCCCAAACACCTGGGCTCCACGCAGGAGGGGCTGCCAGGCACGGGCTTTTATTTATTTTTTATTTTTTTTATTTTTTATTTTTTTTTTTTGCGGTATGCGGGCCTCTCACTGTTGTGGCCTCCCCCGTCGCGGAGCACAGGCTCCGGACGCACAGGCTCCGGACGCGCAGGCTCAGCGGCCATGGCTCACGGGCCCAGCCGCTCCGCGGCATATGAGATCCTCCCAGACCGGGGCACGAACCCGCATCCCCTGCATCGGCAGGCAGACTCTCAACCACTTGCGCCACCAGGGAGGCCCCAGGCACGGGCTTTTAGCTCTTTTTCTGTCTGCTTGGTTGAGGCTGTCCAGAGCTGACAGTTGGGGAAACAGAAGCTCAGGGCCTTTTACAGAGTCACCTGAGTGCGTAGAAGCCAGGTCAGTCCCCAAGCTCCGTGTCTATCTTTGTGGATAAGGATATCAACACCACTCCGCCCTGCCCCCTCAGGTGGCTTTGTCCCCTTTAGTGGCCCTGCCCTGGTCACCACCAAGTCAGCACTACGTAAGGTCTATAGGGCGGGGTGTCCCAGGGCCACATTCCAGAATGCCTGTCTGGCGGGTCAGCGTCCAGGTGCACCGCTGGGCTGGCCTGGAATGCCAGTGCCCCAGTGACTAACCGCCAGCAGCCCATTTCCTTGCTCCTTTTCCTCCTTGGCCACTTTCTGGCTGGTTCTAACAGCATTTCTGCTGTGCCGTTGACCTGTCAGAGAAGTGCTTTGAAACTCACTGCCTTGATTTGGGACTCAGGGCCAGTGACTGGCCCAGCCTGTGCCTTAGTTTTCCCTTTGTGAATGGGGCCGGAAGGCTGCAGGCTGCAGGGTACAGCCTGGTCTGAGAGTGAGGCTGCTCAGAGAGGAGGAGTTCCGCGTCCCTTCCCCAGACAGGAAGTGGCTTTGTTTCTGCCTGGGTGTGGGGGCCTGAAATCCTGAGGGCAGAAGGGGGATGAGAGCAAAGGAGGCAAAGAGGACACTGTCTTGATCCCCAGGCCCCTGGGGCTGGGCTCCTGGTTGGGCCCTGACAGTCTCCTGGGCTAAGCTTCCTACTCCTGGCTTTATCAGAATTGCTCTGTGACCTGAGGCAGATCCTGACCCTCTCTGAGCTGTGAATCCACAGTAGATGATTTCGTTCCTCTTTTTCTGTGGTGGTCAAGGTCTTGCTCTCAAGGGTAGTATGGGGCACATGACTTGGTCTCAGGGACTCTTGTTTTCTGGAGCTCGGCTCTGCCTGTACCTCCCTTTTCCAGGACAACCCAGGACTGTTCCCTAGATGCTGCAGCGGCCAACCTTAGTTTTGTTTTTGTTTTTTTGTTTTTCTGGGGTTTTTTTGGCGGTACGCGGGCCTCTCACTGCTGTGGCCTCTCCCGTTGCGGAGCACAGGCTCCGGAAAGCAAAGTTCCGTAGGCTCAGCGGCCATGGCTCACAGGCCCAGCCGCTCCGCGGCATGTGGGATCTTCCCAGACCGGGGCACGAACCCGCATCCCCTGCATCGGCAGGCGGACTCTCAACCACTGCGCCACCAGGGAAGCCCCCCAACCTTACTTTTTGCTGCCGGGTCTCAGTGGTGTCTCTGCCCTCCTTCCAGGAAGTCTTCCCACACCCCCCTACTCTGCCCACCTCCATCACGGCAGCTACCTCCATACAGGGTGGCTGTCTCCCTTCAGACTCACGTGGCTGAGCCTGGTCATCTCTGTGTCCCCAGTATGTGTGGGGGGCTGGCACAGGCTTGGCTCTTGTTGGCCGACTGAGTGGCAGAATTGAGTTGACCCAGCCCTGCCTGTCCCCAAAGCCCATCCTTCTGGGCTGAAGGGGCACTGGTAGGTTTGAACGACCCTGGACAAAGACCAGGCCCCTGTAGCCGAGGTTGGGGCTTCTCTCGTGGTGGCCAGCGCTGCCCTTTTGTTCTCAGTAGGACACAATGAGCTGGAGGCCTCGTGTCTCTGAGAAGGAAGTGGGGGCAGAGATCAGTGTGGTCCCTGTCTGCCCAGCCCGCAGCCCTGACAATGGGGCTCCCTGGCCCCATGCTGGGCAGAATGGCTCCTGTACATGCAGGAGGGCACTATGGTGGCTTCGTCTGGTCTCTTCTGCAGGTAGGGCACTGGAGGCCAAGGGCTGGTCCCAGGTCACACTGCGAGGTGGGGTGAAGCAGAACGCTGGTCTGCTCTGGGCCTGGCCCTCTCTTGGTAGTTGGGCGTGGTTGGTGAAAGGAGCCCTAGGTAAGATACGGCAGAGGGCAGAAGCATTTATATTAGAGCAAGAAAGAGGCAGGACTGATGCACTAGCCAGAGCTTGGAGGCTAGGGGTGGGGTCCCAGCCTCCTGCCTTGCCCTCAGTTCTCTGCCTCCATAGAGACCTGGCTGGGGTCTACCCTCACAGCCTGGTAGCTCCGTGGGATCTTCCTGGTCCCTTCACTGCCCAGCATGGACTTGCAAATGGGGTCCCAGGCAGCAAGGAGCACCAGTATGCTTTGTAAACTGTAAAGGGCCGTGCCTGGGGAGGGAGGGTGTTACTTGGTCACACACTGTTTCTAGCCCCCAGGTGAGGGCGGTTGGTGTGGATGTTGAGAGGGGGCTAGCTGCAACCTCTTTTCTGGTGCTTTTTGGGGTGAGGTGGTGAGCACAAGCCAGGTTGGGGCGCTTAGGGGTCCGCTCGGCCTAGCTCCTGCCTGGCTCTGTTTCCTTCGCCTTCTGAATCTCAGTTTTCCAGCTGAGAAGCGGGAGTGGGGGTTGCTGGTGGCCTGGGCCGCTGGAGCAGCACACCGGGAGGAGGCTGAGGGCTCGTGGGCTTGAGCCGCGCCGTTCTGAGGTCTCTTATCTCTCCCCACCCTCTCTCCCCCCATACCCTGGACTTATCCCAGGTCTGTGGCCACACAGGCCACACCCTCCGTGGGTCATGATAAGGGTGTGGCCACCTTGTCCCCGGCCCCTGTTGGTCTTGGGAGTCCTTGAGCCAGAACAGGGCCGAGGAGGCTGAGATGGGAAAGGAGTGGCCCTGCAAAGCCCCCAAATTGCTAAGGCCGAGGCTGGTTCCAGGAAAGCTGGCCCCAAATGATAGACCAGAACCACAGGCCAGAGGCCCGGCTGCCTGTCCCCGCCCGCTCTGGGCAGAGAGGCTTGGTGGGAATGGAGGTGGGGGGATGGGGAGGGAGGGCTCTCTGAGCTCTGGGGGTGGTTCTGCTCGCCTTGGGCTGGTGGGGTCTGTGGGCAGGGCTCTGGGTAGGGAAGGGTGCTATGGGGTGCTCTTTATGGGGACAAGTCTGGAGTTTAAGTCTTCTAGGGAGGGGGTGGGGCCTCTCTGAGGGGCTGAGGCTGTGGGCCAGGGGTCCCATTCTCATGGTCCCTGCAGAGATGACCACTAAGCTGTCCTGACAGATGACCCAGATCTGTAGGCAGGCATGGGGGTAGGCGGGTGAGCACATGTAGAACAAACACGATTAAGATTTAGAATGGACCCAGCAGGGATGTATAGGGATCCTAGGCCACTCTCAGATGGGCAACTTGAGGCTCAGGATAGGGGCCAGACGCTCCTGTAGGTCACTCAGTTTGTCCCTGGGGGATGGGGGGAGGGTCTTGCCCTGTGGAAGCTCTGGGGCAGGTAGAAGTGAGTGTGCTTGACAGCCCGGGTCTCTAGCTGAGGAACTGCCTTGGCCCGTCCCCATTAGGCTTGGGAAGGAGCGGGTGGGTGCTGGCGGGGCCGGGCTGTGGTTTCCCAGCCTTAGCCATTCAGAGCCAGGTCAGCAGAGCCGGGCCCTCAGGCCCCTATAATTACCGGGATGGGAGTTGTGGCCCTGCATTGGAGCAGGGGTGAGACTTCCAGAGTGAGCCAGCCCTGAGGCCTCCACAGGGGAACCAGGGTCCCTCCAAGAAGGACCAGCCAATGGCAGGCATCACCTATCCCTTCAGATCCCTAGGCTCTGTCTTTCCAACCACCTGCCCCCATTTTGGAGAAAAGAATGCTGAGGTGGGAATTCCCATTCTCTGGGAACTGGTCACAGCTAGGGCTGTTGCCCCATGATGATCTTCATGATCTATGATAACGTTTGTAACATTTATTGACTACCTACTATGTGCCAGGCACCATTCTAAGCATTTTACATGGATCAACCCATTTAAACCTCACAACAACCATGTACAGCAGATCTTAAAATTAGACCTTGTTACAGAAGAGGAAACTGGCACAGAGAGTTTAAGTAACTTGCCTAAGGTCACAAAGAAGGGAAGGTGGAGAAGCCAGGATTGGAACCCCGATGGTCTGGCTCTGGAGCCCATGCTCTTGGAAATTCAGCTATGCTGCCTGCTGCTCTGAGAGAGGTGGGGTAAATGTGGGGGGATGATGACTGTTTGGGGAGTGAACGTGAGCACCAGGTGGCCTGCCCTGGATGACAGGGCAGAAAGAGACCTCAGGATCATGTCCCAGCCTTGCATCTGAGGCTCGTCTGAACTGGGGGGTCCTGAGGTCAGTGTGGGTTTCTTCTTACACCTTGGCCTTTTTGAGGACTCTGTGATGTCAGCAGGTTGGGTTCTGGACCTGACTCTTCTAGGGGCTATTGAAGGACCAGCAGTGATGGGGGATCACTGTATCTGTGACCAGCCAGATGGGTGAGTCGGGCCAGATTCCATCCAGCTCTGGGGGTGCCTTCAAAGTTACAGGCACCTCCTCAACAAGAGCCCCAAAGGAGGGAGTTGGGTGCAGCACCCTGATAGACATGACCTTGGATCTGGGCCCTGGATGAGGTGGATCTTAGCAGGTGGGGATGAACAGTCCAGGAAGAGGGCATGGCTACTGTCAAGGCTTGGAGGCCTGTGGGCCATGATATCTGAGTCACAGGGGCTTCAGACCAGCCAGGCCAGTGGTTTCCAATCACCTGGGCAGAGTGTTAATAGATTCCTGGCTCTGGCTTCTAGACAGGGTGATTGTGCAGACCTGGATCACGGAGGCCTCAAATGCTAGAAGTCTGGGCTTAATTTGGGTGGCAATAGGGAGCCACTAAGCTCTACTGGGCAGCCACCCTCAATGACCTAATTTGGTTACACTCTCAGAACAGTGTCTGGTGTGTAGTAAGCACTCAGTACACGTTAACACCCATATTATTGTTGTTAGCAGTAGTATTACTGAACCAGGGACCTGGGCCAGTGGATTTTGAAGACCTCGTGGGTGACTCTGGGCCCTAGCCAGAGTTGACAACCACTGTGACACAGCCTTAGCTCCTTGAGTCCAGAGATTGTCTTGTGGTCTCTGAAACCCCAGCCCAGGACTTAATAGGAAGTTGATAAGTGCTTGTGTGATCAGGCTGCAGGAGGGATGCTGGATGGGCTAGTAGAGGCTGGAGGCAGGGAGTCCAGGGAGGAGGCAGTTGGTGAAGGAGAGAGAGAATCGTTGGGGCCCATTCATGGGAGGCAAGGGGGGTGTCATGGTCGACTCCCAGGTGTCTGGTCTGGGGAGTGGACCAGGTAGGTGGTGGAGCCGTGGAGTCGGGGTCCAGGTGGCTGGGATGCTGAGAGATGATAGAGCCTGTGGGGTTGAACCACCAGAAGGCAGTTGGCTTCAGGGGGGGGATGGAGATGAGGACATCGAGTTGGGGAGGGGTGAGAACTCTTTTAAGAACCTCAGCTGTGGGAATTCCCAGCGGTCCAGTGGTTAGGACTCGGTGCTTTCACTGACATGGCCTGGGTTCAATCCCTGGTCAGGGAACTAAAAAAAAAAAAACAAAAAACTTCAGCTGTGAAGGGGTGAGAGAGACAGAGCGGCTGGCAGGGGGGATGAGGCCGGACTGTTTTTACCACCAGGGTGAGAGAGGGGCGAGCACGTTTGTGCGCTGATGTGCAGGAGACAGGAGTAAGGGAGATGCTGAAAGCACGGCTCACGCAGCGGCTGACCCGGGCCAGCTATCCAGGGGGCAGGAGGGGCAGTTGGCCTTGGACAGGAGGAGAGCCCCTTGGAGGCTTGAGAGGGGTGTACTTAGGGTCAATGGGTAAGAAAATTCAGGTGCTCCTGCTTTTCCAGAATGTTTTCTTGGCTCAGGGAGGAGGACCCTGTGGGCAGAGGACGATGTGGCTGTGGATTTGGGGCGACTGCCTGGAGAGGCCTGGATCGGGAGCTGTGGCCGTGGGACAGAGCGGGGCTGTGGGTGTGGTGGGAGCCCCGCCTCGCCCACCCCGGGCTGGTGGGGCTGGTGGAGTGGGCGTGGTCTGAGCTCCTGGGCGTGAGGCCCGTCCTGTGACCCGCTAAACCTCAGCCTCCAGGAAAGAGGCTAAAAATAAGGCTGTGGTGAGGAAGGGCGGGGGGGTGTGGGTCCAAGCCTGCCTGGAGCCCAGAGGAAAATCTGAGGCAACGGTTCGGGCTGCTGTGACACACGCTCCCCGTGCCCGTGGCCAGTGGGGTCTCACCCGCCTGCAGCCACGGCCCTTGGCAGGCCTTGAAGAGGGAAAACAACCGAGAAAGGCTCAGGCAGGGCCTGACCTAGGGTCTTACGGCCTGTATGAGGCCCTGTTCCCTGGAAGGGTTTCTCTGGCCTTCTGCCTGGAGCTCAGGCCTTGGACCCAAGACTGGGTTGCCGGGGGGTACTGGGGTGGGGACATCCAAAGCTGCCCGCGCCTTGGTGTCTAGACTGCTCAGGAGTTCCCAGGGACCCTGGATGCCCATCTGGGTATGGTGAAATATGCCTCCCCCTTACGAGGAACTCTGTTCAGTCGAGGAAGTCAAGGAAGGCTTCCTGGGACTTCCCTGGCAGTCCAGTGGTTGGGACTTAACCTTCCAATGCAGGGGGTATGGGTTGGAGGCCTGGTCGGGGAGCTGGGATCCCACATGCTGCAGGGCCAAGGAACCAAAGTATGGAACAGAGGCAGTGTTGTAGCAAGTTCAGTGAAGGCTTTGAAAATGGTTCGCATCAAAAAAAAAAAAAATCTTAAAAACAAAAAAAAAGGAAGGCTTCCTGGAGGCAGAGGCAAATGCTGGCCCTTAAAGTCATGGTTGGGGGAGTGCGTCCAGTCAGATGGCTAGGATGTGCCTTGGGGAGGAAGCAAGAGTGTTTTGATTTGCTGTGGACCCATGCCACCTTTTTTTTTTTTTTTTTTTTTTTTGCGGTATGCGGGCCTCTCACTGTTGTGGCCTCCCCCGTCGCGGAGCACAGGCTCCGGACGCGCAGGCTCCGGACGCGCAGGCTCAGCGGCCATGGCTCACGGGCCCAGCCGCTCCGCGGCATATGGGATCCTCCCAGACCGGGGCACGAACCCGTATCCCCTGCATCGGCAGGCGGACTCTCAACCACTTGCGCCACCAGGGAGGCCCCCATGCCACCTTTATGATGACCATTTTGATATGGCCTCCCTCCCAGAAAGTGGGCCTGTGGTTGCTGCAGATCCACGCCCTCCTCTGGGCCGTGGGTGGGGACCCACAGTGCAGGGCCCAGGGGGACTTTTACCCTCCTACCATCTCCTGACTGTATCCATCCTTCCGTCTACCCAACGCCTAAATTGTGATGGTCCCTGTCCTGGGTTCTGGAGATGACTTGCCATGGTCCCAGCTCTCACGGGGCTCCTGATCTAGTGGGGGGTGAGGCAGACCCCCGCCCATCCACCTGTGCATCCACGGCACAAACAGTCACTGTGTGCCGGACCCCGGGCTGGGGGGCAAGAGTGAACCACGCAGAGGCTTGTGGCAGAAAAACAAGCTTTGGTTTTTGATAATAGACCCGGTTTCAAATCTCACCCCTGACATCTTATGTGCTGTATGACAAGTTATTTCATTTCTTGGAGCCTCAGTTTCCTCATATGTAAAATGGGGATGATAGTCATAGATAAGCCTGGGTAGCAGGGATAGAAATACCCTCTGTAGAGCCTCACGGAGTACCTGGAACTTAGCAGGAACCAGCAACGAGTGGCTCTTTGCTCCCGGCCACAGTGGATCCGAGGAGCTCATATCCGTGTCCCTCTCTGTCTTCTCTGTAGAACAAACTAATCCTAGTGTGACAAGTGTTAAAACAAGGATGGACAGGGGAGAGTGGGGGCAACTAGCTTATGGAGGGTGGTGGGAGGGGGAGAAATTAGGGAAGACTTCCCAGAAGAGGAGGCATCTAAACTAGTCTTGAAGGTATGGCAAGAATTAGCTCAGCCAACAAAATCGCACCAGGGTAAGAAGAGGGAGTGTGTGTAGTCAGGGGCCCAGGAGTAGTTTGGGGTGGCTAGGGTATGGGGTGCGGGGTGGTGTCCTGAGAAGTGAGGCTGGAGGGTGGGGTTGGCGGGGCTGAACCTGCAGCCCCACGGCCTGCTGAAGGCAGGGGAGCCACAGGTGAAGGTGATTCTGTAAGAGAGGGATGTGATTGGATCAGGAGGCTACAGAGGCCCTGGCTCAGGACTGGGAGTGGGCTGTGAGGCCGGGAGGTGAGCGTGGGTGGTTCCCCAAGGTCGGGCCCAGCCATGCCACCCACAGGGCCTCATCGAACTCAGGGCCTCTGAGGCCGGGTCGGGGCACCTCGGAGATCCCACTTGGTGGACCTGCCATCCACAGGCCCAGGACCGGCCCCTGGTTTCTGCCTTCAAGGTAAAGTCACAGCCCGCCCTGGTTATTAAGTCATTAGCTGGGTCTCACACAGCCTCTTCATTATGGGTAATTATGGTGAATCCACTCTGGATATTAACAAGGAGGAGACCAGCTGCTCTTGGCTGTCGGGCTGCTAGAACAGGAAATCCCTCAGCATCCCATGCCTGGGTCTTGGGTGGGGGGACAGTGGCTTTTTCCCCAGCCCCAGCCACTGGACGGGACCCTCGTACTGTGTTTGGAGATTCCACTTTCACCCATTTCCCTGTTGTGTGACTTTGAACATGTGGCTTAACCCTTCTGTGCCTCAGTTTCCTCATCTATCCAGTGAGATGACAGTACCAGCCTCATAGGGTTGTGTGAGGGTCAAACTAATGAAGCACTTAATGCTCAATCATACAAACCATCATCCTTTTAAATGCTGACATCATCATCATCATTGTGTGGAATAGTTCTGGGAGTCCCCCGAAGGCAGGGTCCTGGTCCCTTCCTCTGTCCCCTGCATGGGGAGCTCCTGAGACAGGCCCTGTCTCCTTTCTCCCCTCTTCCTTCTCAGTGCATACGTGCAGGGGTCAGGGGGACTCTGGCCTGTGGCCCAGCCTCCTGCTGTCCTCAGATAAGCTGAGGCAGGGGCCCTGGGAGCTGTGGGGCTGGGGGTTGGGCTTACCCAGGAGCCCTGGTTGAGGGCTGCACGAGGTCAGAGGGGGCTGGGCAGTTGCTGGCCTCTATACAACCACGGCTGGGTCTGTCCACAGCTGTCGATCGTTTCTAGTTGTTCTGGTTGCTGCCTCCGCTTTGATGTAAAAAGCCCTAACAAGAGCGAGAGCGCAGGGGTGGCTGGGAGTTGGGAGAAGGGCAGACGTGGCCTCGAGGGCTCCGCTTCCCCGAGGAAAGCAGGCCGGGAGCCCCGCCTGCTTCCCTCTGCCTCTGGGCTCCTGCATCAGAAAATTGGGAGTCCTGGTTTTTGTCCTGAGGACAGCTGGGGGAGCACATGTTTGTGCACACGTGCAGGTGAGCGGGTGTGTGTGTTGCCTGTGAGCCCTCTCCGCCCTCCCCTTGGCCAGGGGGCTTCTCCTGCAGCTTTCAGTGGCTGCCCACCCACTCTCCGGGCTGTGGGCTTAGTGGTCTCCCCTGACGGCAGGGTCCACGTCTGGGGTCCCAGCACTTAGTCCGGGGCTGAGCTGCAGATGGGCAAGAGGCCCAGGCTGGTAGGAGGCTTGGCTGCCCCACTGGGCCGAGTAACCATGGAGGAGCCTCGCCTGTCTGCGCCTTGGACCCCACACTGGCCGAGTGAGGGGATGTGGTCCTATCCCCAGTGTGAGCACCTCAGGGTAGAAGCTTGGCCTCCAAGGCTTCTAGTGGCCTGGCTAAACTCGGCAGGGTGGAGTTCTGTAGATGGGGCCAGGCTGGGCCCTGCAAGGTGGAAAGAGGGCTGGGCTGGGGCTGAGGGTCGCCTAGGCGGGGCGTGCGAATGGGGGCACCCAGGCGTCGGGCGTCGCCAGTAAGCACCCTCTGTCTTCTCCTCCCAGGTGTCCTTCTGGACATCCAGCAGCACTTTGGGGTCAAGGACCGAGGCGCCGGCTTGCTGCAGTCAGGTGAGGCCCACCTCCCGCCCTGGCCCCCCTCCTGCTTTCTAATACCTGGTGGGGATTCCCTGCCTGTCTCTTCCTTGGCCCTGAGTCGCTGGAAAGAGGGTGAGTTTTGTGTCCAAATCCCACCTGTTGCCACTCACAAAAGGCACCACTTCCCCGAGCCTCTGCTTCTATTCTTGTGAAACAAAGCAAATAACACCTGCCCTGAGGGCCTGTGGGTGAGATACAGGAATGCAGGCAACCTGGGAATCACCTCTCAGATGCCAAAACAGGAAACTCCAGCTGGTCAGCCCCAGAGCCTCTCGCAAACCCAGGGCAGGAGCCTGAGAACCGGGGTCCCAGACCAGCCCTGGTCTTGAGGTTCTCGGCCCCTCAACCCCCGGGGCCCAGCCTTGGGACTGGTGGAGAGGCAGGGCCCGAGCCCCCCTGGGCCAGGGCAGCGTGGCAGGTGATTAAGCATTTACTCCAACCTCTGCCCCTCCCTCCAGGGTCCATGTCAACCTTGTGGCTGCCCTGCCTGCTGTGTAGTCCTGTAGGACCTGAGCTCCTGGCCCTCCACTGGCTGTGGCCCTGCCGGCTGTGCCCTCTGCAGGACTCTCAGGCCTGGGCAGAGACTCAGAGCCAGTATTACATCCCAGGGCTAGTTCTGACTCGGCCCTGACCTTGCTGTTTGGCCAGCTCCCTTGGCCCTGATTTCCCCTTGGTCCTGGAGTCCATCTGGCTGTGAGGCCCAGTTAGATGTGGCTGCGAAGGTGCATGGTCTGCATTCCACTCTGGGAACCCCGTCCCCTCCCGGGCTCCCCTGGGAGGGAGGGGCGGGGGGGCTGGCTCTGTCCAGGAGCCTGCCTGACCCGTCTGGGTGGCATTCCACCACGCACTGTACCAGGTCTCCACGGCCTCCTTGAGCCACAGCCATTCAGCTAGGCTCACTGCCCATCCTCATGTCCCAGATGGGGCCTCTGGGGCTCAGAGAGGGGAGATGAAAGCTCCAGGGCTCAGCCCAAATACGTGAGAATTCACCGAGCTAGGACTAGGGCAAGGCTGTGCCGTCCAGCTCCTCCTAAGGGCGCCCAGGTCCCTGCCCCTGCAGACATCACCTCCACCCGGGATGTGAGCCCAAGCCCCTCTGATGGCTCCTCCCCCCGCCCCCCTTGCTTGGCCTCCCTGGCTAGGTCAGAGCAAGTCATCCTGCCCCGGGGCCCGGGACAGGTTCCTCCAGCCTCCCGGGCTCCGTGCAATGCAGTGACCAGCACTTACAGCTGGAGAGACAGAGTTCAAGCCGGATGGAAGTGTGGGAGGGATCAGGCTGCCGAGTGGTGAGGGCAGGGCGGGAGGGAGCCTGGCTGCCCATCCCCCTCCTCCGTGGCCCCTGAGTCACTGGGGACCCAGCCCGAGCCTCATCCCCCTCCTGCTCTTGGCGTTGCTGACTGATCTGCTCTGGCCTCCTCCATTCGACTCCCACTGATCGAGGTCAGGGCCAGTGCAGCCGCCCAGGGAGCGGGTGGGAGGGATGCGAGGGTCATAGCGCTGCCTCGATTGTGTCCCAGGCTGTGTCCTCCTTATCCCTGGCGACCTGGCCGGAGGGGGATACATCCTCCACAGCATCATCTTGTTTGAGTCTTCCTCCTACAAGCCCCCTTTGGTCAGCTTCACTTTCCAAATGGAAGGACAGAGGTCAAGAGAGGGGAAATGACTTGTTTAAGGTCTCATGGTGAGAGAGTGGCAGGCCTGGCATTGGGACTTGTGCGTACGAGGTCCTCTTGGCGCGGGATGGGGGCACAGATGGCCGCTGGATTGGTGAGGCTTATCCCAGGCGTCTGAGTGTCTGGCATCTCAGTGTTCTCGGGCTGGGTGCCTCTGGGCCATGGTGAGAGTTCCCAGCGCTCTCCGAGACCCTCTAGTCATTATTCTGTGGCCCTCACCCTACCACCTACCCTGGGCACAGCCGGAATGGCTCCCCAGAGTGTCCTTGCCTCTCTGGCCAACTGAGCCAAGAAGCCAGGTGGGCTAGACCAGGATGTGACTCAATGGGCTACCAGGCAAGTCACCTGATTGGCCTCAGCCTCAGGCACCTGGCTCTTCTCTGATAAGGTCAGAGCCAGGTGTTGCTGCTTGCCCAGATCAAAGGGCCAGGGCTGACAGCTGGGATGCCTGCTTATGTGTGGGCACCAGGAGCTGCTGGGCCAGGAGACAGGGATGGGGGTGGTGCGTGGGGTGGCTGAGAGTTCGGCCTGGGCCTGCCCCTGCTGTTTCCCCTCGGGACCAACTCAGGGCTGGGGTTCGTGGCATCACAAGGAAGTGTCAGGATGGGGGGGCGGGGGCAGGGGGAGAGGGGGGACAGAGGAAGAGCCAGCTCAGACTGAAACCAGACAGCGCCTGTGCTTTGGGGCTGAGTCTCCTTCTGGCCTTGCTCCCTCCTCACTGTGGCCGGCCTGGCAATATCCTCCCGCTTCGACAGAGACTCAGGTTCTGAAGGCAGAGCTGGGCGGCCCCGGTGGCTCTCCCCGCAGGACCCTCCTGTTAGCAGGGAGGCCCGAGAACCTCCCTCCCTGAGGCCTCAGTGGCCAACGTAGGGTTTATATTCTGAGCGGAGTTTGAAGGTGGAGCAGTTCCCATTCTTCCCGTAGGGGCTCTGAGTCTGGTGGGCTTCCAGGTACCGATGGGGCCGGCTGTTCTGGGTCCTCCCCATCATCCTGCCGGCCTGCGCCTCCATCCTCCCCATCCTGTGGGCAGGGAGGGTGCTCGGGCAGAGCCTGACCCCACCCACCCCACGCCTGCCCGAGCACCCTCCCTGCCCACAGGATGTGGAGGATGGCGAGTCTCCTCCAAATAACAAGTTGGCCGGATCCGGACTTTGTAAAAATAGCCCTGGTTCAGCCCAGGCTGAGGTGGGGCTGGACATGGGCTCCAAGGCCACAGTCTGGGGGCTCAGGGCTCCCCCAGTGCAGACCTCACCCGCTTCTGCTCCAGGGCCGCCTTCTCAGCAGCTCCGTGGGTTCGCAGTGCAGGTGGTCTGGGGGCTGCCTGCAGGGGCGCAGAACTCTCAGTGGGAGTCGTTTCAAGCTTTGGGTGCTGGCCTCCTCGGCAGGCCCACCGGAGCAGGCCTTCAGCCAGCACCATGAGAGGTGGGTGGCGCCTCAGGGATGCTGCCCAAGCCCTGTCTCCTGGATGACCCCCTGCCGGCCCTGTGAGGAGGGGCGCATCACCCATCTTGCAGAGGAGGGAGTGAGGCTCAGCCCCAGCTTCTCCGGGTGAGCCAGGGGCTCTGACTCCTCCCACTCGGCCCTCCGGGGCCCTGCCCCCTGCCCTGGCTCCCTGCCCGCGGCTCCATTGTCCCAGACCTGTGGGCTCAGCACACGTGAGCTGACGGAGGGCTTCCCCACACCCCGACCACAGGATGTCCTCGTGCCGGGAAAGCTGGCCCTGCTGAGACCAGGGGTGGGGCAGCCAGTCTGCCCAGAAAGCTCTCCTCAACCAGACAAAGACTGTGGGGTTGTGGGTGCTGAGCCCAGGAAGCTTCTAGGCCGGGCTGGTCTTTATTTTCAGCGGAGCTTCCTGCTGGCTGGAGAAGGGTCTGCGCCCCCATCTGGGACATGGGTCACCCGTCTAGGCCTTTGCCTGTGCTGTTGCCTTTTTTTTTAATTTTTAATTAATTAATTAATTAATTGGCTGCATTGGGTCTTCGTTGCTGTGCGCTGGCTTTCTCGCGGCGAGTGGTGGCTACTCTTCGTTGTGGTGCACGGGCTTCTCATTGCGGTGGCTTCTCTTGCTGCGGAGCACGGGCTCTAGGCACACGGGCTCTAGGCACACGGGCTTCAGTAGTTGTGGCACGTGGGCTCAGTAGTTGTGGCTTGCGGGCTCTAGAGCGCAGGCTCGGTAGTTGTGGCGCACGGGCTTAGTTGCTCTGTGGCATGTGGGATCTTCCCGGACCAGGGCTCGAACCTGTGTCCCCTGCATTGGCAGGTGGATTCTTAACCACCACGCCACCAGGGAAGCCCCTGTGCTGTTCCTTCTGCCAGGAATTTTTTTCCCTCCAGGCCCTACCTAGTTGTGTTCAGCCCTCTCTGCTGGCCTGTGACAACCCTGAGGGCCGGGAGAGGCCCTTTCTCTTGGCTCCCCAGAGCAGAAGTGAGGGCTGGAAAGATGGATTGTGTCTCCCTGCTGACCTTGGATTCCCTTGTCCCCAAGGGAAAGGCCCTGAGAGACAAGAGAGTCCAGGGTCGGGAGGGTTGCTGTGTCATCTTGGGCAAGTTCTTCCACCTTCCAGTGGCCCCAGCTGTACAATGGGACAGACGGTAAAACTCAGATTGGCACTTGGTGACCTTTGGCAGGACAGGGGTGGGGATGGGGTGTGGCTACCCCAGCAGGAGTCCATCTGAAGTCCCAGGTGCCTCTGCCCACCCAGAAGAGCAGGCAGAAAGCCAGCGGGGAAAGCACTAGGGGGGGCTGCCTTCCGCTTCTGCTGTGGACAGGAGGATAGGGATGGACCAGGATGGCTGAGGTCTGGCTGAGGCCTGGCTCACCTCCTTCAGCCCCTCTGCACCCACCCAGTGGGGGCTTGGCCAGTGCTCCTCCTTGAAGGGGGAGAACAGTGTGCTGTGGATCTCTACTGCCCTCTAACTAACACCAAACCTGGCACTAGGGTTAGGGCCCCATCTCCCTCAGTGCTCTCATCTCCCACTGCTTCCTCCCTCGATCACCTTCCCAGCCCGCAGCCTCATGCGTCTTCCTGCTGTCCCCGACACACCCTGAACCTTCTGTGACCTTTGGAACATCAGCTGGGATCTTCCGCCTTCCCAGCCTGGCCGCCTGTGGTGTGATTTAGAGCAAGGACTCTGGAGTCAAATTGGGGTATAAATTCTGGCTTAGCCCCACACGAGCTGTGTGATGTCACTCCTTTTAGCCTCTACTGTGTCCTCTGTAAGATGAAGATAATAGGGAGAATCAAATGAGATCATCTGTGCTTATGTCCAGGGCACATCCCTGGGCCTTGCCTGTAGTAAATGCTCCATGAACGGTAACTGCAATTATTATTAACAATAAGCATTATGCCTCATTAACCATTATACAGTCTTATAAGATTTGTAATTTATATTTTAGTATACTTGATTTTAAGTAGTATCATCACGGTGAACTCCTATGCAGCCTTCAGTGCCCTGCTCCGCCATCACTGCTTCTATGAAGCCTCCCTTCATTGTCTTGGTAGGATTTGGCCCTCCTTGCTGGTTCCCTGGCATTTTAACTCTTTAAGCTGGGCAACCCATGGCCAGGGTCTGCTCCTTGGCCAGACAGGGGGGCAACTCCTATTCTGATTCTTCCCACTCCTTACCTAATACAGACAGGCATAGAGGGAACAATTCTTCCTTCTCCCCTAACATGTGTAAGTCCTGATGAGACTGAAATCTCTTTCCAGCCCATATCCTGGTCTGATCTCAGGCAGGTCCTGGGAGACAGACCCAGCAGGAAAAATTCTTTTTCTAGATAAGAGGAAATAATTTCTACCTTGACTGATCTAAACAAGGGCCCAGTGTTGACCAAGGCTGACCCACTCTGGGCATGGGCAGGGCCTGGCATTAAGCACCTTACACATTATCTCATCCAGGGCTCAGAGCAAGCAGGGAATTGCTATTTTTATCTTCATTTTACAGATGAGGAAGTTGGCGCGCTGAAGGTGGCTTAGGTTCATGGGAGTTGATTGTTAAATTTTCAGGAATTGTGTGAGCTGGTTGTTAAGCACAACCGTTATTACAAACTAAATTATATAAACTTACAATTAAACAAATCACAGCATAGTACAGGGAGATCGGCTTGGTGCTTCGTGATGACCTAGAGGGGTGGGATAGGGAAGGTGGGAGGGAGACTCAAGAGGGAGGGGATATGGGGACATGTGTATGCACATGGCCGATTCGCTTTGCTGTGCAACAGAAACACAGTATTGTGATGCAATTATACAATTATACTTTGTATAATTATACTCCAAAGAGCTATTAAAAAAAAAACCCAAAGGTAATAAACACTCAGAATTCATCACCCCCTAATTATTTTGCTACCTTTCACTATTTACTTTCTTAAGGTTATTTATGTCTGTTGGATCTAGGTGGTAGAAATACTCTATGTACAACTCTGTGACTGCATCTCTCTTCCCAACTCTGATTAGTGACATCACACTGGTAGCTTGAAATCAGGCCATGGTGGGAGTATTTGCACCATGAAAAGGGGCAAACACTACACATCAGGGCTCCCGCCCCCTGCCTCATTTTTGGAGAGCCAGTTGCTAAACATTTATCAGCACACCACTGAATTGAGCGACAGAGAGGTTGTGACCTTCCCAAGGTCACCCAGCTGGGAAGGAATAGAGCTGAACTCAAGACCAGGCACTGCGTCTCTGGTGCCCAGATTTGTGCACCTCTCTGCTGATTCTGCCCGAGGCCCCAATCACGCAGTTGGGATTAAGAGATTGCCCCCCACACCCCTACACGCTCACCGTCCTGCTCCCTGGGATAAGTGAGGGACGGTCGCGCTGCACCAGCCCAGCCTGCTCTCCCCTCCTTGCCTCCTTCCTCCCCTTCCTCTGTCTCTTCTCCTAGGGGCTCAGGTCTGTGAGGGAACAGCCAGACCCTGTGAATGTTTAGCTTGGCCGGCCGCCTTATCTGCCCACCCGGCCTTTGTCTGGCCATCTGCCCGTCAGCTGTGGGATTGCCTTCCAGGAGGAGGAATCAGGGGCTGCCTCACCGCATGACCTAGCAACTACCCTGCGTTGCTGGACTCTTTATCCCCCCTGGGACCTCGAAGTCCCCTCCCATACTGGTAGTGCCATCCCCACAGGGTCCTCTAAGACTCTGCTGCTCTATTGTTCTGGAAGAACAAAACCAGGTCACATCACTCCTCTGCTCAGCATCCTCTGGTGTTTTCCTTTCTCACCCGTAGAAGCCACAGTCACCACAGTGAGCCACAAGGCCCTACCCCATCTGGCCTTTGCCCCAGGGTCCCTCTGCTCCAGCCACTCTGGTCTATTTGTTGTTCCACAAATATGCTAAGCACATTCCTGCCCCAGGGCCTTTGCACTTGCTGTTCTCAACCCAATATTTGCATGATTTGTCTCCTCATCTCCTCCAGGTCTTTGCTGAAATGTCACCTCTGACCTTTCTATTTAAAATTGTAACATCTGTTTTCTTTTTCTCACACACTTTTCCTATCTCCTGTTTCTGCCCTTTTTCCCTCCTTAGCATGTGTCACCCCTTGACATACTATATTTTTTATTTCATTGTTTCTCACTAGAATGAAAACTCCAAGAGTCTAGGAATTTTGGTCTTTGTTGAATGGATGAAAGGATGGATGAATGAATGAGTGAATGAATGAATGAATGAACAAATGAATGACAATGTTTCCAAATGTCAGGAAAGTCTCTGCAGTCTGCTGGGAGTGAGGGTGGCTGTGTGATCTGGCAGGTATGAGACTGGGGTTTCCAGGTCCAGTTCTGTCCCAATTTGCTGTGTGACCTTGGGTAGGTCCCTTTCCCTCTCTGAACCTCTTTTTCAAGTATAATAAGGAGAGTAGCATGGCAAAGTATAAGGGACACTGGCTCTGGAGTCAGACAGGGGGTCAAATCCCCACTGGGACATTTACTACCGGTGGGGCCTTAGGCAAGTCACTTCTCTCTGAGTGTCTCCCCATCTGTGAGGTGGGATGGGGGTCGGAAAGATACACAAGATGCTGTGTGGTGAGCCCCTAGCTCAGCCCCTGACAAGTAGAAAATGTTCAGTGAATAATCTTTACTCTTTTAAAAAGTACCCGAAGGGTTCACCTGCCCCTGGGCGTTGAAGAGGATGGGGTCGTGGAGTCTCCTAACCCAGAGGCCTGTCCCGCCTCCCCAGGGCCCAGGTCTGGCCGAGGTTGCCCCTCTCAGGCAGCGGCTGCTTCCTCAGCAGGCACTTGGCCTCTCGCTGGGTGGTCTGGGCGGGTGGGCTCAGCCATGAGACCCGTGTGCCACACCTGCGGCTCTCCTCTCCCCACGCAGTGTTCATCTGCAGCTTCATGGTGGCTGCCCCCATCTTTGGCTACCTGGGTGACCGCTTCAACAGGAAAGTGATCCTCAGCTGTGGGATTTTCTTCTGGTCGGCCGTCACGTTCTCCAGCTCCTTCATCCCGCAGCAGGTAAGGCCTGCCCGGGCTTTCCACCCGGCATTCCTGCTCATCCCGTCCGTGTGTCCTGGTTCCTCCAGCCGGTGGCAAGTCTGACTGACCTAGTCTAGACTGGGGTTCCAGCCCGTTGGGTCCAAGTATGGTGGGATGAGGGGGGTCTTTGGGTACTTCTATACACTGGCCCTACCGATTGGGCTTTCCCCGTGCTGGCCTTGAACTGAGGGACTCACAGCCCTGTATGGCATCCTGACTCTCTCTGAGCTGCTTCTGATTTGGAGAGGATGCAAGGATCGGGGGGCAAGTCTGGCCAAGGAGTCAGGACCCTTGGGTTCTAGTTCTGGCTCTGCCATCATCTTGCTGTGTGACCCTAGATACATCACTACCCTTCTCTAGGCCTCACACAGTTTGCTCTTTGTCCGACCATCAGCCAACTCCCTGGGTCAAAGTCCTAGGGAGACAAACATTAGATCAGTGTAAGGAAGATCTTTCTTTCTTGTTTTTTTTGGCCACAATGTGCAGCTTGTGGGATGTTAGTTCCCCAACCAGGGATTGAACCTAGGCCCTCAGCAATGAGAGTGTGGAGTCCTAACCACTGGACTGCCAGGGAATTCCCAGGAAGGAAGATGTTTCTTACTTGGCTCCCACAGTTCTGGATTTGAATTTCCCAATTCTGTTGTCCACTCAGCTTTGTGATCTGGAGAAACTTAACTTCTCTGAGTCTCAGTTTCCTCATCTTTAATTGGGGATAATACTTCTTAGTATGAAGGGTGGTTGTGAGAAATAATTGAACTCATGAATGTCCAGACCCTGACCCATGGCAGGTTTCAACAAATCATTATTTCTGTTCTTTCTTCCAATGAGGAGATATGTTGTTCTGAAAGGTAGTGAGTGTCCCGTCACTAGGGGTCTTCAAGCAAAGGACAGACAATCACATGATGGCTACTATAGAGGGAGATAGAGGAAGAAGGGGAGGGACTTCCCTGGTGGCGCAGTGGATGAGAATCCGCCTGCCAATGCAGGGGACACAGGTTCGAGCCCTGGTCCAGGAAGATCCCACATGCCGTGGAGCAACTAAGCCCATGTGCCGCAACTACTGAGCCTGTACTTTAGAGCCCGCATGCCGCAACTACTGAGCCCATGCGCCACAACTACTGAGCCTGAGCTCTAGAGCCCGCGTGCTGCAACTATGAAATCTGCGCACCTAGAGCCCGTGCTCCGCAACAAGAGAAACCACCACAGTGAGAAACCCGCGCACCATAATGAAGAGTAGCTCCTGCTCGCCACAACTAGAGAAAGCCTGCACACAGCAATGAAGACCCAAAGCAGCCCAAAATAAATAAAATTAAATCTTTAAAAAAAAAAAAAAAAAAGAGGGGGAGAAGACCAGGATTTGCCTTCAGGGAGCGTTCAGCCTAGGGGACAAAGGAGGAGACCCTGGCCTTGGGAGCACCCAGGCCTGGGGATGGGAAGATGTGACAGGAGCTCCCATGTTCAGAGCCTTCAAGATAAGCAAAGTGCTGAAAGTCCTCACTGAAGAGAGAGCAGTCTCTGACATCCATGTGGTCAGGGAAGACTTCCTGGAGGAGGTGGCAGTTGAGCTGGGCAGGCAAGACAGGGAGGTTAGGCCTTTTGGTGAAGATAGCACAGGCAGAGGGAGCAGCCCCATGGAGGCAGAAATGGTGGAGTGTGTTAATAGATTGAGGAGGAGAGTGCTTTGGCTGGAAAGGAAGGCAGGGACCATGTCATGGAGAGCCTTGAATGCCAGGTTGGAAGGCCTGAGCTTTCTCCTGAGGGAAGTGCTGGACCCTGGAAGAGTCTGAAGAAGGGCAGTGGTGAGTCAGATTTACACTGATCTAGAGGAGGTTGCAGGTGAGGGCAGAGAGAACTGGCAGGTTTGGGGGATACAAGTTTGCTTCATGGGGCAGCTTCATAGAGAAGGGTCAGGCCAGGTAATAAGCTCCAGGCCTAGGACTTCCCTGGTGGCGTAGTGGTTAAGAATCTGCCTGCCAATGCAGGGGACACAGGTTCGAGCCCTGGTCCGGGAAGATCCCACATGCCACGGAGCAACTAAGCCTGTGCGCCACAACTACTGAGCCTGCGCTCGAGAGCCCACGAGCCACAACTACTGAGCCTGCGAGCCACAACTACTGAAGCCCGTGCACCTAGCGCCCGTGCTCTGCAACAAGAGAAGCCACCACAATGAGAAGCCCGCGCACTACAATGAAGAGTAGCCCCTGCTAGCTGCAACTAGAGAAAGCCCGTGTGCAGCAACAAAGACCCAATGCAGCCAAAAATAAATTAACAAAAAACAAAAAAACAACCCAGGCCTAGAACGTCAGGTAGAGCCTGATGGCCACAGTCAAAAGTGGGGACTGGACCAGAAGAAGCTTCTGGACCCCCTCTGGGTCTTGTTCTGCCCCTGACCAGGCTTCTCATCATCTGACCTCTGGGGCTGCTTCTGGGATTGACCAGTGAGTACAGGACCACGATGTCAAGGCTGGCCCCCACCCTGGGTGTGTGGAAGGAAGGGAGAGATGGGGAGAGATGAGCAGAGGCAGAGAGCGAAACAGACGGATCATCCCCAGTTAATCTATGAGTTCATTGCAGTCACAATCCGAGTGCCATGGGGGTTTTTGGTGGACCTTGGCAATGTGATTCTGAAGTAAATCTGGCGGAGAAAGTGCCCAGGAACAGCCAAGAACATTGTGAAAACAACAATGAAAGGGCTCTTGTCCTATCAGTTATCAAAACATGGCTATTCTAATGAAAACAGCAGAGGGGTAAACTAAGAGATCAAGGAAACAGAGTCGTCCTTTCTATGGGAATTGAGTGAAGGATGAAAGTTGCATCTCAAATAAATAGTTTTCGGAGTATTGACTCTCCATCTGGATGGAAGATAAAGGATGGTCTGTATTTCTAACCATACTTCAAAATAAATCCCAGCTAGGTGAAAGTAAAGTAAAAAGCAAACCATAAAAGTCTAGAACTATAATTCAACAAGAAAAAGACAAACAACCCGGTAGAAAAAATGGGCAAAGGATAGTGACAGGCATCTCCAGGGGAAGATCCCCCAAAAGGCAACATGTGTAGGAAGAGACGGTTCCCGGCTTCTTGAGTAATCAGGGCCCTGCAAATTAAAACAACAGTGAGTTACCATTTCACACCCATCAGGTTGCCGGCAATTAAAAAGGCTGACAATACCACGTGTTATTCAAGCTACCAGTGGGAGTGTAAATTGGTAGAGCCTCTTTGGAGAGCAAAGTGGGGCAGGATTTTGTAAAATTCTGTGTACACCCCACAGCCCAGCCTTCTACTTGGGGGTATATGCCGAAGGGAGAAACTCCAGCTCGTGGACACAAAGTGACAGGTACATATAAGGATGTTTGCTGCAAGTTTTGTAATAGAAAAAAAAAAAGAGAAACTAAATGACCTCCACTTGGGGGACGCCCAGATAGAATGGGGTATATTCATACTATGAGCTTCTTAGCAGCAAATGAATGAACTAGATCTATATTAACCAGATGAAATGGGTTTCCAAAAGATGAGGGAAAAAAATCAAGTTGTGGGACAAGACACATGGAATGGTCTTTTTTTAAAAAAAATATTTATTTATTTATTTTACTTTTGGCTGTGTCAGGTCTTAGTTGCGGCACGCACAATCTTCGTTGCGGCACGTGGGCTGCTCTCTGGTTGTGGCTCACGTGCTCAGTAGTTGCGGCATGTGGGCTCCCAGTCCCCCAACCAGGGACCGAACCCGCGTCCCCTGCACTGGAAGGTGGATTCTCAACCACCGGACCAGCAGGGAAGTCCCAGGGATTGTCTTTTTATGTTTATTTTTTGAGAGCACACAGGGGACACTAAATGTTGTTCCTTGGTACGTGTATGTGCAGGCAAAGGTAAAGAGGAAGTCGTGACAAATGCACAAGATAGCCAGTTCCTGGGGGAGGAGTGGGGAATCTATCAGATCCCTTGTCAAAGAGGTCTTATCTGCCTGCTCTTGTACGAAGGAGAATAAGGAAATCACTCCCATTCTCTTTCTAAAATATAACAAACATAAAAGATAAACGAATATTTTGTATCATTCTGGCATGGACTAGCCTTCTTGAGCAAGATGTGAAAGCCAGAAGCCATTAAGGGAAAATCAACAGCTTGGACCGCATCAAATTGAACAACACAAAATAAAGCTTCTGTACGATGAGACTCCCCATAAACAAAGTGGAAAGAAAGATGATGGAAAATATTTGTGACCTATCTAATAAATGTCAATTCCCATGATATATAAAACGCTAACAGAAACCAATACAAGAAAGACAAAGAACCCAACAGAAAAATAGGTAAAGGCTGTGGGCTGATGCTTCTCAGGGAAAGAAGCACAGGCAAGGGGCCAGGAGAAGGAAGACTCAGAGATGGAGGGTGAGAGAGCGAATGAACTATGGAAACGAGAGGCGCAGAGATGGATGGGCAGGACCAGCGACACAGAGAGAGGGCCGGGAAAGAGATGTGCAGAAACAGGGAGACCCAGAGGAGGGCTGGATGTGGGCAGTGCTGGCCGGATGGGTGGTCGGGGTGGGGCCGGGGAAAAATGACCAGGCTTGGTGCTCAGGCCCTGGGCAGCTGGGGGGATGGAGGGGCTGGGTCCACATCAAAGGGGTAGAACCACTGGCAGCTGGCATGGCCCCACCCTTCCCAGCATAGCTGGGCTTTGCTCTTTGATGTGTGTATGGGGGAGGGGCACTGAGCCCACTGGGCTGCCCTGCCCACCCCCCATTTCCACTGGGTCCTCAGTGCTGCCAGGGTCAGCCCAGCTGCCTGGTCAGGGGGTGGGACACAGAGTAGGGGCAGCTTGAGGCTCCCAAGATGGGGCCAGAACCCAGGGAGGAAGTCTCCCAATGGGTTGGGGTGGCAGTGGAGACACAGGCTTACGTCCCCCGCCAAACCTACAACTCTCAGCCCCTGAAAGTCCAGCTCCATCCCAGCACGGGGCCAGCTAGACCCAGTCCGACCCACTATTCAGAGGCAGGAACTGAGGCCCCGAGTGGCCTGGGGTGTAGCCTGGGGTGTAGTCGTTGCTGAGGCAGGGCTTGGGCTCCACCCTCTCTCCTGTCTCCTGGGCCCTGCCGCCCGGTAGGGAGCAAAGCGGGGAGCAGGGATGCGCAGGCAGGGGAGCAGGCGGGCCCCCCAGCGCTCTCCGCCCTCCCCCACAGCACTTCTGGCTGCTGGTCCTGTCCCGCGGGCTGGTGGGCATCGGTGAGGCCAGCTACTCCACCATCGCGCCCACCATCATCGGCGACCTCTTCACCAAGAACACGCGCACGCTCATGCTGTCTGTCTTCTACTTCGCCATCCCTCTGGGCAGGTGAGGATCCGGGCCAGGTCCCTTCGGATTTCTGACCACTCCCTCTCCCTGGAGTTTGGCCCTCTGTGACCTAAATACGTGGGCAGGCAGCCTTGAGAAGCGCCTGGACCAGCTCCCAGGCTGGCTGGGGCGGCGGGAGGGGGCGGGGGCCTCCTAGACTGGTGAGCATATCCCCTGCCCCGACGCCCTGCCCATCCCTGCCTGACCGTCCCGTCCTCTCTGCAGCGGCCTGGGCTACATCACCGGCTCCAGCGTGAAGCAGGTGGCCGGAGACTGGCACTGGGCCTTGCGGGTAAGGACACCCCCAGACCAGCCATTGCCCAGGGTCACCCAGAGATTCAGGGACAGAGCCTCAGCCGCCAGGCTTCCCACCTCGCGGGCCTGGGCTCTTCTCCATCAGTTCACTTGGAGGTGTGAAGGGTGCCAGCCTCGCCCCACTCAGGGGCCCCAGTCTGTGAGGACGAAGGAAATTCCACGTTCACGGTGGCACTTCCTGCTGTGGCCCTGTGCTGGGGTGGGGCTGAGACGAGACCTCTGTGTGAGGGCCCCGGGGTCTAGAGCCACTTCCTGTCCTGCAGGAGGATTCGGCACAAGTCTGCCAAGGCCCCAGGACAGTGCAATCAGAGGAAACAGAGATCCCTAGTCTTGTGAAGGAGAGGAAGCTTAAGACAAAGTGTTTTTTCCTCAAAAGCAGGAAGGAAGCAGCCTCCGTGGAATTTTTTGATGGGGGGGCGGCAAATGGAGAGGAACTCCGCAGACCATGGGCTCCCAGGCCTGGTGGGGGTGGGTACAGAGTTCCCTGTTCTCAGGAGCTGGTGGAGGAACTGGTATATTGGAATCCAGACTCCCAAGATGTGCCCTTTCCATCTGGAGAGAGGCCTGGGGCCTTGGAGATTCTGTTCTCGACACTGGGCAGGATGCGGGGAAGACCCAAAGGGGCTCCTGAGCCTCTTCTCCTGGAACGCACACGGGATAAGCTACCTGATATATTAGCCGGAAGCTTCATGCGCAGCCAGTCCCTTCTCAGTGCCCCACCCCCACCAGGGTGAGGAGCTGGCCTGGGAAACCTTCCCAGACCCGGGGAGGGGGGCAAGAGTCCCCAGGAACTCTCCTCCCAGTCATCATTCCATGTCTGCCCGCCCACCTGTCTTCCTTCTGTTCCATTGATCACCCATCATCCATCACTCGTCACCCATCACCCATCCACTCATCCATCCTCCTTTCCTTCCATGTGTTCATTCATCCACCCAGCAATCTATCCATCCAACCATCCATCCGCCCGCCCGTCCGCCCGTCCGTCCGTCCGTCCATCCACCTGTCTGACTATTCAGCCATCTGTCCCCCCTCCTCCATCCATCTGACCATCCCTCCCTCCCTGTCACTTTCAGTCCTCTCTCCCCTCCTTCCCCTGGTCGGCACAGCCCGCTTTGAGCCCCCAAGCCCCATATGCTAGCCTCACCCCCAGTGGCTTTGCCCAGTCAGGAAGGCTGGGCAGATACTAGCCCAGAGGAGGAGCCCGGGGCCCAGAGAAGGCGTGGCTGGCCTGCTCCCCCTTCCAGGTGCAGCAGAGACAAAGACGCCTGGGCCCTGGTGTCCTAACTTGGTGCGCCCTGACCCACCAGGTGTCCCCCATCCTGGGCATGATCACAGGAACGCTCATCCTCGTCCTGGTCCCGGCCACTAAGAGAGGCCACGCTGACCAGCTTGGGGGCCAGCTCAAGGCCCGGACGTCATGGCTCCGAGACATGAAGGCCCTGATCCGCAAGTGAGTGCTGCTGGGAGGGGTCCGGTGGGAAGAGGGAGGGAGGGGCGTCGAAATGAGAGGGCCCCAACTTGCAGGCTGGCCCACGCAGCCTGCTCGGCCAGACTCCCTGTCCACAGTGCTGGGGCCACTAGTGGTTATGATCCCTGAAGCCAGAGCCCCCTCACCCCCAGAGCCCGTAGGCAAGGCATTTGAGGCCTTCTGTCCCTGGGGGAAGGAGTGAGGGAGGAAAGCCTGCCTCCTGGGCCTGACCCTGCCAGCTGCGGGGATGCTGGCCCCTGCTCAGTGTTGCTGCCCCGGCCTCTCCCCAGCCGCAGCTACGTCTTCTCCTCCCTGGCCACGTCGGCCGTGTCCTTCGCCACAGGGGCCCTGGGCATGTGGATCCCGCTCTACCTGCACCGCGCCCAAGTCGTGCAGAAGGCAGCAGAGACGTGCAGCAGCCCGCCCTGTGCGGCCAAGGACAGGTGCGGCCAGGCGGGCTCAGTGGGCGGGCGGGGATGGCGGCGGGGTGAGGGAGGCCGCCAGCCCCTCTACCCCAGCCCTGTCCCCTAACCCGTGCCACACCGTCCTCTGTCTCCGCAGCCTCATCTTTGGGGCCATCACCTGCTTTACGGGTTTTCTCGGGGTGGTCACGGGCGCAGGAGCCACACGCTGGTGCCGCCTGCGGACCCAGCGGGCTGACCCGCTGGTGTGCGCTGTGGGTATGCTGGGCTCCGCCATCTTCATCTGCCTCATCTTCGTGGCGGCCAAGAGCAGCATCGTGGGGGCCTATGTGAGTGCGGTGGGAGTGCCAGGGTGGTGGGGGAGCTGGGCTCTGGAAGAGGAAATGCAGTCTGACTTGGGGCGGGGGGGTAGGACCCCCCCCACGGGGAGGCTCCCCCAGGGCGAGGCTCCAGTCCTCAGTCTCCCCCTGCTCTGTCCAGGGCAGTGGGCCTGGCTTGAAGCCTGTAGATAATCCACAAATTCCCCGTGCGCCTGACCGCCAGGAGCCGGGGAGAGGCTTCTGGGGGCTCCCGGCCAGCAGCCAGGGTGCAGGGAGCAGCCTGGGGCCAGTGGCGGGTAGAGCGCCCCCTGATGGTTGCTCTGGTCTCTCCCGGGCAGATCTGCATCTTTGTAGGGGAGACGCTGCTGTTTTCTAACTGGGCCATCACGGCGGACATCCTCATGGTGAGGCAGGCCAAGGTTGCCTCGTGCTGAGTGGGGCCTCTCGACCTCTCGGGGCAGATGGGGAGGGTGGGTGAAGGGGTGGGAGAGCTCGCCGGGCTTGTGAGGGGAGAGGGGATCAGAGATTTGGGGGTCTGCATCGGGGCAGGGCCTGGAATCAGGGCTGAGCAGGCAGAAGGGCAGGATGTGGGGACTGGGTGCCGAGGGCGATGTCTGGAGGCTCAGGTTTGTGGCCGGGAGGCTGGCAGTGCCAGGCTGGCACTGGAGTGGTGCTGTCTGCCAGCGCTCCACCCCCAGGGTCTGAGCTCCCGTGGACTCTGCCCTCCCGGCTCAGCCCGGGTTCCAGGCGCGCCTGCCCGAGTGCCCGTGGCTGGGTTGGGCAGACAGAGACCGTCTTCACGGGGCCAACAATGGGCTCCAGACCAGGCGGCCAGGGACAAAGAGCCATCTGAGCGGCGGCAGGGGCTTGTGTCCTTGGGCGGGACGGGAGCAGCCTGGGAGGAAGCAGGAGGGGGCTGTGGCCTCGAGAACAAGCGGCAGTCTGGGGCAGGGGTGGTGGAGGGGGTGCTGGCTGGTCCTGTCCTCAGGGATCCTCCACGTCAGGATCGGGAGAGAATTGGGAGAAGGGTATGCACGGGACCGGCAGTGGCGAGGGTGGGAGGTGCCAGGGTGGGCCCTGGGGCCAGGGGGAGGAAGGACTCCTCATGGGGCCACCTTCAGGGCACTTGGGGTTTGGTGCCAGAATGTGGGTCAGCCTAGATCAGTCTGCCTGGGCATCGGGCCCCTGCTAGCTCCCCTCCAGGAAGCCTGCCTGGCCCCGCCCGAGCTTCCCTGTATCTGTGCTTCGCCGGGGGTGGTCTCTCTCCAACACCCACCCCCCTCACCCAGTCCCTGGCTAAGGTGTGATGGGCGGGAGGTCTGACTCAGCTCAGTGCCAGGTGGGGGTCACTGCACATGTGGGAGTGAAGGTTGGAGTGAGCTTGCCTGAATCAAGTGCCCTTGGCAGTAGGCAGGACCCCCTCCTCTGCCCCCAGCCCCAGGGGCAGCCCCAGATGCTGACAGGGTTTGGGCCCCAGGGAAATCATGTCCCATTTTATTAAGTGTCACAGCCAAGTGACTAATTATTCTTGGAAATGGGGCCATGCAATCCAGGTCTCCCCTCCCCCCCCAGTAACTGGGTGCCCGGTGGGCACTAGCTGCTCTCAGACTGTCCACAAAGGCTGGGGCTCTGACTAGATGAGGAAGCTGAGCTCGGGGGCAGGGGGCTGTCCAGGGCACCCGCTGAGGTGGCTGCTGCCCGCCCCCTGCTCCTCTGCCACCAGCCCGTCTGACCTTAGCCCGCCCAGCTTTGGAGCTGCAGCCCCTGTGGGTCAGGGCCTGCTTGGTCTGGCGGAGGTTCCGGGGGCCCAGCAGCTCTGGCAGTCCGTGCTCGGGGTAAAAGTGGAGGCTCTTCTAGGCAGGGTCCTGCTTCACCACCATCACCCATCCCAGCCAGCCCAGGCCTTGGCAGGTCCCCACGGAGGTGAAACCAAGATGGATCTTTAGCTTGTGGGGAGGTGAGGGCAAGACTGAGGCCAGGTTGCCACCTGCGATCCCTGTGCCCCGGGGTGTCGGTTTCCCTGGGACCGGTGCACTTGGCTCCCCGCCAAGGGCCACGTGCACACGCTAAGGCAGCCTGCTCTCAGGAGCTGGGGAGGAGGGGGTGAGGGCCCAGGAGAGCAACACGTCAAGACTCCAGGGCAGGAGTGAGTCTGAGGCCATGGGAGCTTCAGAAGTGCCGTGACCCCTGGGATGAGGCCAGGTGGGCACAGCCGACTCCGCTGGCCTCTGACCTGCCGCCTCTTGCACAGTGTGTGGTCGTCCCCACCAGACGGGCCACCGCTGTTGCCCTGCAGAGCTTCACCTCCCACCTGCTGGGGGACGCCGGAAGCCCCTACCTCATCGGCTTTGTGAGTACTGGGGGCGGGGGGCGGCTGGGGCGCAGGGCTTTGGGAGGTGGCCCCGCCCCAACAGCCACCCCCTCCCCTCGTCCCCTAGATCTCCGACCTGATCCGCCAGAGCACCAAGGACTCCCCGCTCTGGGAGTTCCTGAGCCTGGGCTACGCCCTCATGCTCTGCCCTTTCGTCGTGGTCCTGGGCGGCATGTTCTTCCTGGCCACCGCGCTCTTCTTCCTCGGCGACCGCGCCAAGGCTGAGCAGCAGTGAGTGGGGGGGTGAGGGTGGGCCTGCTGCCTGCTTGGACAGGCGGAAGCGGGTGGGGGGGTGTCATCTGGCTGACAAGGTCCCCGCCTCCAGATGCTGCCTCCATCACGAGAGGGAGCCCATGGTGGCCCCGGGGCTCTTGTGGTGGCTCTAGGCGGGTTTGTCTCCGGAATGAATGGTTTTCAGGGTTGGGGCTCCGCCCCTTCTTTTTCCCTCTCATTTTCTGACTTCTTTCTCCTCTCTTTACTCCTCTCTCTCTCCGTCTCTCCTCTCCCCACTCCTGGGCTCTCCCACCTCCCCCTGGGGCTGACGAGGTCCCTGCCCAGCACATCCGGTCCGCCGGCCCCCGCGATGCGATGCGCCAGAGCAGTGCCCGGGCCAGGCCCCCGCTGATCTGCCACCTTGACCCCCGCCCGTCTCTCCCCCAGGGTGAACCAGCTGGTGATGCCGCATGCATCTGTGAAAGTCTGAGGCAGTGAGTGTGGGACAGGGGGGCTGGGGGTGAGACTCCCTGCAGGAGGGAAGAGGCAGGGTTAGTGGAGGGGGAGCACTCAGCTCGCCGTGGAAGGGTATTCTGGAAGCATGAGCAGCTCCTGCGTCACCTCCGACCTGAGCACATCCTGACCCTGGGTTTGGTCCTCTTCCTCATGAAATGTTGCCGGGATTGACCAGTGGACCCATGGGAGGGGGGCAGGTTCCCTCTTCCACTAAATCAGCTCCCTCTTCCTTCCTCAGAAGGGCTGGGGGCATAGGTCAGGGTGGGGACTGGCCAGGAACTCCCTGCTCAGTTCTGGATCCTGTCCTCCTGAATCCTCCTAGAGGTGCCAGGGCCTGACTCCTACTTTGACCTTCCTCTGGGGGCTGCAGCTTACCAGCAGTGCGAAATCCAAGGTCACTGCCCCACGCCTTGGCTCCAGTAGACCCACACCCTTCATTGCCACCAGAGCCCAGAGAAAGGCCTGTTTCTCCTCATAGGGAGGATCGTGAAAGAGGGAAGCTCTGGAATGGGCTCCACACCTGACCTCTGACCCCCTCCCTCCAGGTGCTACTGGGACAATGAAGAACCCTTGCTCCTACCTAGCCTGGGAGGTGTCCCCCGACGCCCTGGCCCCGTAGGGCTGTCCCGAAGCTTCCCATGTGACCCACAGCTGGGTGCCCACCGGCTCTGGTCTGGGACTGCTGAGTGGCCTTGGCTCCAAGAAGCTGTGTCCTCAACTAACCTGGAAGGCTGTGTGTGCTGGAACCATACCCTGGGACAGACCCCCAGGCCTGGGTCTGGGCTGCAGGGGCCCTGGGGCCCACGAAGAAGACAGCCCACTGTGGGTATTTGGGCAGAGGCTGGCTTGTCCCCGGTTTATGTGATCCTGGGGCAGTCTCTGCCCTCCCCAGACTCTGGGGCCGGGGGGCTGGACTTCCCCACACAGCTTGCTGGGCAAGGTGCTCTCTGCAGCTTTGAAGACACGACAACCCCTGGACTGTACAGAGAAGAGGTGGCCCCAGCCTCAGGGCGGCACTTCTGGCTCTGAGGCTCCCTGAAGGGCCTGGTGTGTGAGGACTAGAGCCTTCAGCTGCGCCTCTGACCTCTTGGACGTTGGCCTCAACCTGGCAGAGAAGCGCACCCAAGTTGCTAGGCGCTTCCCAGCCTGGCTGGTCGCTCTGGAGGACATCTGTCTCTGCCGCCTGGGGCTGGCTGTCAGCTCGGAGGTCTCCCAGGTGGGGGACCGTCCTGACAGGGAGCTGGCACCACCAGGAGTGAAGGCCCTGGTGGCAGCTACACACCGCCTGTGCCCCAGGCCTGAGACCTTTGGGGGTTCCCCATGCCTACAGGGCTCCTTGGATCCACCACAGCACCCCCGCCCCCCAGAAGCCAGGAACTGACTCTGGCCCGCAGGCTGGGCCCTTTCCAGGGGCAGCGCCCAGGGGACAATTCCCAGAATCTGTGGGGCAGCAGCCAGGGCTCTGGCTGTCAGAGGAAGCAGCCCTCCATTAAGCTTCCTGGCCCAGGGCCGAGGCTGGTGGAGGCTGAGGCACATCGGGACAGGCCAACAGCCAGAGCCACCTCCACACAAGCATCAGCTGCTTTCAAATGCAGCCCTTTCAGACACCCCCGCCCTCAGAGCCACACGCCGGGGCACAGCCGCCAACCTCTCACCAGCCCCCCAGCTTCCCCGGTGGAGCTCATCACATCCTCTCTGCTTCACACACTCCCTCCCGGCACCTCTGCTGGACTCAAGGTGGTTCTGGTCTCGATGGCCCCGTGTGGCCAGCAGGAGACCCTAAGAGCCAGCCAGCTTAGTGCTCTCTGCCCACAGTTGACTGGCTGGTGTGGCTTCAATGGTGGGGAAGTTAGTGGAGTAGCCCCTCCCCACCAAGCTCTGGGGCACCCTGGGCGGGGGGGGTGCCTAACCAAGGGGTGGGCTTCCCCCAAAGACCAGCCTGGCCTCCATTCCCACCCCGGCCTCAACTGGGGCCCCAGCGATGTTTTCTTGTTGTACAAGAACCAGGTCCAAGTGTTGCTTCCTCTTCCCTCCGGAAGCCAAACTGCTCCTTTATTTTTTAGAGCTGCTGATTGTGAATCTCAGAGTCTTAAGAGAGAAGCCAAATATATTCCTCTTGTAAATGAAGAAATAAAGATATTTAAGTCACGCCCCGGTGGCTCCCGCAGGAAACCAGCCTCAGGGGTACGAGGCATGGACACACTTGTACCCCACCCGCCAGACACCAGAGCCCTGGGCCTGGCCACACCGCTCGGGGAGCCAAGGTCCCAAGCGTGCTCTGTGCCTGAGAGCAGCGGCAGGGCCCAGCCCAGGGCTGGGGGCTCTGAGGCCAGGCCCACTGGCGTGGGACCTCCTGGCAGGCTGGCGGCAGACCTACCACCCCCGGCGCGGAAGGCAGAACCTCACACAGTGGCTTGTGTATTAAAATCGCGGTGAACAAACAGGCGTCTCTGGGGCGGATGGGGACACTCACAGCTTTTTCGCCTTCCTCAGCTGCCCCTTCTTCTTGGCCCCGCTCTGGAGGAGGCTGGGGCTCCTGCTGGCCAAAGACAATCTGGCCTTTCTCCGAGGCAGTGCGGACTGCGGCGACTTGCCTGAAACCCCCTTTTGGGGCAGATTCTTCTGACGCTTTTTGGCAGCAGGCTCCTTGGGGGACTCGGGAGACACGGGGGTGGCTCTGCTCACCTGGGACAGCTTCCGATTTTTCTTCTGCAGCTTTGGGGTCTTGGCGGGGCTGCTGGGGCTCGTGGCAGGGGTGTCTGGGGTCGGGCTCGTGGCAGGGGGGTCTGGGGTCGGACTCTTGGAGGCAGGCATCCCATGCACCTGGGACTGGGCTGGGGCCTTGCGCTTCCTCTTCCTCTTGCCAGTGCTGGGGGGCTGGTCCCCACCGGCGGCTGCAGGCTTGGCTGCCTCCTCCTGCGTGGCGCCCTCGGACTTGCGTTTCTTACGCTTCTTGGTCTCTGGCAAGAACCCCTTTTTCTTCCGCTTCATGCTAATGGGGCTCGGCGTGGCCTTAGGGACTTCCTTGGCATCCTTCTTCTCTGACTTGGGACGCCTGGGAGGAAGTGAGCAAAGGAAAGAAGTATGTGGTGAGGGCAGGGTTGACCTCCGCGTCCGTGGTCCCCAAGCTGCCCAAAGCTCCCACACTGCGGTGCACACATCAGGACGTCTGCAATGTGAGGGTCTTCCCAGCCCCTCCCAAGGTGGGGGCCCCCTCTCCCGGAACATACTGGACTCCGAGGAACTTCAGGGCCTGCCAATAGAGATCATAGAGGCGGCTGGACCCGGCCGAGTGCGCCCCCTGCTGTAGCCCCTGCTGCAGCCTCGGCTGTCGGCTCTGCAGCACGCCCAGGACAGCGGTCAGGTCCATGGTCAGCTTCTGCGGAGGGGCAGGAAGGCTGTGGCTGCAATGCTCACACGAGGCACGGCCTCTCCCTGGCTTCTGGTCCCCGTCCTCCCACCCTTGCCTGGTAAGAGCCTCTCTGTGAGGCCAGCCCCCTTCTGGACCCTCAGCCAATCCTTCTGCCTGTACATCCCTAGTCTCTCTGGCCTTGCAAGGAAAAAAGAGCCCCAGGTGCCATGTTCTGTTCTCTTCCCACAGCCCGAAGGCCCGCCCACCTCCGGGGTGCCCCATGCAGTGACCTCAGGGTTGCCAATGCCTTTCCTCCTATCTGCCCCTCCCCGTCACGTACTGAATGGGTTGTTTTTGAAACCCACTGGCTTCCAGAACATCCCTCTCTCTCCTGGCTTTTTACTACCCCTCTGAGCGTGGCTTCTCAGGTCCGCCTGCCGCTCTGCAAGGCCCTGGCCCTGTCTGCTCCCTGCAGCACCCTCTTGGAAGCTTGTCTCGCACTTGGGCTTTGATCAGTGTCTACGCTAAGGACCCCCAAACCTCTCCCTCTGGGACAGGCTGGAGGAACCAGAGCCTTGCCCACAGCGGCCCCTTGAGCGTCTCACGCTCTCCACCCCTGGCCCGCCTCCGAAGGCCCGGAAACCTGGGCTCCGTGCTCACAGCCGCGTCCTCCCGTGGTCGCCAGCCCTCCCAGCCCCTTCTCGGCTTTCTTACTGGAGCATAGCGACAGCCCCCAGCTCACCCCACCCCGGCCAGGCACTGGCTATGGCACCCTCGCCCCTCACACGAAGCCCCGATTCCTGACCCTGGCGTCCAGAACCTTCCCCACCTGGCTCCCCACCTGCCCCCTCACCTCTGTTCAGACTGCCGGCCCTGCCTGCATGGCGCCCTCCCTGCCGAGCCCAGGCTCACCTCGTGATGGATGTTCCTGAAGAGAACGTTGAGCAGCTCCAAGGAGAACAGCTCCTTCTGGCGCCCTGACTTGGTCTCGGCCTCACCCAGCGTCCGCAGGGTCTAAGGAGAAGGCAGCCAGGCTGAGCCCCTCGAGCGAGCTGCCCAAAGCCTTTCTGTTGCCCACACGAAGAGATTAGGGCGCCGAGGAGAGAAATGTCTCCCTGGGGGTACCCCCAACCCGCCCCCAGGCGCAGGGTCCAGCAACCCTTGCCCCTTGGTTCCCAGAGAACCACTGCCAGCGGGTGGGGGAGCAGAACCCCGTGGCTGTTACCTCAGTGACCTTCGCCAGAATCTGGTCCAGCAGCTGCTCCCACTCGGGGTCCTTAAAGCACAGCCTCAGCTCCCGCGTGGGCAGGGTCTTCTGGAGCAGCAGGCAGGCCTGGGCCTGGGGTGGGGTGGGGGGAATGGGGTCACCAGGAGCCTCGGCACGCTGGGCCAGGGCTGAGGGAACCGCGGGGGGCACCCCATGAGCTCCAGGAGCCTGTTGGGCACTGGAATAGGCCGCGCAGGAGGCGCTGTTGCCACAGAAGCTCTGGGCTCAGCCCTCACCTGTTCCTGCCCCTTCTTCTTAGGCAGGTGGGAGAACCAAGGCCTGGGGGGCAGCCAGGGCTATCAGCCAGCTGGACAGGGTTCCTGGCCCTCCACTCACTCAGTGCGTCTTCCTCCTGTGTCTCCAGCCCCCTCGTCCCACCCCCATCCCCAGGCCCACACCCATCAGCCCGGGGCTTCCTCTCCGCAGGTCAGAGCATGGTCTTGGAGGAGCTCGTGGGCTCGGGCCACACAGGAAGGGCCCCCCCACCCCCAGCTGCTCTGGGCCTACAGTAGGGGCAGGGCTGGCCAGGTTGGAGCGGCAGGGCCCACCCTCTGGCCCGCCCAGGGCAGCATTCCTGGGCCTCACAAATAGCCAGCTAGCCAGGAGTGGAGCGGGGAATTCAGACAGGCCCTCAGCTGGGATCTGGGAAGCCCCTTACCTGATGGCGGGGCCGCGTGTGGCTTGCCACGTGCTCGACCACGACGGGGAGCAGGCCCTTACAGAGCATCTGCGGAGGGAGGGACAGGCTGTGAGGTGGGCTGTGAGGACTGGGCCGAGCAGGGGCCCAAGGGGGCGGCCTGCCACTACAACTCACCGGGTGCCGGGAGAAGAGACTGAGGAACATGGGAGCTGTAAGCGGGCTGCTGCGCTTGGTCAGGAAGGAGCTCAGTGCCGATGAGTAGATCGGGGTCACGAGGCTCAAATCCAAGCAGCTGGCAGCCTGCACCACGTGAGAGAGAGCTGGTGTGATGCCAGGGAGGGGGCCCTGGCATGGGAGCAGAGCCTGGGCTGCCTTCAGAAGGCTGAAAGCTGGGTCCCGGGGAAGGCACAGCCTCAACTTCCCATCTGTGAAATGGGCAGATGGTCCCGCTGCCTCCTGGGACTGGCTCCCACCGGCTTGGACTTTCCAGGCTGAGCCTTCCCAGGCCAGCGCCTGCTCACCTCTGGGCCCTGGGGCTGGGTGCCGGCGTCAGTGCCGGCTTTCTCCTTCTTCTGGGCCTTGCAGGTGGACTTGCCCACAGTGTTGCCCTTCAGGACCCGGAGCAGGTAGAGGGAGGCGTTGAAGTAGTAGAGGGAGACGGAGGAATCAGCCTGGCGACCGGCCTGCTGCACCAGCCGCTCCAGCTGGGCGTACAGAGTCTCCACGCGGTCGCCCACGTTGCGGCAGTAATGCCGGGAGCGGCACAGGTGGTGCCTGGGTGGGGAGAGCCGGGGGTGGCCAGAGCTGGTCACGATGTTACCCTCCCCCACCCCGACTCCGACCCACGGCAGGGCCAAACCCCAGGGTAGGGACGCCAGGTCCCATCTCACAGGCAGGAAACAAACACCTAAAGAAAGGGGTCTGACCAAGGGTACAGGGGCAGGCCCGGGGCCACGTGCAGATGGGCTCTGAGGAGAAGCCGGAGGGAAACCAGCTCCCTGGGTGAGGCTCCACCACGGGCCAACACCCCGATCTGGCCACAGCCCCATCTACACCCGTCCCCCGGGGGATGGTGGCTTCCAGGCTCCTTTTAAGACAAAACCCAGGACCTATGTGCTCAGGACCCTGCGGGCCTGGGTGGAGTGGGAGGGAGAACTAGCTGAGAAAGTGGGACCTGGGCCTGCAGCGGGCGTGGGCCGGGGCTGCGCTGTCCACTGCCCCTCCCCACCTGATCTGCGCTGCACGCTCGGCACCTCAGGTCCTTAGGCCTCTGTCTCCACCACCTCCTCTGCTCTCTACCTGCCACGCTGCACCGGCTCTCTTGCTGGGCTCCCTGCTCTAGCGCCACCCACTCGCCCGCCTCCTGGCTGCAAATGCTTCCAAGGCCTCCCAATTCTGCGAGGGCCGGGCCTCTCGAGTCTGGCTGCACCTGACCAGCTCCCGTGTGGACACACCTTTCTGCCGCGCCTGTGGCCTCTGGGCCTGAGGAGCCCCGCAGCTCCCTGCACTGCCTCAACTTCTCCCAGGCAGCCTTCCCTGGCACCTCCAGCCTGGGCTAGGTACCCCTGCTGTCTCCCATCCAGCCCCTGCCACAGGCCCAGAATGTCGCCGCTGGACGCCCTGTCGGGTTTCCCAGCCTCGGTGACCCCGAGGGCAGGGATGGGACTGGGGGCCCCATGCTAAGGGCTGCAGAACACACGGGCGGGGCAGAGCTGCGTGAGACTTCCTAAATGATGCGGGTCCTCGGGGATCCTGGCTCCTACCCTTTCTACCCAGGGAACCCCAAAGGCCCAGCTCCCCGGGGGCCCGCCCGCGCTCACGTGAAGATGCGGGCCGTCTTGTGCAGCAGGTCCTGCTCCTGCTTCGTGCTGCTGGTGCGCATGCTGCGCCGGATGATGTGTAGCAGCGGCTCGAGCAGCTCCAGGACCAGGGGGTTCTCGGGCTGCTTGGTCACCAGCACCTCGATCAGGTCCAGGACCTGCAGCCGGGAAGGGTGGGCTCAGCCAGGTGTGGGGACGGGAGCAGAGGGAGACTGGACGGAGGGTGGGGCTGGGGCCGCCTAGCGGGCTCACCCTGATCTGGAAGTCCCGCCGGAGTGCCTTCTCCTTCTGGAGCTTGTTCTTCTCGTCCCTCCGGGCCTGGATGCGCAGCTTCTGCTCGGCAAAGAGGCTGGCCAAGCTCTTGTCCAGGGCCATCATGGCCTCATCCCCCAGCTCGTCGTCGTCCTCGCCGTCGGCTCCGCCCTGAGGAACAGATGCCCCGTGAGCGGCCCGGCCTCGTGCAGGAGACGCCCACGGACGCAGGGCCCCCAGCCCGGCTCCTGCTCACCAGTGTCTTCCCTGCCTGCAGCACCGCCATCAGCTGCTCCCGGAAGCCCTGGTCCACGTCCCCGTCCCGCTCCTCCTCGTCGCTCTCCTCGTCACTGCTCTCCTCCTCGCTCTCCGAGTCTTTGTTGCCCGTGTCCTCACCCTCGTCCGAGCTCTTGTCCTGTGGGTGGGCCGCGTGTCACGCCTCTCCACCACTCACCGCGTGTCCGCCCACCCCCTGCCCCTTGCTGGCAAGTACCTCCACATCCCCCAGCAACTGCTGCTCGGAGGCGTCTGTGACCACCACGTTGTCGTCCTCCTCCTGGCTCTCCTCGGGGTTTAGCACCTGCCGGGATTCCCAGATGGCTGACGCATCTGTTGCCCCGGCCCCTTCACCCGCCTCAGACCCCTGGGCCCTCTCAACTGCCTTCCCTGACCACGGCCGTCCGGTCTCGGCCAAAGGTCCCCATTTCAGGGAGGAAGATGGAGCCCAGGAGAGAAAGCCACTCCCCTCCAGTGCCTCCTTGATAAACACGATCAGCCCTTGGCAAACCCAGGGTCAGGGGGCACAGCGGGAGACCCTGAAAGAGGCCCCCGACCACACGGCAGGTTACAGTCAGGACGAGGTGGCACTGAAGCAGCCCTAGTGCAGCCCGGTGCTTGGAGCCCCATCCCAGGACCCATGTCCCCAAAGGCCCCAGCTTACATCCAGGATGAGTTGCAGGGCACGTGGAGTCAGGTGGGAGCAGATGTGGCCGAACACACTTCGGGCCACCTGGCGCATCAGGTGGCTGGGCTGGGCCAAGAGGGCCAGCAGGATCTCCACCAGCACCTCCACCCACGGCGGCTCCTGCGGGTCTGCAAGCAGGGAAAGGGCTGAGTCTGGGCAGGGCGCCAGCACCCCATGCCGGGTCCCTATTGCCTGCTCCCTCAACCCCCCCGGGACGATGACCCACTGTTGGCCTTGGAACGGGTCCGACGGGGCTTCTCCCCCAGGCTCTTTTTGATGCAGGTCTGGATGTCGCCCAGGAGGTCACAGCTCTCTGTGGGGGACTGTGCAGGACAGGACAGAAATCAGGAGCCAGGCCCCATTCCTAGCCTTTGCTGAGCCAGAAGAAGGGGTGGCCAAGTGGGAGGAGCTGGCATCTGAGGCCTAGAAGACTCCAGACTGCCCTGGCCAGTCACCATCACAATCTGGAGCACAGGACCCCAGCCAGACCCCAGGGGCAGCCCGAGAGCCGATGACCTTTTACACGTAACACGCAGGCACAGGGTCTGAGAGCCCTCAGAGACCGTGAAGCCCAACCTGCCCACCGATGCCACAGCAGTGGAGATCCTGACAAGGCTGGACTGGTCAGGCTTACAGGGCGCCAGCAGGTCCCAGCCTCCTGATTTGCAATTCTAGATTTCTCCTCCCACACCAGGCTCGACATTGCTACAGAGAAAGACCTGAAAATCATTGATCTTAACAAATTTAAACCCATCTTGCTGGGGGAATAAGCTCAGACTCCAGCCACCGACCGGTTGAGTTGAAAATAACCTGTGTGACTGTCGGTACCAAAAAGGCAGACTTTCCTCCATAATGCAGCAGGGCAGCGTCAGTGTTTGGGGCAGGGGTGGTGGAGCGAAGGCCAGAACAGGGTCCAAGCCCTGGCCACCTGTGCCTCCAGCTTCCAGGCTGTGGCTGGGTACCTTTTACCCAAGTCAAGCTCGGAGGTCCCAGCGTCTGGGTAGGCTCCTCAGAGGCCCAGTGCCAAGCACTGGAAGGCGCATCGAGACCGATCGTTACCCACATGGCTCGTCTACGAGCTGGGCTGAGTGCCCAAGACCTGGAAGCAAAAACCTCAGCCAAGAGGCCAGGAGGGAGTCCCGTCTCCTCAGACTACTCAAGACCTGAAGCAGCCCACAAGAGCCAGCCCACACAACGCAAGAGGAAAACCTTCAGGGAAACCAGGGTTCAGGGCCGGGAAGAAACCACGAGGGTCAAAAGAACTGCCAGCACGAAACTCCAAACGTGGTCAAAATTTCTTGGTGGAAAGAATAGAAAAAGAGACAAAGCTGGTTCCAGAGGACCCGTCATGAGAAAGGGTATGAGTGACAACGTGAGGAATGCAGTGACAGGGCACGGAACACCACGTGGGGAGCACCAGACAAAACCACGCTACCCTCAACCCACTCCTTATGGAGTCTGGATGTGTGAGAGTTAGACAGAAAAATCAGGACCCCACTTCCAATTGACCACTGACAGACAGAAGAACTGCCCCCATCAGTGACCGGTATGCCCAGAGCCAGACCCCCTCTTCTCCTTTACATCCATCACCTCTGGTAAGGCAGTTTTGGGAGGTCCTGTGGGATAGTGGAGTCAGATCCCTGTTTGAATCCCAGCCAACAGCTGTATGGCCTAAGGTAAGTTACTTTACCTCTCTGTTACCCCACCTGCCAAAAAGACGTGCCTGCCTCAAAACCGTGGGGATTACAAACAAAGGACACTGCATGGAAAGCTCAGGGTGTAGCTGGTGCCCAGTAAGTGGATGGAGTGATTTTTTCCTTGGGCTGTAATTCCAGCCAGGAGCAGTCAGCCTAGGAAACCTGCCAACTTCAACACTCCAGAGCCTCTCCTGGCCACCGCGGACCCCAGGTCTGTAACCCCTTCCCTTCCAGGCTGCCATACCTTGAAGAGGTGTATGCCCACCAGGAGTAGCAGGTGCTGGAAGGCAGTGGCCTTGGCCTCTGAGGACTGGGCCTCCAGTTCTTTCAGAGTCTTCAGCGTCCTGGGTGAGACAGGCACGCCCTCAGGCACTGTGGCCAACGTCAGTACCCCAGAGTGTCCCACCCATGCTGTGGCAACTGCGCCCTCTCACCGGTCCCAGGCCTGGCGCTGCTGCGTGGTGAAGGCCACCAGGGAAACCACGTTGCGGCTGTGGCTCAACAGCAGGTCTGCAAACTGCACCAGGTGGTAGGTCCAGGGCTGCCCATCCTGTGTCTGCCCCGGCGCCTGCCGGAACTGTGTGCTGAGAGTCTGCAGCAGGCTGGTAGTGGCAGGGTCAGGGTCACAGGCTGGGCTGGTGAACAAGGCCACACCCCACCCCATCCCCACACTGTGACCCACTGGAACTCACTAGGCCACAGCCTCGAACTGGAAGGAGCAGCGCCCCGAGGCCACCTTCCTACCCACTGCCCACCCTCAAACCTCTCCCAGGCTGCCCAGCGCCCACCTGAAGAAGGCAGTGCCCACCACCTCCCGGGTCCGGCTGTCCAGGGGGTGAGAGAAGTGCTGCTCGGTCTCAGGGATCTGGGACGTGGGCTTCTTTGTCTCGAAGAATGAGTGGAAAAAACAAAACCTGGGGAGGGAGGGAGGGAGGGAGGGAGAATAACCCGTGTTACCCTCAGTCAGTGACACCATTCTGACCAGCCCATCCTCGGGCCCTCACCGAGGGCCTGGTGCCAGGTGCTGACGATGAAAAAGCAGACATTTCTCAGGTCTGGATCCCCAGCAGAACAGAGCCCAGCCCAAACTGGGGAGAAGACCAGCATCCCTCCCTCAGAACCAAGATGTGAGGCTGTGTGGCCTCAGCCAGGGCACCACTGCTTCTGCCTCTCTTAGGGCTGCAGGGAGGGCGGGAGGGGCGCCTGGCAGATGCAGAGGCAAGCCCCCCTAAAACTGCCGACGCGCAAAGGCATCTGGGGAGGGTGGAGCCAGCCCAAGCCTCTGAGGACCCCCCATCCGAGGGTTCCCCCAAGGAATTCCCCTAAATCTCCTCCTGCCTAAGGGGCAGGGACGACTTGACCCCCAGGCTCCTGGCTCCAGGGGGACCCAAACTAGGACCAGACAAGAGGCCGCTGCACCCGTGGGGAGTTCGGATTCAAGCACATCTCATGACGGTACCTGGCCACCTCCTCAATCAAGGCCTCCTCCTTCTCCGCGTGCAAGTTGTCCACAACGCTGACCAGGCGGAAGATGATCCACTTCCTCAGCCGGAACACGGCTCGCTCAGGCCTGTGGGCAGGAGGCAAGTCCGGAAGCCGTTTAGAGATGGCGAAAACAGTGCCCCCTTGCCCCGTCTTGGAGACAGAAAAACCAATCAAGATCCCCCAATGCTCTTATCACCAGCACGGGGCCACGTGTGAGAAAACCAAGGCCTTTAAGAGCAAAGGCTCGGGGGCTTCCCTAGTAGTGCAGTGGTTAAGAACCCGCCTGCCAATGCAGGGGACATGGGTTCGATCCCTGGTCTGGGAAGATCCCACATGCTGCAAAGCAACCAAGCCCGTGCGCCACAACTACTGAGCCTGCACTCTAGAGCCCACAAGCGACAACTACTGAGCCTACGTGCCACAACTACTGAAGCCCACGCGCCTAGAGCCCGTGCTCCACAACAAGAGAAGCCACGGCAATGAGAAGCCTGCACACATCAACGAAAAGTAGCCTTCGCTCGCCGCAACTAGAGAAAGCCCATGCGCAGCAACGAAGACCCAACACAGCCAAAAATAAGTAAATTAAAAAAAAAAAAAGAGCGAAGGCTTGGATCTTCCCCACCTCTCCCGGCTTGGGGAACCAGGGTACCATGCAAGGGAGGGCCCAGGCCTTTGGGGGCAGCAGGCCCCCCCCACCAGGCCCACTCACCCGTGGAACAAAGCGTCCTGAGCTTTCTTCTGGTTGTTAGTGCTGAAGTCCACCAAGGAGTCCAGGTTGGGCTGGAGAAACATGTCCCGCAGCCAGGCCACGTAGCCCTTGAGGGCGGGGGCGCTCAGGAACTGCGTGACCCGCCAGAAGGTAGGCACGACGGGGAGGCCCTGGTTAGTGACGGACGTGAAGCCCACCACCAGGGCCAACTGCCGCTCGGGGTCATCTTGGCAGCCTTTCAGGAAGGCCCCCACGTAGTCGTTCATCTCTGGAGCAAACTTGAACTGGCTCGGGAGCTGCGAGAGTTGGGCACAGCACTGGGGTCACCAGCCAGGAGGGATCCAACAGCGCCCCAGCTTCTTCCACAACAGGCTATACTGAGGCCCAGGAAGCACCCTCCCTTGTACCAGCTGGGTCGCCCAGGCGCCCCAGAGTTTAATCTCTGTAACAACCCTTTGCCCTGGGCCCCTCTAACTGTTCTGCAGATGAAGAAAACGAGGCACAAGAAAGCTTGCAAGTAACTTCTGAGGGTCACAGGGCTCCAAGTGGTGCAGCTGGGATCCGGCTCCAGTCAGTCTGGCCCCCCAGCCCATGCTCTTAACCCCTGCTCTGTATTTTCTGAGCCTGTCCTTCACCCAGAAGAGGGGAACAGCAGCTCTCCAAAGCTGGCTGTAAAGATGAAATAAGCTACTAACAAACCCAGCAGCACTTCCTGTGAACAGGAAGGTCCTGCTCCTCTCATCTCGCGGGCAAGCAGGAGCAGCACAGAGAAAGGAAGCAAGCTGAGCAAGGTCACACAGCCAGCTGCGGTGGAGTCAGGACGGGAACCTGGCAGACCCAGGTCCGGGATTCCGTGCTCTTAAGCACCAGTTGATTCTCCTGTGGAGCACTTAGCTTAGTGTGGGGTGCACAGACTGCTCAAGACAGCATCGGGGGGGGAAAAAAAACAGCATCAGGCATGATGGCTGTTCTCGCTGTAACACTAGCTGGGGGTGGAGGGAGGTCTGGACAGACTGCTGGCAGGGTATATAGATATAGAGGCGGGGGGAGCGGTGTGTAGATATAGAGGCGGGGGGTAGCGGTGTGTAGATATAGAGGCGGGGGAGCGGTGTGTAGATAGAGGCAGGGGGTGTGGGGGGGTCGGCCCTCACGTAGCTCACTTTACGCAGAGAGAAGGGACACCCGGGTCCCAGGTCCTCCCAATAGCAGCTGTGCTTGCCCATCCCAGGCAGGACCACTGACACGGAGAGCAGGAGAGCAACCCTCTCTTCCAGAAGCCAGCTGACCCGAGGAGGCCCCCCCCACCCCGCCCACTTCTTGGCAGGAAGCAGCCCAGTCACCTGGCCCTTACTCGCAGGGCTGGGCCACAGGGGGCCGCACCCACCTTAGCAGTGACCATGTGCTCCCCGTAATGGCGGATCAGGTCCCCCTGCATCACCAGCTGCAGCTGCTCCTTGGACAGCAGGGGCAGGGCCGCGCCCAGCAGGCGGAAACACAGGTAGCTAAGGGGGCACAGGACAGAGCCTGGTCAGAGCCCTTGGACCCCTGGCCCATCCCTTGCTTAACAGACCAGGGAGAAGGGATGGAGAGAGGTCAAGCACTCACGCACCTGGCCGGCCAGAACTGCTTCTTCAGGAGCCCTTGTTCCACAACTTCCTTCCAGAATCGTGGGAAGCTGTCCTCCTGGAGCGCCAGGCGGAGCAGGTCCAAAGCCACGGCAGGCAGCTTGCGTTCCTTCTTCACAGAGGTGGCCGCCATCTTCATCACAGTCACCAGCCTGCAGAGGAAGGCGGAGGGGACTCAGGGGGCACTCCCTAAACAGATAGGGCCAGGGGCCTGGGGCCACATGGACACCCGACCCCAGGCCATGGCGCAAACCCGTGGATGGAGAGGCAGCCCCGAGGCCCAGAGAGCCCATCTCCCCGCCTCCCTCACACCTGGGGATGCTCTCATCTGAGAACAGGTTGACCGGTCCCATCAGCTTCTCCAGCTTCTTGGGCACCTTCTGCTGGGCCAAGAGGAAGAGCTCCAGGTGCTCAGGGGAACCAAGTACTGAATTCAAGTCGGGCTTCAGGACTTTCGGCAGGACCTCCTGCAACATGGCCTCTGGGATCTGGCGCGGGGACACGGGTTGAGGGAGGGGGCCCCCCTCACGGCACCCTTTGTCTCTCCCCGTCGGGTGAGTTCCTTTGGGCCCTGTTCCACCTGCCAGGCTCCCGTGAGGCCCCTGTCACAGTGCCAGCCCAAGGAGGGACAGCCACAACCCACCTTGCCAGGCATCAGAATCAGAGGGTATTCCTTAGAAAGCTCAAATTCCCAAGTCCCTGAAGCTGGGTTTTAAACAAGCACTCCACTGATGCTAATTGGCCCTAGACCACCCTTTTAATTATTCCTCTCTTGGGTTTTGCAGAACTAGCCCATTTCTTATACGAGGTGCCCCACGTGAAGGTCCTTCTGGCTCTGTGGCCACGGCTGTGCAGAAAGCCTCGGCCTGGGATGTACCGGTTCCTGCCTTTTCCTCAGCAGCAAAGGATTCTAGGTACGAGCCCACCTCCATTCCCCACACAGGGCAGTGGGGGCCCCCGAGGAGCCAGCTCTGCCCAAAACAATGGTAGACATGTTGAACCCACCGGGCACATGCCAGGCACTGTTCTACAACGGCACTATCCAATATGGCAGCCATTGGCCACATGTGGACACCAAGCACTTAGAATGTACTAATCTGAATGGAAATATGCTGTAAGTGTACAATACACTGGATTTTGGACACTTAAAAGAATGTAAACTACCTCTACAGCTTTTTTGTACTGATTGCACATTAATACTTTAGACACAGTAACATGTTTTATTTAGTCTAATAAACCATACCTATTTCTTTCTCACTTTTTAAATGTAGTTACTACAAAATGTCAAGGGCCACGCACATTTCCGCAGGACAGTACTGCGTTTCTATGCGTAAACACACGTCTTCTCCATATTCCTCTACAACAGGCAGCGTTACCCCAGGCCCCGTACCTGCGAGAGGATGTCCACCAAGGCCTTCTGGGGCTGTTCCTGCAAGTGGTTGTAGTGCTGGCCCAGGACTTGCAGCAGCTTCACCGACTGCATCAGTGCCTCTGAGTCCTGGTACCCCCAGAGGCAGAGAGGGTGTGAGCAGGGCATGCCCTTTCCCCCCCACCACTCCAAGCCAGTCCACATACCCCAAAACCCCCAAAGCTCTTACCTTCACCAGCCTGCCTGACTGAAAGAGGGCTAGCACCCCAAACAGGTTTCCAAAGAGAGCAGGTCTCACCATCTCCTAGAAAAGGATTCCAGGCACTGGTGAGAAGGACCCAAGCGTTCCCCAACCCCGGGGCTGCTGACCTCCCGGGAGCCACTAACTCTCACCTTCTTAACCTTCTGCAGGTCGTATTTCTCTTGTATCTGCTGCAGGATGCTGCACAAGGGGATGTCTTCAAAAGCCTGTAACAGCTGCCAGGAGGAAAGGAGGGGTTCCGGGGGAGTGGCCCAGCCACATCCCAAAGGCCTCCATCTCCTCCCACTTCTCCCTTCAACTTCTGCCCAGAGGCCTTGGACCCCCGCTCCCACCCCAAGGATGCCTCCGAAACTGCCTACCCGCCTCTGAGCAGTACTGATGATAGAACACAGCTGTGAATGGACCTGAATCTTGCCTCCCTACCTCATGCCCAGCTGGGGTTCCGAAAGTACCTCCTTGGGCCGCTAGATTGCTCAACTGCGATTCCCAAACCCTCTGTCCCCACAGCCTGCTCTGAGCTCCCCCCAGGCAGATCCTCAAGGACCAGGTCTCTACAGCCCTTCCATTTGTTCAGACTCCTTAGAGATAGCCTATAATTAGTTGAGTGCCCCCTGGGAGAAGAGGGTCCCGAACCCTGCAGAGGTAAGAGAACCCACCCCAAAGCTTACTACCCCCAGTAAATGTACCTCAGAGGCTGGTCAACCCATGTACCCAAAAGCGAACTCAACCTTCCACTGCACCTGCCTGGGCTTCTCTGCACACAGGCCGTGCTCATGCAGTTTTCTCCGCGTCCACGTGGGGACACCTCCCCCATCAACTCGAATGCCACCCCACCAACTTCTCGGCTGCCACTTCTCCTGCAGCTGGGACATCTACCCTTCTCACTCCCCCACCGTTTTGACCAGCAAGGCTGGACCCCTTCCAGGAGCCGCCACCTCACCTGCGCCAGGGCCAGACTGTAGCAGGGCCGGGCTGTTTCTCGTCCGACCCCGAGCCCAGTGATTAGGCGCTTCAGGGCGTACTTCAGCTCAGATGATCCCTGAGGAACCAAGCACATCCCCAGGTGGGCCAGTGAAAAGAACCGCCCGGCACCCAATCATCCCCGCTCCTCGGCGCGCGCTCACCTGGGCCTCCACGTTCGCGACCACATGACCTCGGGCCCAACTCCTGGGGCCCGCCGCTACATCTTTGCCGGGATCTATACAGCTCCCTGCCCCAGGTCCCGCCACCATACCTCTGGCCTTGCGCGCAGATACTCCAGCAGCTTCTCCGTGGCCTCAAGCCGCGTCTCCTGCTGCGGCTTCGCAATGTCCCAGAAGAAATCCAAAAACTCGCGGCTGTGCTTGAGCAGGCCATGACGGTCGGCAGGCCGGGCGCCACTCTTCGGGGCCTCTCCCGGAGCCGGAGGCTCAGCGACGTCCATACTCTCCGTCTCCGCCATGCTTGTCGAACACGTGGGCTCTGAAGACTGCCTCTTCCAGGTCGGGTCGCGGCGCATGCGCACTGAATTGGGTCGGCTGGGGGCGGGGCGGCCTGGCTCTTCTGTTCTCACGGAGATCAGGAGTTTGGATTTTATTCTGATTGTGATGGGGAATCACCCGAGGGTTTTACGCAGGGACAAAGCTTGATCCTACTTACACTTTTAAACAGATTATCCTGCTGTGTGGAGGATGGATTGTAGGAGAGCAGAGTAGAAGCAGGAAGACGAGGTGGATCGGACCAAGGTAATGTGAGAAAATTCCAGCCAATTTGGAGCTGGTAGTGGGTGATGGAAAAGAGAGGGATGTTAGGTTTGGGGCTAACATCAGCGGGTAGACTGTGGTATCATTTGAGCTGTGGGAAGAATTCTCTTCGTTGTGGGGAGCAGTGAGGGGGAGGTGGTGGGATTGAGTTCTTTATTTTTTTTTTATTTTTTTTTTTTTTGCTGTACGCGGGCCTCTCACTGCTGTGGCCTCTCCCGTTGCGGAGCACAGGCTCCGGACACACAGGCTCCGCGGCCATGGCTCGACATACAGGCTCCGCGGCCATGGCTCGCGGGCCCAGCCGCTCCGCGGCATGTGGGATCTTCCGGGATCGGGGCACGAACCCGTGTCCCCTGCATCGGCAGGCGGACTCTCAACCACTGCGCCACCAGGGAAGCCCGGATTGAGTTCTTTAAATCAGAGATACCTCTTTACAGTGCGGCTGAGGAGTGCGACTGGCCACCCCTGTTTCTTGGCTTGAGAACCTGTCTCTGAAGGATTGTCGTTCAGAGACCCTGGCGCTCTGGGAAGCGGGGAGGTGAGGGCCAGCCCTGGCCTTGAAATTCCACACACGCGGCTCCAGCCCCTTTTGTATCCCCTGAGACACCCAACTACTCATCCTCTCAACCCCTTCCTTGCTCTGCTGTTTCAGAAAGTGAGAATAAGTGGTTTACCTTGATACGTGTGGTGCCCCAGGAGTCAGAAGGTGAGCAGAAAAACACCAGCCCGGCTCTGTGTCCCTGGGTAGGGGTCTCCTGTGTTGCCCATGGGCGAAGCCCAGACACCAGGTGCCTAAAAGGCTGATACAAAAGTAACCAAGAAGTAGGAATGGCACATGGCGTCCAGGAGGCTTGATCTTTGTTTCCAGCCCAGATGAGGGAGATCAGCGGAGCGTGGCCTGAAGGGGAGCACAGAGATGCCAGCAGTGCGCCAGGACCTGCCTGCCCTGCCTGCCCTGCCCAGAGCTTAGGGAGGGGCGTGGCTTTTTTCCACCTGTCCTTCCCAGAGCTGGATCTGAACTCAGGGCTGTCCCCAGGCCCTGGTGTTCTTTCCTCATTGTCCTCAGGTTCCTTAGCTGAAAAAACTCAAGTCCAGGCGACTGATCAGGCCAGAAGTTGAGGGCCTAAGCCAGCAGTGGGCACATGATTGATGCACACTCTTCATGTACTCTATTGCTGCTGGGCCTGCTCTGCCCTGGCCTCCAGGCTTGAGACCCCTACTCCCACCCACCCTGCCAGGCACCGCCCCACCTTAAAACCCCTGAAAGGAGCAGCAGCCACTGGGGACACTGGAGACATGGGCGTGCTCTGCATGGGCTGTCACCTGAAGCAGGGTCCCTCGGCCACAAGCTCCGGGGCTCTCTGTTGGTCCTTGCTGGGCCTGGGTTTGGGGCCCAGCCAAGTGGCTGAGCAGTGTGTGAGTCACGACTCTGGCAGCTGCAGGGGTCCCTGAAGGCACGAGCCCCAACACGCCGGCCTCTGTGTCATCTGAGCTGTCAAGAAGGATGAGGGGACAGGCCCAGGCACTGTTTGCAGACTCGGCCACCAGGTTGCTGAGTAGAACCCCGACGCTTGGGGACAGGCGTCCAGAGCCGAAGGAACTGTTGAGCGAGGAGGTGAGAAGGAGCACAGAGCCGCTGCTGTCCACGGTGGCCAGGACACTGCTCCCGGGGCTGACAGCAGCTTGTAAGGGTGCTGGGCAGGGGGCAGGGCTGCACCCCCCGGACTGTAGAGCTGCCTCCAGCACTTCCAGGAGTTCTGGGCCAGCTGAGGGGCTGGGGGTGGTGAACAGGATGCCCTGGGGCACAGGCAGCTGCAGTGCTGGCTCCAAGGTGGGTATGGTCCTAGCTGAGGGGCCCTCCAGCCCCAGGTCTCCGGCCAGCAGACTCAGTAGAGCATCCCCAGTAAGGTCTGGGGCGGGGGCAAGTGCAGCCCGGTGGAGCACAGCTACCAGTTTGGGGTTGGTGGCTCGGGCCCCAGGGCCCAGGGGAGTCCCATCAGTGTGGCAAAGTAGGGGACAGAGGCCCTTTGTGCCCTGGGCTGCCAGAGCCCTGGCTAGGGATGTGTCTACCAGAAAGCCCTCTTGAGCCAGCATAGTGGGGCCTACCAGCAGGTGTGGCCAGGGCAGGCGGCCAAAACATGTGTAGCAAATGCAGGGCAGGCAGAGCCGAGGGTAGCCCCAGGCTGGGGGCCAGGGTCTGGACTGGGCCTGACATCAGGGCGGTAGAGTTGCCTGAGGAGCTACTATGGAAGAGGCCCCAGAACATGGCACCTGGGAGGAGACAAAGGGGTCACACAGGGGTCCGGGGCACTGACTGGTGTCAGGGGCACTCAGTAGTCCCAGGTGAAGGGTCACTGACTTAGCCTGGGGTTAGTGGTTACTGACTAGGCCTGGAGACAGGCATCAATAACCAGGCCTGAGGTCAAGATCATACTGATCTGGGATCAAGGGTCGCAGCCTAGAGTTGGGGCTACTGCCCAAGTCCTACGTCCTACTCACCAGCCAGCCTTGAAGGCTAAGGGCCACTGACTGCCTGAGTTCCAAGTTACTGACCATGCCCAGGGTTGGGGTCGCTGGCTGGGGTTGTGGGTCACTGACCTAGCCCTGGGGCATGAGGATGCACCGCCAGACACAAAGCTGCTCCAACTCCAGCATCCACGACGTTGCCCCCGGCAAACAGCTCTCGACCCAGGTGGGAGCACGTGGTTGCAAGAAAGGGACTGTCTTGGGACTGGGACCTGTGACCCCGGCCCCTTCCCTCCCCCGAGCTGCTCCTAGCACTGACCTGTAGGGCTGATGATGCCGCCACGGTGGTACACGCCAGGCCTGTGGGAGTGCCCACTGGCTGGAGGGGCCCCAGAGCCCAAGGTTCCTAGAGAGGCACCGCTGCTGTGGAGTTGCCTCACGGCCAAGGAGAAGCCAACGGCCAGCAGCAGCAGGGCAGCCACCAGTTGGGCCCAGGCCCCAGGCAGACTGCCAGCCTTGTTCCTGCAGAGAGGGATGTCCTGAGCCAGGACCAGGCAGGCATACGCCCAAGAACCCAGCAAACAATTCCCAAAAGGTTTGGTCTTGCTTGCAGGAGGAGTATAAGTTTGCTGAGGAGAAAGGGCCTCCTGGCAGAAGACACAGCATGTCTGGAGACACAGAAATGGGAAAGAGCTTGGGGGAAACTGAGTCTCTGGAGAGGAGGTTGGAGAGGTAGGTCCAGCCAGTCTGGAGGGACGCCTGAAGGGGGCTTGGCAAGCTTAAGGAGCAGGGCCTGGCCAGGTGTAGCCAGGACCAACCTACCCAGCAGGTGCCTCGTGCACCAGGGGGTGGGAGCTGGGAGCCTTTGGCAGAGCAGCCGGCAGGGCCGACTTGATATCAATGTTCCTTCAGACGCACAGACCTTGGATTGACTGGCACAGGCCAGGCCTGGGGCTGCAGCCGGGGGTCCCCCCACTCAACCAGAATTTTCCTAGAGCTGGCCAAGCAGGGGGTTGTCTGGTGTTCCTTAGGGGCTCCAGAGGGAGGGACTTGCCAGCCTCAGGCCTGAGTTGCTGGGTGCCCAGACCCCTCCCTGACTCACCCAGAGGAGTCCTGGGTCCCCGAGAGATCTGGAATGAGCTGCTCTGATATCTCCCTCTCTTCCTCCTCAGATTCCAAGCTTGGTTCCCAGACCAGCAGCTTCTGGTAGAGCACAGGCCCTGCTGTGGGTTCCATGGCCCACAGTGCCTGCCCGCCTTCCAGGCTGAGTCTTGGGAGGCCCTGCCCGAGCCTGAGCCGGTGGGTAGGAGGTGGAGGCACCCTTGGGGAAGGGTGGTATGGAATCTAGAACAGGTCTGGGCAGGGCACGGGGCCAGGGAGGCTGTGAGTGAGCCTGTCCCACTAGGGCACAGGGCCCGAGGGGCTCTTGTGGCAGGGGACCCCGTCAGGGGAAGGAGAAGCCCAGTCCTAGGGCCACAGCCCCTGAGACCCAGGGCACCCGCAGGCCCCTCCCTTTACGGGATACAGCCTTTGGATCTGGTCCTGTTAAGGCTCTAATCTAGGGACGGGAAGCTTGAGTGAGAACTGCAGTACATTGGCTTGGATCAGGGCTCAGCATGTAACTAGTTTCTAGTATGGGGGTTTCTGGTCTCTAGCTTGGGTCAAGGCTCAGCCTGAGGCCACCCAGGGGTCTGGGTTTCCCTATCTGGGGAGCAACTTGCGTGGTGAAGGTACCTACCTCCCTGGGCACGTCATGCGGCCCTTATCCAGCAGGTGGCGCCATAGGGCTCTTGGGGAGCTGCAGCCTGGAAACCAGGTGTTTCCATATTCCTTCACTCTGGGTTTCACGTCAAGCAGTTCTGTGGGAAAATCATAGAACTCCAAAGAGTGCTGCAGTCTCATCTGTTCTCCAGCCATCTCCCTGCTGACCACGCTCTGCTATGAGCGCCTCAAACCCTCCACTGTGCTCTCAGCAGACCATCTGTCCTCCCACTTCACATAACAAATCAAAGCCAACACAAAGAGCCCTCTATATCCACCCCCAACTACAAACCCACCTTCCACCCCACTCCAATGGAAAAGCCTATTCCCTGCCTCTGGTTCTGGCCCCGACCTCTCCCACTTACCTCCTGCTTCCCCAGGGACCTCACTCATTGACCCCTTCTCTCCTGTAGCTTCACATCTTCTCTGCTGGTTCCTTCTCAACAACATTTAAAAGTGTTGAGTCTCCAGGGCTTCCCTGGTGGCACAGTGGTTGAGAGTCCGCCTGCCGATGCAGGGGACACGGGTTCGTGCCCCGGTCCGGGAGGATCCCACATGCCGCGGAGTGGCTGGGCCCGTGAGCCATGGCTGCTGAGCCTGCGCATCCGGAGCCTGTGCTCCGCAACGGGAGAGGCCACAACAGCGAGAGGCCTGCGTACAGCAAAAAAAAAAAAAAAAAAAGTGTCAAGTCTCCAGAAATTCCTCTCCTTGGTATGTACCCAACAGACATGTACTAGAATGTTCATAGCTGCACTAGTTGGAACAGCCCCACATTGGAAAGCTTACACCCCCATTATCAGTAGCATGATTGTAGTCACACAGTGCAATACTCTGCAGTGGTGAGAATGAGGGGTCTACAATTGTATGCAATGATACAGATGGATCTTACAAAGACACGACGACTGAAAGAAGCCAGGGACGAAAGAGCACATCCCATTTGCTTCCATCTGTATCAAGTACACGAACAGGTGAGACTAGTTTCTGCCATTACAGGTCGGGAGGAGGCAGAGAGGGCTTCTGGGATGCTTGGTGATTGTTGTTTCTCAATCTGAGGTTGATTGCGTGGGTTCCTGATTGTGAAAGTGCATCCAGCTGTACATTTGTGACACGGGCACTTTTCTGGAGGTATATTGCATTTCAATAAAAAGTTGTTTTTTTTTTTTCTTTTTGCGGTATGCGGGCCTCTCACTGTTGTGGCCTCTCCCGTTGCAGAGCACAGGCTCCGGACGCGCAGGCCCAGCGGCCATGGCTCACGGGCCCAGCCGCTCCGCGGCATATGGGATCCTCCCAGACCGGGGCACGAACCCGTATCCCCTGCATCGGCAGGCGGACTCTCAACCACTGCGCCACCAGGGAGGACCCAATAAAAAGTTTTTTAAAAAGCTGGAGTATTTTCTGCATTAAAACCACAGCCACAAAAATCATCCTTTCATCTCACTCGGCTCTCCAGCCACTTCTTTCTCTCAACCACTCTACCTGCTTGTGAAGAGGCCAACTTTGGTGTGCATTGGGAGTTTTTAAAATCAGATTGCTGGGCTCCGTTCCCAGAGGTTCTGACTTCGTAGGTCTGGGGTAGGGACCAGAAATTTGCTTTTGGAACCCCCAGGTGATGCTGCTGCAGCCAGTCCTGAATGAGCACTGATCTACAAAAGATACACACCTGCTGTTACCACTTGCTTGCCTCCCAGTTTTTCCCCCTCAGCCCACTACAAGCTGGTTTCCATCCCCAACCCGCCAGAAAAACCTTCAGTTTCTAGATTTTCTGATTTCTTGGACCAATAACCTACCAACCAATTGGAGATAGCAGCATAGGGTGGCCAACTTTTTATTTTATTTTTTTTGTGGTACGCGGGCCTCTCACTGTTATGGCCTCTCCCGTTGTGGAGCACAGGCTCCGGACGCACAGGCTCAGCGGCCATGGCTCACGGGCCCAGCCGCTCCGTGGCACGTGGGATCTTCCCAGACCGGGGCATGAACCCGTGTCCCCTGCATCGGCAGGCGGACTCTCAACCACTGCGCCACCAGGGAAGCCCAAGGGTGGACAACTTTTTATTTTGCCATGGCTTGGGTGTGGAAGGGTCACAATTACCATCTGTGTTCATTTCATAAAGTAATTTGATTTCACTTCCTATTAATACAACGTGGGAAGGTTATAGTGTCAGAATGAAGGTCAGGCCTTCCCTCCTAAGAAAACACAGCTGGGAACCTTGTGTGTCTATATGCTGCATCCTCAGACTGGCCTCTGCGCTCCTAGCACTGGCTCCCTTTGTCCAGCAGACATTCTTTGGCACCTGTCCAGCCAACATTCCTCTGTCCTTAGAACTATGCCCTGGCAAACTCTTGGGGACCAAGACCTCCACTGACTGGGTCTGGGGGACCTTTCCCTGTGTGGTCTTTCTCATTCCCATAGCCCTGGGCCTGGACAGCACTGCCCCACACCTCCGGAGATGCCTATTAGCTAAGCTCCAGTTAGATACCAGACAGGCTTCAGGGGTGAATAGTGGTCAGGCCAAGGGGCAAATGGTGCTAATCATTTCAGTGAGAGTTGGGAATGGAACTGGCTTCCAGAAACCTGGGTCTAGTCCGGTCTACAAGCCTTGCAATTACCCACCTATGAGACCAAAGAAAGAGCCCAGAGACAGTGACAGAGATGTCAATGATTTATTGGGGGGCTTCCCTGGTGGCACAGTGGTTGAGAGTCCGCCTGCCGTTGCAGGGGACACGAGTTCGTGCGCCAGTCCGGGAAGATCCCACATGCCGCGGAGCGGCTGGGCCCATGAGCCATGACCGCTGAGCCTGCACGTCCGGAGCCTGTGCTCCACAACGGGAGAGGCCACAACAGTGAGAGGCCTGCGTACCACAAAAAAATAAAAAAAAATTTAAAAAATGATTTATTGGGTAGGGAATCTTACAAGTCTGAAGCAAAGTCCTGGAGGGGCACCCCACCATGGATAGCAGACGGCCGGCGGGCGGGCGGGCGGGCGGGCGGGCGGGCAGATGGGAAGAACACGACAAGCTTCGTTACTCAGGGAAGAAGGAGGCTACCTTTTATAGGGGGAATTGACGTCAGGTTGACTCATCAGTTACCAGGGAAACCAGCGGCTGGGGCAGGGGGCAAGTATGTAGGTAGTTACTGATTAAGCCCTATGATTAAGAGGATTGGGTAGTCATGTGAGTAGGGGGTGGGTTAAGCAGGGACTGGTCAAGCAGGGGATGTACATAGAGCAAGAGAAGACATCTTGAGTGGCCTGACCACAGAGCCTCAATCTACAATGCTAAGATGATAATGGATAAGCCTCATCCCTGCAACTACACACACACACACACACACACGCACACACAGGTGTCTCTGAGTGTAAGGTGTAGGACCATAGGTTGATTCATGCCTTCATCATTTCTTTTTTAATTACTATTTTTTTTGGCCACACTATGCGGCTTGTGGGATCTTAGTTCTCCAACTGGGGATTGAACCCAGGCCCTAACCACTGGACTGCCAGGGAATTCCATATTTTTAAAGTTTTTTATTAAAGTATAGATGATTTCCAATATTATACTAGTTTCAGGTGTACAACATAGTGATTCAATATTTTTATAGGTTATATTCCATTTAAAGTTATTACAAAACAATGACTATATTGATGATTTCATTCTCTTAAAAGTTCTCAACTTTATCTTAATGGTTCTGCACATTAGAATCACCTGTAAGCTTTAAAAGCTCCTAATACCCAGGCAGACCAGTTAAAAAATTAAATCAAACTCTTTAGGTTGGAGATTCATCAGTTTTTTAAAATTAATTAATTTATTATTTATTTTTGGTTGCCTTGGGTCTTTGTTGCTGTGCACGGGCTTTCTTCAGTTGCGGTGAGCGGGGGCTACTCTTGGTTGCGGTGCGCGGGCTTCTCATTGTGGTGGCTTCTGTTGTTGTGGAGCACAGGCTCTAGGTGCAGTAGCTGTGGCACGCAGGCTTCAGTAGTTGTGGCTCACGGACTGTAGAGCGCAGGCTCAGTAGTTGTGGTGCGTGGGCTTAGTTGCTCCACAGCATGTGGGATCTTCCCGGACCAGGGCTCGAACCTGTGTCCCCTGCATTGGCAAGCAGGTTCTTAACCACTGCGCCACCAGGGAAGGCCCTCATCAGTTTTTTAAAACGCTTTCCAGGTGTTTTCAACGTGCAGCCAAGGTTGAGAACCACTGCCTTATCTAGCCCGCTAGTTCAGTGATTTCTGCAACTGGAATCATTTCCAGGGACTTAAAAAAAAATACCAATGTGCTAACCGCCCCCCACTCTCCAGTCCCACACCAATGGAGTCAGTATCTCTGGAAGTGAGCCTCAGTTATCAGGATAGTTTTTAAAGCTCCTCAGGTGATTCTAATGTGTAGCCAGGTTTGAGAATTGAGAATTGCTGCTTCTACTAATACCCTCATAGGTGCATTTACCAGGTATTCACTGGGTATCTCTTCTGTGCTGGGGGAGGGTGGTGAGGAGCCTGGGAACAGCCAGAGGTTGGTTGTCCTCCAGCAGCCCAGGCTGCTCCTACAAAAAGAGGCAAGGAAGGATATGGGCCCAGCAGTCAGCTTTTCTCCAGTCCCCTCAAGCTGACTTTCCTGCTCATCATCTCTGGCTCAGACCTGCTGTGTGTGAGCATGCACATGTGCACATGCCTTTATAATTGGACCCTGGGACATGCTGAGATTTGACTCTGATTATACATTTGGAGGCAGTGAAGTGTGGTAGGGGTGGAAGAATTGGCTTTTCCTTGCAAGGTGACTCTGTGATGTGACCAGAATATTGGTATTAAAAAAAAATTACAAAAATCAGCCCCGGTGATTATAGTTGCAGATGTCACCAAAAAGAGTTTCTGAGCAAGTCAGGAACAGTCTCAACAGACAGAGGAGGCAGTGTTAGAATGGGTGTATGCCACTTGCTAAGATAACTGTACACTTGGGAAAGACAAATACCTTTATCTTTCAGGGATTATTAGATGCTGGCTCTGAGCTAATAATACCTAAATCATTATTGCTGTGGTTCACCTGTTAAAATGAGGACTTATGACAGTTAAAGGGAAATTTGACCAAGATAGAGCTGGTGGAATTCTTCACTCATTCTGTAGCTATTTCCACACTTTCTCAGTACACAGTTGGAATAATATACTCTGCAACTACCATAATCTTTACATTATTTCTCAGATTCATAGAGTAAGGGCCTCTATTGTGGTAAGAGCCAAGTGGAAGCCTCCCTCTTCAATGCTCCCTCTATAAGCAGAATACTCAAATCAATACTGGAAGAATTGCAAAGATGAATGCTACCATTAAAGACTTGAAAAATGGAGGGGTACTGATTCCTATTTCAACTTAATTCAGTGGTTTGTATAATGCAGAAGACAGATGGGTCTTGGGAAATTACAGTAGATGTAGTAACAAGAGTTAAGTCAAATTGCAGCTGCTATTCCAGGTATTTCTTTATTGAGGAAAATGAACACAGCCTCTGGCAAATGCTCTATTCTCTACCCAAATAAGCAGAGAATCCAGAAGTCTTTTGTTTTTACCTGGTAGGGATGGCAGTACACCTTCACCTTCTTCTAGCCTCAAAAGGATGGCAGCACAGCTTCTAGTGTTCAGTGTCAGGGATACAAGCTGGGGCATCTGGTGCCCAGATGAGATGGAAACAGTGGTGCCTTCACCAGACATTTCTCCCCCATGATTTTGAGCATTAGATCTGGATGCCTAGCCTCTGAGGCAGTTCTTGAACAGCTCCCCACGTCACCCAACCACTTTCTGTGCCCACAGACCTTTCATAAATTTATTTTCTATTTAATTCAGGCAGAAGTATGTCTTTTGCTTACAACTAGTAACACTGACTGAGGCACATACCTCTAGGAGTCCCTGGAGGGCAGCAAACATCCTACACAGCTTGAAGTGGGGACCAGGGACATGTCTCTTGATAGAACCAGGATTCTCATCTCCAAATACTGAAGTCACTCACGCAGAAGAACAGACGTGAGGTCAGTTATCTCACTGGCTGAGCTTAGGCCACATGTGTGCCCCTTGCCAGTAGAGGAAGAGTATGTCTTAGAGCCAGACTTAGAATTGGGGAAGTTCAGCTCCAGTAAGAGGTCATTACTTGGTCAATTTCTTTTCTGAATATTTCTAAAGCAAGAAAGCCTGAATCAGGAAGCACCTCTGTTGCCCCTTTCCTGGCAGCATCTAGTTCTTTATTCACTGCTTTAATCTTTGTCAAAAGTGTTCCGGTTGCCTCTGGGTACCGGTTTTCTCCTGGTGCTGAGCGCCTCATATATCTTTGGCGTTACTTCCTGTAGTGGGTCTGTCATGTTTTCGAATGCCTTCTCTCTTCACTCCTTCCCAATAGCATACAGATTTTCTACTGGGGAATGATTCCTCCCCACCCCTCATTGTGTGGAGTCCTAGTGAGAAGTGGTGGTAAGTTCAAATATTTGGGACTGATCAAGCAAAACAAAACAAAACAAAAAACTCATGACCACTAGATGGTAGTGGCACACAATGAGCTGTATGAGCGTGGCTCTGGGACAGGACTGCGGTCAAGGGAAGTCCCCCATAGCGGGAGACGTTCTAGGGATAGCAGTGCTGGGCCACCCCCTGAAAGGGAAGAGGGCAAGGGACCTCCCGGGGGAGAAGGGACTCCAAGAGGGGGTTTATGTGTCTAGGTAGGTCTCTGGGTCAGACAACTCTAAAGGGCAGCAGTGGCTTGGGGTCTTTTATAGCTCTGGGGTTTGTCTTATCTATGGCCGGCAGATGTTGGGTGAAGTTTTGCAGGGTGTGTAAAGCAGGCAGGTGCTAAGGGGCTGAAAATATGCTCATTAGGGCTATATTTAAAGCAACTGGATGTGTACAAATTTGAGTTTGGCCCCCGGAGGGGGAGCTTTTGAGCTAATGGATCCCAGCCTGCTATGAAGTAAACACCATAGGGGTCAACACACAACACAGGGGTTATCTATAGCCCTTTTATTGATATATGACAGGCTAATAATAACGAGTGCCTGTCTCCTGCCTCTCTCTTCCACTGCAGAAGGGGAGGGAACAGATCTTTCCTCAACCCACCCTGCTGGTATAGACAAGGGGCACTGTTTTCTGGGGCTAACAGTTGAGAGAGACAGAGATACAGAGAGAGAGACAGAAACAGAAACTAAAACCCTGCACTAGCTGATAGGTCTCTGGGTCCACACTCTAGCTCTGAGACGGGGTTACCAGTCAGGCTACATTCTGGTCTAAGTGTCAGGGCATCCAACAATGGCTTGGACAAATAAGGGCTTATTTTTCTCACTAGTTTAGAGTTAATTGGCTGCTGCTTTTGCTTTGGGGCTCGTTATCTATGTGCCCTTCCTGGTCTTTCCCCATGGTATCCAGGGGCTGTTTGAAACACCTCAGCCGTTGTCCTGGCAGGAAGGAGGGGAGGAAGGGCCAGCACCAGTGGTGGAAGTTCTCGTTGGAAGCCCCCAGCCGATGTCTGCTTTTGCCTCTGTGGCCAGAACTGAGTCACACAGCCACCCCCGCCAGCTGCAAGGGAGGCTGGAAACGTAGTTCATGGATCCTCTGTAAGGGAGGAGAGTGAGGGAGAGGCTGGGGGCTGGGCACGGCTGTTGGGTTAGGCAGCCTGTGTGCTCCGCCTTGGGGCACCGTGCGTAGCTGGTCATCCTGGAGCACGAAGTCCAGGGGCTGTACAGGGGCCCCAGCCCTTTACTGACAGGATGTGTCCCCAAAGGCCAAATCAGGTTCAACAAGTAGTCTCAGATGCAGGTGGTTAGGAGATCTAGAAGGCAATGATTGATTTCATAATTTTCCTAACTCTTCCACATTTGGGAAACTGA